>NC_087514.1:31714685-32029647 GCF_963921805.1 Phalacrocorax carbo | reverse complement strand
GAGGTTGAGGTGTTTGGTGTGGGGTTTTTTTGGTGGTGAACTGGAGTAAAGTAGTAGAAAATGAAGTTGTTTAGCAATTCTCTACCACATTAGGGAAATCTCCTGTCTAAGCTTTCCAGGAACACTAATGAAACAGCACTGTACTTTGGGGACAGTGTACTGGCTTTATACAATGCTCAGACTATCAAAGATTTTCCTGTTATGGTTTGGTTATATGATTTATTTCAAAATTGTTATCCTACTCTGCCTGCAGGCTCTGCAATTAATACTGGCCTTTCCTCTTCCTCTCCCCTCCCTACCTCACACATGCACTTCAGATGAAAGTTTTTTTAAAAACAAAGTAAATGATGGGAAGTCTCTCAGTTTTCTGAGGATATGGTCCCACCGTTAGCTGTTAGCTGTCCTAAAAAAAGGCAGTGATTATTTCTTCAAGTGTGGAGGTCAAGTGAAGGAAGATAGTTTTGCTCTGCCGATGGTTACTTGGGCAATATTAACTGAGGGACTCAAACACCCAAAAAGAAAATGAATCATTGAATAAGCACTCTATTTTTTTTTTTCAGCCTGGTATTGTTGATTCTAGCGAGTATAAACAATAAACAACCTTATCTACTTCTATATAATATTATGTCCAATATATTCTGTTGTTCATAAAGCAGTCCATTCAAAGTAACTCTTATTAAAGTCAGATGCTGAAAATAAGTGCTTTTCAGGGCCCCAAGGGGCCTTGACCATGGAGATTCCCCTGCCACTGCCCATGAGCCCTGGAACCACAGTTCATCTCAGCCTGGGGTCTCTGTGCCTGAGCTAGTTGTCAGAGGGTCAGTCTCCAGCTCAGACACCTGCAGATCTTACTCAAAAATTCATGCATTAAACTCATTTCTATGAAGGAACTGCCTTATAAAGGGCTTCTATTCTCCTTAAAATTGTTTTACAAAAATAAAAGCGGTAATGAAGGCCAGCTCCAATCAAACCTTTGTTGGTGACTCCTTCCCTCCCCGAATATGGGCTAACACAGTGAATGGATTAGAAACCTTCACACTATGTTGATTATTTGTGCTCATAGGAGAAAAAATTCCCACCCAGTGTGACAATGGGTGGGAGCAAGTTAACATATATTAATTATTCTTTGATGCCTCATTTCAGTCCCATTGTTTAGCCCTGGGAGGATTTAGCACTATTTTCATAGGTTTTGGAGACAATCCAGCATCTGTGTAAACATATTTTTGTCCCATGGTTCTCCTTCTAGCTTTGGTTTTTCAGCTTTTGTACATCAAATTAAAATTTTGTTGATGCTTCCCAGAATGGTTTTACTTCATACTATTATTTCAGAGGAAAAGGAAACACTATTAGAGACCCCACTCCCAAGAGTGAATTTGGCTTCCTTTCCAGCAAAAATGTTTCCAAAATCAATTCCCTCTACCAGATGGTCTTAATTATATTCTGGAGATATTTACAGGTGAAGTCCATTATAGTTTTAGAAGAAATGCATAGTTTCAGCTATAAGTGCAATCCAGAATCAGTTTCAATTAATGTCTTGCAAAAATCTACAAATATAGTTGAGACTTTAAATAACACATTTGTTGTCAATCGCAGATGTACACTCCAAAATGAAAAAACAGAAGACAAATATCCCACTCTGAGGACCATGTATACTACTTATCTAGGACTGGACAGTTGCTCCCACATGCATAGCATCTGATTCCCTCAGAAATTCATGGTTGAAATCACAGAATCACAGAATGATAGGGGCTGGAAGGGACCTCTGGAGATCATCTCATCCAATCCCCCTGTTTCAGCAGGGACACCTAGAGCAGGGGGCACAGGACCACATCCAGGTGGGTTTTGAATGTCTCCAGGGAAGAAGACTCCATAACCTCCCTCAGCAGTCTGTGCCACTGCTCTGTCACCCTCACAGGAAAGGTTTTCCTCATATTCAGGTGGAACTTCCTGTGCTCCAATTTGTGCCTGTTACCCTTTGTCTTGTTGGGCACTGCTGAAAAGAATCTGGCCCCATCGTCCTGACACCCACCCTTTAGATATTTATAAGTATTGATAAGATCCCCCCTCAGTCTTCTCTCCTCCAGGCTGAACAAACCCAGGTGTCTCAGCCTTTCCTCGTAAGGGAGACGCTCCAGCCCCCTGATCATCTTGGTAGCTCTCTGCCAGACTCTCTCCATTAGTTGCCTGTCTTTCCTGAAGTGGGGAGCCCAGAACTGGATGCATTACTCCAGATGTGGTCTCACTAGAGCATAGCAGAGGGGGAGGATAACCTCCCTCGACCTGCTGGCAACACTCTTTTTTTATGCACCCTAGGATACCGTTGGCCTTCTTGGCCTCAAGGGCACAGTGCTGGCTCAGGGTCGAATCAATGAATCTAGCCTCAGAAAAGCCATTAGCTAAGGATGCAGCTTAGTTTATTGTACAGTGCAAGTGTCCAACAGAAAATCAAGGGACTAAATGCAATTTTCAGGCTGGGCTGGTGGTACATTGCTGCTGCACACCCCAGGAGAATTCTCTCTCTGTGGCTTGGTGTCTTCTGGTGCCATGCAGTATAGTCCTGTATGGTGGACAGCAAATTTGAAATCGTAAATAATAGCGTGCATCTCTTGAATACAAAAGCAACCTTGAACTGAGACCAGAGAGTTCATGACAGGGAATTTCTGGAAACTCCTGGAGTACAAGGGGTCTTTGGGTACATGGAAAGTTGAGCTGAGGGCAGCAGAGACTGACTCCTTGCTCTAGAAATTATGGTCAGGTCTTTTTATGGCTTTGCAATTTAATTCTGTAAGTAGCCCAGTGAAGTAGAGGAGTAGGAATTACTCTTATTCTATTGCAGAGTGCAATTAAGGTAAAATATTATTAATAGGTTTTCTTTCCAAAAATGTGTAAAGCAGTAATTTATACTGGGATTTGCTCTCTGTGCTTTCTATTGTCTCATCTCCACTCATTCTCCTAAACCACCTTGCTTTGTACAGATTTAATTGCATATAAATAAAGTTCAGAAAATGTTTTTATTCTTTTACCTTTTTTTTCTTCTCTTGGTGAGATGCAGAATGGAAATGCAAGCTGCGTATCTTTACTGGGGACGTTATTTGAATAATCATATTCTTTCCACATAGTTCAAGGAATATGGTTCCCCTATTTAACCAGCTTAACTGATGGCTGCTTTTCTGAAACTGCGACAGAAGAGATGAAGCCAATTGATTAAAACAGAAATCACAGCTGCATCAGTGCCTTAGCATCCTCAGTCCCCTTTCCCATGTCATGTATTTGCACAACACAATTTGTGCTTATCTGAGCCTACACACTATCCCTCTGGATGTTTGCTTTCTTAATAAAGATTCTTCTTTTTTCCTATTATGTTTAAGATTATCAGGTCTCTTGGATTCAGATTCTGAGTGTCCAGCTGGTGTGATTACTGGAATCAGGATTAAGACAGATAAAAGTAAATATAGCTGCACCTTGCCCAGTCTCTCCCTCTTTTTTTTTTTTTTTCACTCTTTGTTTTTCAGCACCAAGAGAATGAAGAAAACTACGTGCACAGCTTTTTCCTATAACTATGTGCAATGTTATCCATGGCAGCCATCTTGAAAGTCCAATTTTAAAGTAGTGTATGTCTAAGCAGTATTAGCCCCAGATTTAACTGGTCCCACAGGTAGTTTGTTCTTATACTTGTGCTGAAATGGTTTCAAGCAGAATTTTCTCCACTATTTAGTCTGTATAGCCCTGATCTAGGGAAGTAGATAGATATGTGCTTTCCCAAAAAGTAATTCTCTGTTGGATTGAGTTTTTTAAATAGTGACAGTGTTGTTATTTTCTGGATGTAATTTATGATAATCAGATGATGTAAACAATTTGAAATTATCAGGTTCCTTTACTCATCACTCTGCTAGAGCTCTACAAACCTGGAAGAAATTTGATCATACCTGGATGGAACTGGAACTCAAATTTCAAGCTAGAATTTGGAAATTTGTAGCTCACTTTTCGCTGGGTTCTGTCTTGCTGCTCTCTTAAGTTACAGGGTTCTGAGATTTTTCCCTCATAATTTAGATATTTTCCCAGTAAGTTACTCAAATCTGTCATATATACATTGCTTTGGGAAGTTATTCAATGACATCCTTCCCTTGTGGTCAGTGTTTAAGACAAGGTCCATAGAAGTTTCTCTACTTATTTTTCCTCATTGGGTGTGTAGAGGAGAGGGAAGGAACAATTCAGGTGAAGTACCCTCTGATATAATATTTCCAAAATAATAAATCTGGGAAGAATCATCTCCCAGAGATTTTTCTGTGTTAAAGAAAACACAAATCTGAAATATTACACATCCTTGGAAAAAAGTGTACCAAAACCTTTGGAATATTTAAAAAATCTTAGATAAAGCTCTGCAAACTCAAGTCATCAGCCGTAGCTCCCACTCATGTAGATAGGGACTTTTTTGGAACTGGCTGGACATCTCTCCTAGTGAGTAAAAGCACAGTTTGTGTGAGAGGTTGTCCAGACATCTGCTGGAGTTTCCCTTTTTCCCAGCTGATAACTCTTTTTGTCAGTTGTGTCTTTGTTCCACTGTGATCAACTATCTTCTTAAAGATGAAGTCTAATTTTTTGCTCCATTTAGTGAGATTTCTCTGGTCCTGTTGTATTTATGGCTTTAAATTTCAGGAGATGCTTGGCACTTGTCCATAATTTCTTCTATAGATTTTACTAGAGAGCTAACTTCTGCTTTGAGGATGAAGCTTACTGTCCTGGACTTCTGAGCTGAATTCCTGCTAAGATCAAGAGCGAAGTGTCTTTATTATAGAGGCACTGATGGTATCTTATGAAGCGACAGCCTTCTATATCAATGGGAAGCCTTGCATTACTTCTGTAAGATTTGGTTAGGCTTTAGTAACTGAAAGCTAATATTAGAGGTCAAGAATGAATGATTAATTTTAAGACATGTTACTGACTTTTTACAATTAGATTATAAAATTTTCCTCCTTGATGTTTATAATACTCATGATGCTAGAAGAGTTCATGGTGACACAATTTGAACAGCAAGTAAAGTTTGATAGATTCATATTTTTACTTATTTATTCTGATAGATTGACGAGGCTAAGACTTAAGAAAAGAAAGGAGAGATCACCGTTGCCCATATGGTTTTATTATGCTCTTACTGTCTTATTCTTGGAATAAAACCCAAGAGTATTTTGTGGAATTGGGTAGAGAACAAAATATATTGCATTCTCTTGGCGTCCTTAATTAATTACATTATCACAGAGAAAACATTTCCCTTACGTGGTTTATTGGCCTTGAATAGTATCAACAGATTTTAGTAGGAATGCTATTCAGTTGCACCTTAAAATAACATTTCACTGTTAACTCCAATAATGTTATGATGACATATGAACAAGAAAAAAGCATTTAGGATCCAGTGAATTTTTTTTTTTAACTTAATGCTTATTGGGATATCTTTCAAAGAAAACACAATAAAACACCTTGTACACTGTTGTCGATCATGCCTGTGTAGTTGTTTAATGTTGCTGAAAAGAAGGCTATAATTAATTTTTGACTACCCTATACAATGGTGTGCTGTCCTTGAAAGTCTTTAAATTAATTTCATGTAAAAAAATGCCAACTACTTACTAAGCAGAGCAACGTTCTTTGCATATTAAGTCATATTAAGTTGCTTGTAGTTACATCAGGGAGAAAAAGGAAGATTTGGTGCTATTTTATTACTGTGAGTCCAATGGATCCAACACAAATCTGGAAAAGCCAGATGATTTTTTTGTATAGCTCTCACATTACCAGCAAAATTATGAATTATTTTATATGAGATAACATTCATGACTTCACCTGTTGCTTTTGAAAGATGTGCTTGGATATAATTTGATGTAATTTTGGATATCATTTGATAATAATAGGTTACATGAATAAAAACATGATTTTATTAAAACAGTTGCTCTTAATGCCCAAGCCAAGAAGAACCAGTGCAGGTTTTCTCATGTGATTTGCATTTAATAGGTGCATTTCACATGCACACTTCTTGTAGGGCAGAGCGGCATAACCTCTATTTTTATGACTTTGCCTTTCTACCAAATAAAACTGTGCTCCTTGAGAGTTCTGATGGGCCTTAGAAGTTATTGGCTCATCTAATGACCAGTGTCTGATTTGGCCAACCAAACAGTACTCCTTTAGACTCAGACCCAAACATACTCAATGCTCCCTTGAAGTACTGTTCAAAGCTTTTATTTCTGCCAAAGAAATAAATTGTGAAGAACTGGTAAGCAACCGCGGCATATTTTTCTGTCCCCTCTTTATCCTTTGGTGAGGTTAGGTTTAGCATTTCACATAGTGAAAGGCCTGTTCAAAAGGAAAGTTTGAACATTTTACTGGTTTTACTTATGTTTTTATTAGGAGGTTTAGAAGGCTTTTGCTTATTTCCTTTCTATGACAAGATGAATTTAGTGGAATTCATTCAACTTTCCTTTTTTTATGAGTCCTTTAGTAGCTAATATTGCCAATTCAGTAAAAGGGGAATTTCTACAGGGTTCTTTATGAGTACTTACTCTCCTAGTTCTGTATACTAGATTTATTCTAGATATTGAAACACAAGTTTAAAGTTGAATGGACTCAGATGCTGAGCTCAGGTATAATAGTGCAGTAGTGCAAGTTTCATTCTACTCAAGCCAAATATGTAATTTTACTCTTTTCTGGGATGTTCCTGAACTAACCAGTTTCCTAGTTTCTTGTATGCTTTGAAATATCTTGCTCTTTCTTACATTATTTCTTTCTCTTTCTCCCCTTTCCCTTTCCCTTTCCCCTTCTCCTTCCCTTTTTCTTTTTTCTTTTTCTTTTTCTTTTTCTTTTTCTTTTTATTTTTATTTTTATTTTTCTTTTTCTTTTTCTTTTTCTTTTTCTTTTTTCTTTTTCTTTTTCTTTTTCTTTTTCTTTTTCTTTTTCTTTTTCTTTTTCTTTTTCTTTTTCTTTTTCTTTTTCTTTTTCTTTTTCTTTTTCTTTTTCTTTTTTCTTTTTCTTTTTTCCTTTCTTTCCCTCTCTTCTCTCTTTACCTTTTCCTTTCTCCTCATTCTTTCTTTCATTTTTACAATACATATTTGAGATTATAAGGGAGAGATGATAGTGTTACTGTAAGCATTGTTCTTCATTACTATTCCACTTATATCTCAAAGAAGTATATCATAGAAAAATAATACAAAGTAGAGCTGGATGGAGCTTTCACAGGTCATTTAATTCCTTCTTCTATCCCAAGGCTGAATCAATGACATCTGTGTTGTCCCTGAAAAATAACAGTCGAGCTATTTTTGAAACATTTCACTAATGGAGATTCCACACCCTTCCTTAGCAGTACTTTTCAAATATTGAAAAAAATGATAGGTCCAATCCTTTTTTGCAAAGTTTGTCCCTGCCCTTTATCACATAAGTTGATGTGAGTGCCAACATCCTATTTAAGGTCTTTTTCTTATTATCATTCTTCACAAATGGATAATTGCTTTCTTGGCAACTCCATCTCTTAAGAGTTCTTCACTGCATGGCTTTGCTTCCACCTTTCCTACAGGCCCTGCCGATGCATGTGACACAACTCCATCTGGTGTTCTGCTACCTGCAGTGTTGACAGGGAATGATAAGGTCTTACTATCAAACTGATTGTTTCTCCAGGTTCTGTTTACTCTGGGTTTATATAAGGCAGAGTCTAGTCAGACTTGGGATATATCATGGCAGCATACTGAGGCTGCCCTGGTCACGGGTAGTGCTGAGCCCTGTGAAGTGACTCTGCTTCTCTGCTGACCCAACAGGTCATAGTTTCTTGGCTTCCCTGCAAGCCTGAGGGTTCACGTGGGAAAATGGGAGTATGGTACTGAGTGGAATGACTCAATCCACTTTCCATTTTTAACTGCAGTTATGCTGTTTAGGGTTGGGATGAAGAAACAGAGATCATTCTTTAGCAAATTCTCTCAGTAGTTTCCCTCTGACAATCAGATGTATTACTTTTCCATATGAGAAGCATTTACTCCTATCTCTGATGGCATACAGCTTACACCTTGGTTACTAGGGGAGATCAGTTTTCTTCCTGCCATTGTAGTAGTAGCAACACTCTCACAAAATATATTTATTTCTCTTATAACCATCTACAAAGGGACACCTAACAATGGTGCCTTAGACAAGCAACTACAACTAAGCAGTCCAAGCAAAATGACCATTTGCAAAGTTTGAAAGCAGCTTTGGGAGCAACAGATGATCTGTTGCTCTCATACTTCTTCTAGACACTTAAATCATGCAGTTACTGTGATTTGAGCTTAGTCCCTTCATTGGACCAACCTAGCAATAGCATCTGACAGGAGTTAGAACCACTGTGGCACACTGTGGGGTAAGATCCACCTCACCTATCCTAACCTGGAGCACTCAGCTGAGGTGCCTCGCCCCTGCCAAGGCAGTGAGGAAGGGCAGATGTGACCTGGAAATGCCAGGTGGCAGAGTTTGAGGAGTAAACTGCGAAGTCCACCACAAACATACCTCATTGTCTTCCAGAGACATACAGTGGTGCACTATAACACTAGAAGCCATGGTACAGTAGGACGCACATAACATAGCCATCACCCAACAAAACTCACAGGAGTTGTGTGAATCAGACCACGTACTCCAATTCAGTCCAATGAGTCACACTAAGTATATACAAGCCATGCATATGTATATGTCTGTAACTGCATGCTTACAAGCTGTGTTTCATAGATCTGTTATCTGGCTGAGCAAAATAATTCAGTTATGAAGTAAATTATTTTTGGTTTATGTTATCCCTGGTAAAAAATCTTCAGGTGGGTATTTTTTTTTAATGGACAACTGCATAGAAATAGGCACTATTTTTAATTGATTGTGAATACCTGTGTCTGAGGGAGTTTTGCATTATGTTGTACTCCATAGTTTTTATTTCTTTTAGTGACTGCTAAAAGCCATTGGATGTTGTTATCTCTAACATCAAAAGCATTTTTGTTCCAAGAGCGTCCAACATCGGAGGTTCTTGAGATTTTGCACACTTGGGCCACTAGCTTGGGTGGCGGACGAAGAGCTATGCCCTGCAACAGCAAGCAGGTTCTGCCTTTCTAGGTGCAGGCTCTCAGTCAGCTGGCTCAGCTTATGTTGCCTAATCACTGCATCTGACCATGACACCCAATTGGCTTCCTATGCATCAGGCGGATGTCTGCTTTTCATCTTGTCTTTTTACAAAGTTCATACAATTCAAGGGATCCTGTTAGGGTATTAAAACAGGATTCTTCACAGAGCACTTCAGTCCACCTGAGATCTGAGTCCATGGCTTGGAAAACATCCACATTTTCATGTTGAAATAGGGAAAGTCTTGGGTGATGGGACATTGCTGAAGTGTCACATTTAAAGGAGGACTTTGTAAAGAGCCAGCAATGAACTGGTAATAACATTTTTCCTTTCTTTTTTCCTTCATGATGTGGAATTGCCTGAATCACAGTCTTGCTCCATCGCAGGTATGCCTTTAAGTTGTTCTTTTGATGCCATCACCCACAGTTCCTGTGCTCACCTCCTGTTTCACAAAGAGAATTTGGGCAATTGCCTGACTACCCTATCCAAACACCTATAATCACCTTGTCCCACCCCACCCCAGAAGTGTTTCATATAGCTGAACTTTCCATTGCTTACGTGATGGGTTACAAAGGCTGGCTGCCTCAAACACCTGTGGGCGTGCCACATCCCCAGGGAAAGAACTTGCTCAGTTGTGTGTTTTCTCAGGTTATTGTAGGTGATATTGCATCCCTCCTTCCTTTCCCCAACCCATCCCCGACTTCCTCTTCCTCTAAAATATTTGCATTTTTCTGCCAGAACCACTAGGTGTCACAAGTACTCACATCTAAACTATAAAATCCTCTGAAATATTATCCTGGAGATCTTGATATTTTCCTTATTCTTATCAAGGGGGCCAAGAAATGAGGCATAGACTTGCTGTAAATGTGGGAGCTCCTGGATGTAAATAAAAATCAGGTGCACCAACCTGGTGCTTACAGAGCAGGTCCATAGTGCTTCATGGCAAACAATTTAGCATTCAAGGGAGTTATGTCTGTCTTTGAAGGGCCTTAATTCATCCAGCCACTGAAAACTAATAAATTGGATGTGAGCCGAAAGATGAACAGACTGTATCTAACACAAAGAAATATGCTGGTAAAACAGGGTGTGCAGAACTAGAATGCAAAAAGAGCTCCACCATGAAAAAAGCTTATGGTGAAGAAACAGAACAATCCTCAGGTTAAATTTAGATGATTTGCAAACTGAAACTGAGTAATCCATGCCACTAATGAGACAGATCTTCCTCTTCTTCCCACTCTTGTTCCCATCTGTCTGTTTATAAACTAATCAATCATTCTTGCCTAGCATTATGAATTTTACACTCTCTGGGAGGATATAATTCTCAGCTCCCCAGCACTTCTCAGTACACCACTAGTTGACTCTGGGTGAGCCTGAGACATTGATCTTTTCTAAATATGATATTTCAGTTTTTCAAATGTTACAGAATGTATGTTCTAGATGTTTTTTCCCTTAACCCTCTAAAACAACTTTTATTTTTTAATTGCAGGTATGCATTTCCATTTCCAAGTGTACTTTTCTTCAAAAAACCCACCCCCTTCAGCACTCCACACCACACAGTACATCTACCTACATGTGCACTGTCTGCCCTTTTGCTGCCCTTTGAGGCATGGCTCAGTGCAATATCATACCATGCGCTGAACAAACAGCACAAGAGAATTATCTTCTATCTCAAATCTCATTTGGGACCTCAGTTCAGCTGAGTCCCATGGCAGCCACAGGCCTTTGCAGCTTCTCACTGACACCTGTTTACATCAGCTAGGCCTTCAGCTCAAGCAAGGAACGAGAGTAGAAGGAGATGACCACGGATGGTGGGGAGTACATGGCAAAAGGGGTATCTATGAATATTAGTCTAATGACAATACCGCTGCTGCTATTATAAACTACATGACCATGCAATATCTTGCAGCAGGACTCTGAAGGCACTGCAGTAGGGCAGGAGGACCTGGCTTCCCTATATTTTCCCCCTCCCCAATCCCTGTAAGCCCCTTCTCAACGATTTCAAAAAAATTCTGTGAACTGCACGCCGATGGTTCTGTATCCCAGTGTCTGCCACATCACTGACTTCAAATCTTTTAGCATCTTAATTGGTTTGAGAACACGAAGAGACGTGTGGGAGACAGACTTGCTGAAAGGTTTTAATGCTTCCATGGGTCTGTTCTGAGCATACTCAGAAATATGGTCTCCTTCATTTTCCATCTTTTAAAAATGTTTTCCTCAAAATTAACTGAGTTTCATACACATAAATCTAAAATATTACATGCAGTTAGGGGCTTGATCAATATGGTATTACTGCATGACATTCAAACAGACAGACAGTGTTATAAATCTGGAGTGGCCTATTATATTGTCATTTTAAGCTGGCAAGATCAGAGTGTAATGGCTTTGGGCTATACCAGATGGTGAATTTAGGCCTTGCACTGCTCCTGGAATAGAATACATCACCCTGAAAGAAGCAAAGACAATTCACTCCCTTTCTAAAATGGTGTTTCAAAGATAAAGATTGACATCACCATGTAGCTGTGAGTTATTGCTTAATAAAACTGCATAATGCTTATTAGTCATGCTGTACAGTGCATTATCAGTCAAATTAATCACTCATGCAAGACAGCTAATTTGGTCCTAAATGCACTCTTTAAAATGAATGCTGAATGTTACTAACTGTTATTAAGTAGCCACCTGCTGCACATTTATGACATTATATTTGGTATATTGCTGCAATAATCTAAACTGTGTTTAAAGGTAGAGTTTAATTCCAGATAATGTTTTGTTAATAACCTACCATGTAAACAAATACAATCAATTATGGCCAGAGGTAATTACAGTGTTGAATCATTTTCTTACAACACTTCAATAAAAAAGCAGATTGATTCAGAAAGATTTTGAACTTTACTTGTATTTAAATGAAGGCGTGTCCTGAACCATAATAGGTGCAATTACAAAGATAAGATTAAGGTGGTGCCAGCTTTCTTCTGTTTTTCAGAGTAATTTTGTAACAAGGAAAGATTGTTGTAGGCCAGCTCTCTGTGCAGAGCAGGCATTTCCCAGGCAGAACTCTATCTCCCTCTTTTTATGATGCCTGGAACTTTTAGGGATATTTCCTCTATTTACCAACCAGAAACAGTAACTGAAAAAAAACCAAAATAGAAAAAGTTACATTTTGTTACCACTGGGGTGTGCCACTTAAAAGGATTATGTTTTCTACCCAGTAATTAATTGTCCAGTGGCTTCATGCTGGACCAGTGTCCTTTCCATTCATCTGGCATTTTTCATATGTGAAAATCAAGCCACTTGGCAAAACGCTCAGATCAGTCATCATTCTCTTCTAAGAAAGAGGAATGAAGAATGAAGAGGTGCTGTTTCGGGCCAGTGCCACACAAACATAGCAGTCAAAGACGATAGGAACAGTCCATGTCCCTACCAGCAAGATTCATTGGTCCTGAAGTTTGCCATTTAGATAGCCCTCTGCTTTTAGAGACATAGTTAGGCTCTTTGTCTTGTCAGCAGGAAATCTCTGACATTTGCAGAGGTGAGTTCATCCTACCTCCCTTGCAAACCTATTTTATAATAAGATATTCCCTTAAGAACATGCCTCTCTCTTTCTCCATTGGTGAGGCTACCCTATACAACAAGCCTATCTAAGATACCAAGTTTTAGAAGATGACATTCAAGTGAGTTGAATCCCAGAGCTAGCGCACTTCCCAACCCACTGGAGCATGTTTAGCCTGGAGAAGAGAAGGTTTAGGGAGCACCTAAGTGCAGCCTTACAATACTTATGAGGAGATTACCAAGAAAAGGGAGCCAGGCTCAATACTAACTTGCATGGTGGGATAATGAGATGCAATGGTTGTAAGCTGAAATAGGGGACTGTCTGTCTAGATGTAAAGAAAAATGTTTTCCCTCTGAGGACAGCCATCCAGTGTAAGAGATAGTCCAGAGAACTGTGGGACCTTGGGGCCTGGAGATTTTGATGGCAAGATGGGGCAAAGTTCTGAGTCACCTGGCCTGAACACAGAGCTGCCCCTGCTTTGAGCAGGGGATTGGGCAGTGACCTCCCAAAGTCTCTTCAGGCCTAAATGATTGGTGATTCTGTGTCATCTTTCAAGCTGAAATATCACACTGATATTATACCCATACACCAGGGAATGTCTGTGAAGGAAGTGTTGAGATGGCCATTAATGCAGGGTCTAGACAAGGCTTAACACAGAGGATTGTATCAGATGTTAATAAGTCATCAGGGTCAAATTTAGGTTCCACTGGCACCTCAGTAACTGAGTTTTCAGAAGCATGTCTGCTCTTGCAAGAACTTGTCACAGCACAGTTGTGGTGCTCTTGCTTTGGTGCGTAGGGAAAATATAAGAAGTAAAATCTCTTTTGCAATAAAAGTGGGAGTGAAATAAAGAAAATGACACTGAAAAAATACAGTGTGCATAGGTATATGGAAACATAGATAAAGGAGGCTTAGAAAGAATGGCTGACTGATGAACTGATAGATTAACTAAATGGACTATACTTCATTAGCTTTAAAATGTAATATTTCCTCTGAAGACAGTTGTTAAGTGAAACTTTTTTTGAAAGACTTGATTTGAAAAAAGTAAATAAGTATCTGCAATCAAGAATCAAAATTACTGTAGGTAGAAAACTAAAAGATGTTTTACTAACAGAGACCAGTCAGGGAAATGTCAGACAGGCAAATCCTTGAGCATGCTGGCAATAGGTGATGAAAATTGGTATAAAGAGAACCTAAATGATGGGCCACTTAAATTCTGTGCAATTTGAGAAATATTTAGTCTATGCCCTAAATTCTGCAACATTCCAATCTGGAGTACTCTTGGCTTTTGTCCTGGGGGATGATACAGTGTAAAGTTTGTGCACAGGTTTCCCATTGGCTTTCAGGGCATAATCAAGCACTGAAAAAGAGCCAAGTTAATGTTAGATATTGATTTCTCAATGCATTGCTAGCGTATTTCCTATTGCAAGTAAATTGCACAAAAATGAAAGATGACTATAAATAGAACAACTCAGCACGCAAAAGCAATATTACATTCCATACCCAGTGATGCTGGTGTTTTAGACTGATTAAGTCGAAAAGTACAGAGGAAGTTATTTTCCTTATTAAACCACATGTTTCTGTCAACACATTTTCTCTATCTACTTGACAACAGAAAAAAAGCATGGTCATGCTAGATTTTTCAGCACAGGTATATTCTTCTCCCTCTCTTGTTAAGAAATCAGGCTTATCTTAGCTAGCTTTGTATATAGTTGAAAATTAAAACGATATTTTCATAAATCTTGATATGAGGAGGTTTGACCCTTTTTAGTTTACAAACATGGGAAACATCCATGAAAAAGAAGTATTGCTGGAACATTGTTATTTAGTATAATAGTAACCTCAGAATAAATCAGAGTTCTAAGGCACGTGACTTTGACAGGACTAAATTACTATTAATATCTTAACAGACAAATGAGCAACTGCTTTTAACTACTCAGGGTCACCTAATTATGTCCATTTGTTGAGCAATAAATAACAAAGAAGAAAACTATTAGAGTGGTTAGTGAGCAAGACTAAAGCCACTGGCACTAATCTTCCATATTACTTTGTACAAATACAATTACTTATACAGGGATCTTCAAAGCCATCTGCTTATGTGTCTTTTAACATATGACTGTAGCCTCTATGCTTTTCTTTCTCATCTGAAAGTTATCACGGTAATACTTCCCTACCTCACAGGCATCTATTGGAATACTCAATAACTAAAGTAATGGGGTCATGGAAGTAGTTGAGGGAAGAGAATATGAGAAGGAGAGCAACTCCCTAATGAGTTTTAAAAACTATGCTAATCACTTCCTCCCACTAATTTGGATTAAAATTATGCAAAAAACCCCACACCTTCATCAGTCCTACCTTAAATTATATTCTTTGCCCACGCGCTCACTAAAGTATTCATGTGGCATGCACAGAAACAGATATGGTCTGCTTTTCTGTCCTCAGATTCAGATCCTGAAAAACTAGGACATTTTATCTTTACACCTTTTGCCTTCAGCTTTCCTGGAAGTTTCCATCGCTCAGCACCGCCTCGCAGGTGCTGCTGACACAACACCCTCAGGGGATGAGGCCCTTTGAGCCCCAAAACTTCTCTGCAAGTGCCCAACATGAAAAGGATCTTGACTTTACCATTTTTGCTTTTCAGTCTTGATAAGGCTGTTTCCATTATTAATACTTCAAAGGAAACTATCCCTCATTTGTGGAAATAGTCAAAACATAATGGAGGTATTACAATTCTTACAAACTTTTTCATCCAATGGAATAAAGGTGGCTACTTGTATTTAGTAATTATTTCACTTTCTTTTGAAGGCTTTGTGTTTGCAAGATGTTGGAAATTCTTCCTCCAGGCTTGAACCACTGTCAGCAGCTCCTGTGATACCATGGCCCTCTGTTTTCAGGTCAAACAAGTGACTGAAATTAATTGCATGGGAGGGACCATATTGACTTGTTGATGTTCCATTTTCCTGTTTTGAAATCAAAAGACCTCTGCAATCCACAGAATGGATAGGCAAGCTACAGAAGTATGATGTGCAATAATATGTGTCATCAGGACTCCTGGACACACTGATGGAATAGCAACAACTTCATTAAATACAGTGTTCTTGGTTCAATTGCAAAACAATTGCAACCCAAATACAAAACCAGCATGTTCTAAAGGTCTAAGGCTTTTATACACACTTCATAGCTTCCTACAAGTGTTGAATGCACTTCTGGAGGTCATTTAGTCCAGCTTCCTGCTTGAAGCAGGACTACCACTAGTATAGCATCAGGTCAGCCATAGCTTTGTTCTAGCTGGGTCTTGAAAAGTCCAAGGTGGTGATTCAGTTTGCATACATCCAGATTTTATTTGTTGTTATTCTGGGCAGCAGGTAGAATGCTGTGTAAGAAAAGTCTTCATTTCCATTGGCCAGGCAAAGGCCAAACCCAGAAGCAACAACTTCTCACTCTTCCCTCCAGAGAACAGTTTACCCAGAGAGGGGTGGAGGGTTTGTAATTAGAAATAATTATGGTGAAAGTGATATGTCATGAGAGCTTATCAAGTACAGTCTGCCCAATGCTCCTCTAGCTGTAATAAAACTTGATAACATTTCGTAGTCATGGTCTGCACAAGAGGTACAGATGTTCCCAGGTAACCTGCACATCCCAGCTATTGCTCTTTGGTAAATACTGGTAAAGGCTCATTTGTCCATTAGAAAACACTGTAAATTTATGATTATCACCATCCCCGAAGCTGTGTTAATTGCCATTAAGTGGGCTCAGAGGGAAACAGCTTACTATTATCAACCAGGCAGCCCACTAGGAACTGCATGGTTCCCAGTTTCTAAGAATGTGCACTTTTTGATGAATGGACAAGCAGTGCTGGCTTCTAATGCATTATGGTGGAGGGGGCTGAATTACTGAATTGTGTGTTCCTCTGTGAAGGAAAAATGTCACTTACAATGTAGGTGTGTCACGTGTAAAACTTTCAGTAGGTTTCTTCAAAGTCTGATTTTTGCCCTGATGAATGCTTCTCTTGTTCCTAATAACTTTAATCTTCCTTCACAAATTCCAAAACAAAAGTTGGGCAGGAGAGATTTCTTCCAGCCTGAAAGTGGCATATTCCTTAACACATTGCCTTCCATATCAAAGCGGAATTTTATTTTAAAGGTGCCACAGAAAAATTATACACTCGCAGCAGTGGATCCTCTATCTATAAAGAGCGGGTAAAACTGTCTGTATTGCCTTCCCAGCCACTGCCAGTTGACTGTGAGCTGCAAAGGCAAGTTCTCAGATTCACTCTTCATGCCTGAAACCTTCAGGTTGTTGCAGATTTTCTGAGTCAGTACCAAATGTAGTGGTGAGTTTTTGTCATCTCATTCCTGATGTAGAATGGGAGCAGAACTAACAATGGCAGCTTAGGGATGAAAGAAGAGCTGCTATCATATATCAGTAAAGTTTCCGCACAGCTGGCTCGTGCTTGATTTGTACCACTAAATTGAGGCCGTAAGACTAGAAGCAATTTCTAGTCCTTTGGTTCAGCTTATCCAGTGAGCATTCTCTGTTACTTTTTGACTTTTCAAAATGGCTACACCCAGGGAGAGGTGTTTCTGGTCTCATTTCTTATTAGAAAAAATCGTAATATGCGCTCTGTTTCCCCATGACACTCCTTCCTCTGCGTATTATTAATTTGATATCTTGAATTCAAGCAAATATTCGTTTTTAGTTGGTCTGTGAAAGTTAGAATCAGAGGAATGTGATGGCATGGAAATGAAGTTTACCTTCTTCACAAAAATACTTTTAAGCCTCAGAAATTAATCCCTCAAATTTTTTTCGTTAATATTGCATTTACAGCATAGGCAGCTAAAACTTCAATGAGACTGCAATTTCAGCCAGATGTCTGCCTCCAAGCAATATATATAGCGTTAAATTTCCACTTACTTTCTACAAGAAAATTCACAAAGTATTCCCTGTGATTGCAACCAAAGGAAAGCCACCCAAGCTTATTCAGTCTTTTTTTTTTTTTTTAAGTGAGAATTTATGGTCATACCAGAACCTCAGTCTTTATTTTTAAAAAAACAACTACTGTCTAGAAAGGAACATTTTGTCTCTCTGGAGATGCACTTTTGTTGAACTTATTCAAACCGAGAGTTGTTCTTCGAAAAGGTTATTTGAGTTCAGCTCCTTTCTGTCCTGGCCACACAAATGGCCAAACATTTCTTTTTTACTCAGATTTTTCAATCTTCTTCTGATGTTCAAATTAAATTAAATTTAAATATCAGTAACTGAAGTGATCAGTGCCATGTATGTGTAGCCGTGTGTGTAGCCATGGCATCCAGGGATGGCATCCAGGGATGGCATCCAAGGAAGCAAGAAGAGAGCAGGTTCTTTCTTGCCCGTGTGCCACATTTGGAGATGCTATGGAGACCCTGCTTGGGCCAAGCTCTTGAGAGACTGCTGTGAAGCAGTTTGTCCTGTGGGACACATATTGGCGCTGAAGTCCATGTGTGACAGAAAATATGTGGTTTTCTGTGGAAACCTGCAAAACAGGAGACACTGTTTCCACCATGTCCCTCCTTGCTGCAATGCCATGCAGGCATTGTTCGGCTGGGAGGGGAAAGGCACAAAACCTACGTAAGTGCTGAACTGGGAACTGACTATTCCTGGTAACAACCTGGCGTTTGGTTACCTCGCTGTATGTGGACACAGGAGGAATCGTCAGCCCCACAGATAGAGATGGCTGAACCCGAAGCAAGGCTGGCTGGCTGGTCGGCAGGGCTGGGTGCAGCTGCTGGACACTGGACATGGCTGCTGGACCTTGGCCCTCGAGGAGCCCGTGGGAAAGCAGCTGGGCCTGGGCTAGTGCCAGCACAGAGGGACTGCATGGAGACAGACCATCCAAAAATCCTGCTTAGGCGTTTTCAGGCTCCTGTTTTCTCTTGACGGTGGGCTGGCCTGGAAACACACAGCAGCAGGATGGCCCGGAGCTCCCCGCCCGCTGCTGGACAGCCTCCAGGACCTGGAGCAAGAGCTGTTATTGCACAAGTTCAAGTGATAGCTACTGGGGCATTAGAAACCTCCCTCTTGCTGCAGCAGCCCCTGCAAATACTCTTTTTAGTTTATCTATTTTCCAAAAAGGTTACAGACCTCAGTGTTTATCCTTGAAGGAGCTCACACTGTCTCTGGGCCTGGCTTTGCCAGCAGTGGTGGCTGTGTTGTGCCAGTGGGTGTCCTGGGTGTCCCCGGGCTGAGGCTGACGGACAGTGCGCAGCCGGAGGGGAGCATGGGCCTGGCACTGCCGAGGGCCCTGGCTGCCCGCAGTCATTGCCATGGGCTGGTGGGCATGAGGTGGGAGGTCAAGAAGCCCCGGGGCCTGCTGGAGGTGGCTGGAGGCCTGGTGGCACTCATGGCACTTGCTCCAGGCAACTACACCGGATCAAGTCCTGTATGCTCACTCCTTTCCCCAAAGACACGAGCCCCTTGGCTCCAGGGCTCTTTGATACCCAGCCTTCCTCATGTGTCCTGAGCACTGGGGAGGCCAAAGTTGCCCTCTGCCTCCAGTGAGGCAATGCTTTCTTATTGGAACTGTGCTCTGAACTGACTACATTTTCATTTGACAGAACTATTTTTTCCTGAAGAAACCTAACCAAACAAAAAGAAAAACCACTTGCAATTACACAACTAATTATCAAATAGCTTTTAAAATTATTATTATTTGTTCTCCAGCCAAAAAAATTGGTAATAACTTTCCAAGTCACTGCTGTCTTCCAGTTTAGCACCTGGATTATTCAGTCATATCTTCCAATTTAATCTTTTGGTTAACTCTTATGTAAGAAGAAACTCTACCTTGATAAGGAGCATGTTTCTGTGTAGTTAGCCATCTGCAACCGTGTGTTAAATCTCCGATCATGAAAGTGAGGACGACTGATCAGACACGTCTCAGGGCTCCTAAACAGGCTAAAAGCTCTTTGATGCCTATGAAAATCAACTACAGTTTTAAGTGGATTTCACTGTAAACTGAGCTCTGTGCTTTTCTGGGATGTTTTAAAAGCACCCCTTGCTATAATATTGTATATTGAGCTAGAAAATGAAAACAGCATCTTATTACGGCAGGGGTATGTATGATAGCACAGGCAGTATCTTAAAAAGTTAAATATTTACTTTGTGGTACTTCTGAGGAAAGGCTGAAGAATTTGCAGCAAGCAGCTATGGATCATTCAAATGCATTCAAAATTTATGACAATGTTTAAAGAAGATTGCTAGATTGGGACTTAATGCTGCTTTGTACTGTGGGAGTGTTTAGATACTCTTGAAGGAAATTTTGCCTGGAACATTGATTAGATTATTTTGCTTTTTGCCAACTTAATTTTTACAAGGCTAAATAAAAATATTGGGAAATTTCACAAAAGGGCAAATATTTTTGCTCTTTTTCACACAAAAATACATCAGCTGAGGTCCTTTAAAAATGGTCTACTAATGAAAAATAGGATGCCTGAAGTATGGAATAAGTAAACATCTCATGTGCAGATTGTGCCTGGCTCCTGTAGGGTGAACTCTTCTAACACAGAAAGGAGATACTTTCTAGGCATTTTTAAATTTCACTTTCTCTAAGGAAACTGATGGTAAATATGATATTGAGGCACAAGTACCTTGTCTTCTTTAACAGGTTATTATTGTATGAATTATGTTACAGAGAAAAGCATACAAATAAATGTATGAGTTTCACCAATGGACAGGTTCTTTGTTAAAAAAGGGGAGTAGTAAGAGTGAGGAAGCAGGAAGGATGGAATAAAAACTGGTGCATGCTGGAAGCAAAGACAAAGGAAATGAATAGGGAAACAAGAATAGTTGTAAAAATAGGCCATGTAATTAAAACAAATTCCACGAGTTAGAAATGCCACAGATTAGCTCTATGGCCAAAAAATGTTAATGATCTTATATGTACTTTTAAAGTCTGGTGCTTTTAGCTTCCCCGGCAGGATCCAGCTAAATGGGATATAATGGTAGAGATGGAAGGGAAGATCTGGTTTTCTTTCCCTTCTTGGCCAAACTGAAAGATTGAAAAATTGTTCTGAGAAAAAGAATTTTTTTTGCTGAATCCATCAGAGGTTTGGATGCTGTTTTTACTCTTTTGAACAAAAAAACCCAAAAGGCAGGATTCAGCTCCTACCTGGGACACCCAATTTGAGTGTCTCCCTTAGGTGTCCTCATGTGCTCTAGGGGCCTCCCTCAATCCAGTACCCCTACACAAGTGCCTGGCACCATTTGGGAGGCATGGGGTCACCTCCACATGGCTGGTGGTTACCATGTGGGACCTACTGAACTCCTGCGGCCTGCTGGAGGCAGCTGGAGGCAAGGTAGACAGCCAAGGCACCTATGGTGGCACTGGATGCCTATGTTTAGGCAGTTGAAATGAGACTGAGGTCACCCCAGTCAGTGGAGGTCCAGCTCACCCTAAAGTAGACACTTATGCACTGGTCAGCTAAGCGGTAGTACAGGGTCTACAAACTGTACTAGCTAGATATCTGCTGAACATGAAGGGATTTATACACAACAATGTAATGTAATTAGACAATGTAATTAGACAAAATTAAGGTTAAATATTTTTTAATTTTTAAAAAATATTGATTTTTTTTCCTGAATCAAATTGGATGAATTTCATTTTAATGTAAGTAAACAAACTGCTTATTAACTCAATGTTAATTAACTCAATGTTAATTTTAGGTGGCAAAAGGGTAGATTTTTACCCCCACTAATTGAAATGCTTTCTTTTTTTAATCCTGTATTTCAGTAGTTTAATTTTAAATGAAACATTTTGTTTCTGAGCCCTTTCATTCATAGCCAAATGAGCTGGAGACATAGATATGAGGCTATACTATCTGAGACAGATTATTTCCAAAACAGCCTTTTTGATGAATAGCTTGCACAGGTATGGAGAGATTACACATGTACTTGAAAAGAATGTTAGAAATTATATATGAACTGACAGCTTGGAGAATTGGGTGTCTTTCAGTAAGAAGGTCAATAAACATCTCATGCATGTAGCATGCATGTTCTTGTGGATAAAGTAACATTTTTTTTTCTCAGGGAAGCTGATTTTTTGGAAAGAGGAAAACAGGGTGTGCTACTCTGCATGTGTATGTAGAGTTCTCACTGGTTGAGAAAGAAATCTACTAGCAAAGCATATGTATTTCTTCTACAATCACTTTTTCTTTGGTAATAATACATGTTACTGAGGCAGCTGACAAATTTATCTAAAGAAGAATGCATACTCACTTGCAGTTTCATTTTGCATGCACACACACAAGCAAATCTGCCTAGCTTTATTGTAACGTAACTGGAACACCAGTAACTCCTGTGGTTGCTTACACATTTCCATTCCAGGCTCCTGTTTTCATGAGGGAAAGAATTCATACTTTTCAAAAAACATTCATCTTTCTACTTGCAAGTGCCCTGAATTTGGGCTTTCAAGTAAAAAAAAGAGAGCCTATTGGAAGTATTTCTTTTTTGTTAGCTGAATTTTATGGGAAGAATGAGAAAATAACTTTCCCGTGGTAAGTTCACTCACAGTTGTTTGAGCAACTCTGGCACCAAAAAATCAAAAAGCATGGAGTGAGCCAGACATAAGCCCCACTGAAGGGGAAATCTTATAGTACACCAGTGAAAGCTGGGCTAGATTTCATTAGTTATAAGTCTCTGAATATCCACCGCTTGGCAGGCCCATGAAGCATTGGCAGTGCAGCACAGCATTGCCAGACAAAAAGGTGACCAGCCCAAGTGCGTAGTGAGCTGGCAAGGTGGCAGAGGAGGTAACTGTCACTCAGTACATGGGCCACCAGGTCATTAGTTGTGCTGTCCCTGCTGCAGGGACATTTAGTATCAGAATGTGATGCCAAAATTTCCTTTTTAAAAAGGTATATTTAGACTGACTAATAGAACTCTGGCACTTACAAAAGCCCCATTAACATGCGCCAAAGGCCAAGTCCCTCACCAGAATAAGGAACTGGTGCCTCTTGGTGCCAGGCTAGCACTTTCACTTTGACTAAGGTTCCCTCTCTTCTTTTTTTCTCCCCCAATAGTAAGCTTCCGCCTATCCTCCTGTGGCCTTTTCCCCCTTTTGGGGGTTGAAGGGGGCTAAACTTAATGGACATAGGATGTACTCAAGTATAGCATCTAAACAACTAGCTGATATGCAGATCTAGAGAATATCCTTTATATCGTAGCTACTGTAATTGTGGAATTAAAGCTATGTGCAACTGGAACAATAGTAAGTTTGCGACAATAATATGGTTTTCTGTAGCCTGTTCTGGACTGACTTTACACAGTATATGTTTGCTCAGTACCCTGTACTGTGTCACTATGGTGGCTATAATTCCGGCAGCCTCCTTCTAAAGGTATCAATTTCAATGATCTCTGTGGAGCAGAACTGAGATTGCATTCTCTATCTTGGATTAAATTGTCCATTGGGTTAAGAAGTGGCCTTTGTTTCTTCAGACCCACTCTAGGTCCTCTATCTTTGTGCCCTCAGAATGAATGTCTAGGGCAAATCCCACCACTTACACCTGTTGTTATCTTTGGTGAAGCTGAAAGGGAAGCATTTTAAACTGTGAATAAGCCATGGTTTAAAGGGGAATGTAAATGACACAGTGAAATGACACCTGAAGCACTTAGAAGAAAATGACCCAAAGAGGCTGTCCTGCAAAATAGTTGGATACAGCCATCAGGAGTCCAGCAAGGTCCATGAGTAGAGAATATATGAGAGTGGAAGAGAACAGAATAGGACCTTGAAGTAAAAAGCAGCATGCTGCTTCACTTTGCACTACATCTGGCACTTCAGGTCTTTGCCAGAAAGGTGTTATGTTAAATTTGCTTTCACATTCCTAGTGAAACATTGTAGTTTTCCATGTTTTAAAGTGTTCTTTAAAAAAAAATGAAGGGGACTCCGTATTCTGTAATTCATCTTCTGCATAAACAGAAAAAAAAACAGCAGGGAGAGAGAAAAGAGGTAAAGAGAAGAGATCAGAGGGCCCAAAATGAAGAGGGAATGCCACTTCTCAAGATATTTTGATCACACTGATATGTTTGTATGTCACTTTTTTTCTACTGGGTCTACTGGTTTTTCTGGAAGAATCACTTGGCCTTCTGAGAACATGGTAACTGAAGACTTCAGTCTTCCATTGTGACCATATTTGTGATGACAATATTATGATAAAGGAACTGCTTTAAAAGCCTCTTTAAAATTTGCTTGGTATAAACATAGATTTCTAGGCCCATGAGATCAGACTATAGCCCCACTTAAAAACAGGTCAGCAGAGAAGATACTTGGGAAGGAGATTTTCCAGGGATATAAGTTAGCTCTATTCAAAACAGGCTGTAGAAAAGCCTCATTTTGGCAGTGTGACTCAGATATGCTTGCAGACGTGCTTTCACTTCTTAAAGCCGTGAGGTAATGAGGCTTAAAGTGGATTTATCATTGCCCAATAGCCAGCATTTCACAATCTGAAATAAAATTACTCAAGGCTCCCGTAGTGCACACTCTATGTTGTGTGCACCTCTGAGGTGAAAGGCAAGTGGTTGAAATGATTTGAAAGTACAAGGTGATTGCATCAGCCAGGTGAGAGGCTGCTAGAGATGAGCCTCAGCCCTGAGTCAGCAGAGCATGGCGTGGTACCAGCTGTGCTGGAAGAGGTGCAGAGTCTCCCTGCCTCAGCAGGAGCCTTGGGAAGCGTTTTGGCTGAGAAAGCTCTCCTGACACCTACTCCCTCTACAGCTGTTTCCATATTTCCACAAAAGATGCAGCTGTCTCCCTTTGGGGGAACCTGCCCTAGGGTGCCCTGAATGACAGGCATGTGGTTTTGTCCAGCATTTATGGGGATCATGCAAAATGGACAGGGGAAAAATGGATGTGTGTATGTCCTTGTTCCAAACATGCATTATAGCACCTAATGTGACAAACTAATGTCCTGGAAAGACTAAACACCTTAGAAATTAAAGTGTTGGAGACTGTAGAAATGTTACATTCATCAATGCGGACTGTTGCACGACTCAAATTCTGTATTTTGCAAAGCAGTTTTCTCTCAGTTGCTTATTACATCTGCTTGGTGGATTATAGGATAAGTAGGCAGCCATAATTTTTACTCATGAGACCACAAGGGATCAAACCCAACTATTCTTACAGTAGTGTGAACAAAGCTATAATCCTCAGCTCCTTGCCCTTTACTGCCCTGAATGGGAGTATCCACATCAGCATGGTTTAGCCTTTCACAGCACTGCGTCAGAGAGCAAAAGTCTCCATCCAGCAACTCTGGTACAGTATTTGCTGATGGAAAGAAGACAGCTGCTGTATGCTCATTGCTCCAAGGGGAATGTAATCTATGAAGGAAGAATGTGCATCTGGGGATCTCGACATTTCAAAAGGCACCAAAGTTAAGAATTCTGAATGCTACCCTCTTAGAAAAGACATAATACCTCCTCAGAGCACTTTTTTCATTCTCTCCTTCTACCCCACAGGACAGGGACAAGCCCTTTTAGTATGACTTACATAAATGAACTGTGTGTGAAAATTCTACCTTTTTAGAAATTTCATTTCTTCAGAAACCTGAGCAGCTGTTCAGACTAGTGATGAGTTATTGAACACTTCTTTCTTTTGTTCAGATTTTTACTGATTTTGCTGGATGTGCTACAATAGCCCAGGCCTCTGACCATGTGAGATAGCAAAATGAGGTGATGACAGTGCTGGATTGTGAATGGAGGAGTCCAGCCACAACACCACCACCCTACAGAATGCAGTCTTCAACAGTGGCATGAAAGATGCTTTGTGAACCAATAGAAAAGCTGAGAAGGGACTGGGTGGGTGCAAAAGCTGACTATGGCTATATATCCCAGCACTGCCTACATGGGGAGATGTCATCACACTGAGCATTATGGCCTCAAATGATTCCTTAAAACCACAAAGCCTGCAACTGTTCATTTTCTGCATATTTCTCCCACATCAGTGGAAAATATATATTGAGGCGAACAAATACCATTTAAACCAGAAATGTTAATACAAATATCTTTTTTTTTTAACTGCTTGAATGGTTAGGACATGCTTTAAGCACTTACATCCACCCTATTTTTATGTGCTTAGTCTCCTTTGTCTTCTCTCCACATTCAGAGGCCTGCAAATGTTCTGGTATTGGTTTGCAAATGTTAGTGGTATAATTTGTACCATTTCTGGACTAAGTGCTGACATTGTGTCTTATCACTTCTAATGGATGTACTGTATTTTAATTAAAGACAAATGCAATGCAAACCACATTAATAAAATAGATGATAGACTAAGTCCCTAGCACCTAATCCTCATACAGCAGGCCGCACAAGCACAGGGTCGTTCACCTCATCTCCCCTGTCATGTCCTGAAAACTTGAATATAAGCAAATATAACTCTTAAAACATGTGAATATTTCTTGTTTCTGATGACTTTTTGACCACCTTTGAGAAGCCCCTAGGAAAAAAGCCAGGAGAAGGTTGCCATTTTCTAAGCAATGAATTCAGCCCGTTCCCAGATGTCACCCGGTGATGGGAGGGACTGTGGGTCCTGGTGGTGGCCAAGGCTGGCTGGTTCTGCCAGACCAGTTTTTTTGGCACTATGGAGCAGTCCACTCCTATCGCTGTGGGAGCTTTGGGAAAGCGAGCAGGAAGAGCTGGTTCAAATTAACCAGCTTGTCAAGCCAGATCTAGTTGATTGGTTTGAGGTTTGACACCTCTGTACTAAGTAAATTAGTGTTATACCCATTTTAGGCCATTTTTATGAACTAAGTGATCTTAGGAACACTGTAGACGGAGATGTTTCATTATATGCTGGTGTTTAATTGATGCATGTTTTTGAGTTAATGGTAAATTATCAGTACCAAAAAATTTATCCCAATCCTTATCCTGCCTTTGTAAGCCTTATCACAATCAATCCCACTAAAGTTGTCTCCATTTTTAACAACTCTCTGGCTGAAGGAAAGCATTTGAGGCATGGTACATAGCTGGAAGTCTGGATATTTTCCTTTATGCTATCTATAGCACTCTGTAATAATACCTTGCTGCTTTGTGTAGTTGTTCTTTTGGTTTTTTAAGGCCATATTAGATTTTCATCACTGTAACTTTTTTACAAGTGGGGAAGTGGTATATGTTAGTTAAAGTGACATTCCCAGAAAATTGGTTGCAGTGCTATGAATAGAAGGTAGGTTTTTATAGAGTTTTTTATTCACTAGTACCACCCCTTCAATTACAGCAGAATTTATGGGCTTGATGTTGAAGTTACAGGAGAGGTGATATGTCATATGTGTTGTGCAAGTTAGATCAGAAATCAGCTGCTTTTTGGCTTGAGAAATTTAGGAATTTAAGAAAACTGCTATTGCAAGCCCTGGGAAAAAAACACTGCTTCGACAGAACTTGAGAAAGGTGCTAATTGCCTCTTGTGACAAACTTGATGGTGCTCAAGAAGATGTGACTGTGTGTCTAGGTCCCTTTATTTAGACATGATTTGCAGCTGTAGGCTTGCAAGGTGGAGAACCCTAAAACAAAAATAGACACTATCATCTCAGGCTGCAGAGAATGAAGATGACGAAAGTCTTGTCTTGGTAACTTTTGGTGAACCATTGTGTTTTGCAGCTGGTTGATTGACAGGACTTTTGAGATTATTCAGGATTTTGAAAGTTTAAGACTAGCTCCCCAGAGATGGTTTAATGGAGAGAAATGGAACATGGCATCATACAGATGTCACGTTCTTCTATTTGGAATATTTTTAGAGAGGAATAAGTTTCTTCTCTACGATGTGTTCAGAAGAGTGTCACTTGAATGTGGCTTTTCCTGCAGATTATTTAACAGGACTTGACCCGTAAATAGAAAGGGAAAGCACCATTACATTCTTTGCAAAAGCTGCACTGAAAAACACTTAAGGCAGCAAGTTTCTCCAGAACTGAACTGTTATCTTCATTCTGCACCCTACAGGGGTGTGAAATCCACTAGTACTCTTCGTTGTCTGGAGTATGGTGGATCCTTAGCAAAAACCTCAAAATGTGTCAAGCAAGTGCGTACCTACTTAGAGAAGAATGCATGAAAAGAACATGAACTGGTTCTTTGAGTGCTTTTTAAGAACAGGTCAGAATAATATGAAGATGTAATTCTAGAAAACTATTATTTTGACCAAGTTACAGGGTTGTGT
Source organism: Phalacrocorax carbo (assembly GCF_963921805.1). Classification (NCBI taxonomy): domain Eukaryota; kingdom Metazoa; phylum Chordata; class Aves; order Suliformes; family Phalacrocoracidae; genus Phalacrocorax; species Phalacrocorax carbo. The sequence goes on along the minus strand of NC_087514.1, from coordinate 32,001,832 downwards.
TAGTCAAACCATGCATTTCTGTGCTGATCCTGTTAACAAGCATAAAGAGACAAAAAACACTTCGTCATTTCCAGTGAGGCAGCTGATATAAAGGGGCAGCTCCTGAGTTTTACTGGTCTGTGAAGGATGGGGGCTAACAGTTGTCCCTGCTGGGTTGCCTGATACCTAAAGTCTCTTTTAAAGTCAAATCAGTTTTTGGATCAAGTGGAAGTAAGACATAAACAAAGCAAAATTTTAAAAATTGAGCATAATACTAGTGAGTTAGAGGAGAGAGGGAAAGAGACAGGAGGTGAGCTTGGGAGTGATTTCTCCCTAGATGTTTATAAAATACCTCTTTAATCCTGAAAGTTTAGGCTGAGAAATACTGAGAACAGAATTTTGTTTGGATGAACTGATGTTTCTAGAGGTTACGGTAATGGGTTTTACAGGTCTCATTTAATTGCTCTCTGTCTGGGAAAACAGCCATGAATTTGTGAGTGATTGGAAATCCAGATGCATATTTGAGCCATTTTTTGCAGCTGGGCTGCAGTGAATGTAGTGAACAGTTAAGGGAAATTACAAGGCGTTCCCGAGGGAACATTTAGGGAGGGAGGAGTGTAGACTGCCTCCATTTTGGCAAGAATGTCATTAGGAATTAAAAAAATCTTACTTACAATGAAAAGTAGAGTTGTTTCTGAAGGAGATTTTACATGTTCTTTCTTATAAAGAAAGACAAAAGGTTGAGTTTGTCTCAGGAAAGGAAATTAATGTGGGAACATCTACTATAATGTTATTGCCTTGTTTGCTTTCAAAGTTCTATAGCATACCCAGATGGAGATGTCCTTTTGGACATCCTGCAGGAAGGACTACTCTTACAACCTCGTCTGATGAACAGAGCAGCATGGCACTGAAGCAAAGAAAGAGCAAAGGGTGGCAGCCTGCTTCCTCTGCCTTTGATATTTTCATATCAAAGAACGTATTAAAAAGATATGTATAAAATATATAAAATGTTTTAATATATCATATTATATTTATATATAATATATACAACAATATTTTTGTATATAATATATCTCAATATATTAAAAATACTTTTAATATAATAAATCAAATTTTTATTAATATCAACATAATATATGTTCTTTTTGATATATATCAAAGGATAAGCATCAAAAAGAACAATCCCTCAATGTTTGATCCAGCTCTGTGCTGAAGAATACAGTGGCTTTTTTAAATGTAAAAACCATTTTACTGTGTATATACGTTAAAATAAATTCAGATTGTTGTTGATTTTGCTTCCTTCTTTGTACCTTTTTCTTCTAGAGTGTATTCTTCAGTGACCAATTTCTTTGACCATGACATTGACCTTCACAGCAAACTAGGCCATACCATGTGCTGAGCCTTTGAATGAATTGGCAGAGACACACCCTACAAGCTTCAAGTCTGTTCATATGGATTAGTTTAAACATTATAGGCTGCTGTAATCTCGTACGAGAAACAGAAATGTGTCTTTGAAATGTGAGAGCCTTTGCTAACATCTAGAGAGTCCTACAAACTACATAACTTTGCAAGTCCGTCAGTGTTTTGCAACATTTTCTATTATCCCCATTTTGTATTTGTTGCGGTGAAATAGTTCAAATGCCCCTCGTGCTTCTGCTGCAAAGGGATACCCTATGCAGGGTCGGTAAGGGATAACTGCTCCTGGAGGGGGAAGCAAAAACCTGGTCCTCACTCACGGCAGAGGCAGGGCAGAAATCTGTGCTCATCATTCCTCTGCACTCTCTGCTCTTTCTACTCCTTCAGTTTTCCTCGCTTCACCTTGTGCTAAGGTGCACCCTGGGTCACAGTCTGGCCTTTCTCCTCTCTATGGTCATTCTTTTGGTGGTGCCAACAGAGGAAGGTTCATTGGGGTAATGGGAGGAGCAGAGGTTCACTGCCCTAGGGAGAAGGCAGGCTTGATGGTTAACAGATCTGGATATTGCATGCAGTGATGGAAGGAAGCATAAGTGTCCATGGAAGGGGGACAGAGGAGGTGACCATAGGGCTTGGGAAAACCTGGGAAAACAGGAATGAATCTTCTTGCTCTAAATTCTATTCTACTTCTAGAAACTTGTAATAGTGCTACCTAGCCCCCATTTGCCCATGTCTTTTGGAAGCTTCCCCTTTATTGACCCTAACCCATGCTCACCTTGTCTAAAACCTTCTCTGCCGTGACAACAAAACCTAATTTGGCACTCTGGGTGTGCTGAGACCAATGCTGAGGCTTGACTCTGGTTGTGTGACTGAGGAGCCTCAAGCAGGCTGGGACAGTGTCCCATCAGACCTGATGGGACAGCAGAAGGTAACCATCTCTCTGAGCACTTCCGTTGCTTCACGGACTATGTGGAGCTGCTACAGGTGTGTACTGTATCTGTCATGGCACCTGTGTGTGATAATTGGGAGCCATTGGACCATCAGTTGTAAAGCAAAAAATAAAGTTCTGTGAAGACTCAGTTATGAACATCATGATCTCCTTATCAAGCTATCATGCAAGTAAATATCCTCAGTTTGTGGTAGAAACATTAACGAAGTTCATTTGCCTACATTTTGCCTGTCATAGGAAGCATGTAATCAGAGCAGCTACAGCCTCCTTTTGGGTCCCTGTGGATTACAGAGATCGATGTCCAAATACTGACGAGGCAAAAATTTCTCCCCTGTAAGGCAACAAACAAGGTACAACGCAGAAGCTAACAGTGCTTCTGTAAAATAGTTCCAACTATGTTAAGTTCCTCCTGCTTTTTCCTTGTCCCATTAGCTAACAAGTCCTCAGAGAATTGCACCAAAGACAAATTTCTTCACCAACTACCTCAGCATGAGTCAAAGGGTGGATGGATGCGTCTCTGAAAGGCTAACACCAAGGAGGAGGTCCCTACTAAAACACAATAATAATTATGACAATTATATGTTAGGGCTACTTTGCAAAATGCTGGTAAAATATGGCAAGGTTTTATTGCAGAAAAAGGGATGAAGAGTGAAAAATAGTTGCTGCATTTTGTTAACGAAAAAGAGTCTTTGTTCCTAAGTCGAGAATTGTTACAGTTGGTAAGAAATCTAACACTAATAGATTCCCATAGTAATAGAGTTTACTTTACAACAATATTTTGTTATTGCAACAGCAGAGAAAATACTCTATGAGTTGAGACCCACTACCAACAAGAGCTGTCATAGGCCTTAACCTTTGTAACTGATTTTAGTCATCTGTGACCTGATTGTGAAAATGCTAGGCTTTTGCAATGCACTTGGAAATAGTAGGCTGGGCATAAGAATGCTGCTATAAGTTGATGATTATATTTTAACCTATCTCTTGTGACCCTTGGCCTATTTAAAGCAAATATCAGATGACCTTTTCTGTTTTGTTTCCTCAGCAAAGAGGACTGGATATTTTAACAAGCCTTTAATAAGCAGCTACATGACCCAGCTGCTGTTCACGAGGGTGGATCAAAATGATATTCAGGGTAGAAATGTATTTCATCTAACAGCAGGCACAGAAATTGCCTAGTGATTGTTCAGCACAGTCACCAAGGCTCCCTCTACGGGCAATGGACAAGAATCCAACCAACCCTAAGCAGCCGTTTGCAAATAAGATCAGTTGTCCCCTAGTGATTTCTGGTTTTCCCTGTTTATTATAGAGAGAGCACAAATTACTAGATTATACCTAGACAGCTTCCACCACGACTAGCAAGGCTAGAGCAAATTAATACCACCAGGTAAAGAATAAAGGTAAACAGATCTAACAGTATGCTACCTCTGTCTGGAGTAGGGCAGTGTACTTAAACGGCCTGTCAAAATGCCTCACTGATGAAAAGTAGTCTAAAACTGAGTCAAATCAAATAAAAGTGGAACTGAGGAGAAGCCAAGAACTTGAAGCAAATATAGGTCAGCCTTGGACAACCCTTTGACAGGCGACACATACCCCAAAGGAAGGTAACTAGATCATGCTGCTTTTTAGTAACCAGGTTTTGATGACACATGAATGAAGCTGGTTAATGGGTATGAGGCCTCGTATTTTTTTCACATACTTTTTTTTTTTTTGTAAATGTACAGCACTCTTCACCTGTCTGATAAAGGCATGGCCTAGCTTTCATTTTTGTATTTCTCGAAAGAGATAACATGCTTTATGTATTCACAGCGGTCTTCAGGAACTAAGAGGTGATCAACTCCTGCTGCATTTCCCTGGCATGCCCATGTACTCCTGGTCTCTGTGCCAGGACACCTGCCATGATTCTTATCACTCTCTGGCTGCAGATCAGGAGCATTTAATCTCTGGTGATGTCCTCATGCTAAGGAGCACTGTGTCTCTCCACATTACATACCACCACACCCACTGGGCTTTCACTGAAGTCTTCTCATGGGGGTTATCCATACGGCACAATACTCCTACGGCACTGGAATGGCCTAATGGAGAATAGGGGGAAATTGTTAAGATTACATCATGGCTCCAAGCTATCTGGATCTCGCAAATCTGGAAAGAAAATGTTGAACTCAGGAAAGCCTTCATGTCGCCCATTGTTAAGTGAAAGCCTGGGAGAAAAATGAACAAATACAATGCATGTTTTTCTAAATATTGTTGATCTGTTTTGAGTAAATGTTCTAAAAATGCTCTCATGAAAGAATAGTGAATATAATGGATGTATTTTTACTGGGACACATTCATTAGCATGAGGAACTATCCATTTCCTGATGATTTATTCTCTTACCAGTATATATTAAATCTTTCCAAGCGTGTTTGCCTTGTTGCCATCTGATTTGTTCATTGAGGAGCAGTGTTTTAAATTTCATGTTTGCAGGGCATGTGAGAAGGCTTACATCCATCAGTTACTGAGGAGGAAATATCTGAGTTTGCTTGCAGAAGTGTCAGCTGAACGGAATATTTTTGGGGTCTTTGGCAACACCTTGCTGAAGGCATTACTGGTTTTGGACACAAACAAGGGACATGAAACTTTGTTCAGAGGGTAATGTTATAATATACCATGGTGGCCAGAATGTATCATTCTTTGCCTTCATAATAAATTAAAACTTGGAACTATTAATTTCCTAGGTCACAACAGACATGTTGATTTTTAGGTTTACTCTTGCTCTTGCACAACACATCAGAAGAGATCATTTGTCTTCCATATTTAAAATTCAGATTTTTTTTTTCTTGCACAGAAGAAGTTCACAGAATATTTCAATAGGAATTGAAGATCCTGACATTTTCCTCGGCTAGGGATTTTTTCAGATGCTTTTGCAAGAGCTCTCCGCTGGAAGAATCTGGCCACATGCTTCCTGATGGGCATGGCATATCAGGCTGTATCTTCTGCATCTTTCCTGCTGAGCATTGCTCTTACCTTTCAATGGTGATGCCTGTGAATCACTGCTTCAAGCACGTCACGCTCAGCTCTCCTATCATTACCAAGATAAAAAAGTCCCACAGGCAACTGTCCATTGGGCTCACCTCAGCTACTCATGGTTCTTCCACTCCCTGCCTCATGTCCTCTTTCCTCCTTACCCTCCACCCATGAGTTTTCTCCTTCTTTCATGCCCTTTTGGAGAATGTGACCATTGGTTCTGTTATAGGCCTGGAGGATCTGAAATAAGCAGCTAAAATGAGCTCCACTGGGCTCCTCTCTGTCCCTCTAGACTACTTTCTGCATTGTCCCATCTCTGGGACATTTTTACTTGGTTTGAAATTTTCTTCCTTGCTTTTGTGGTTCATAGCATCTCACAAAAGAGATGTGCTCTGCCTGGGCCCCATGACTACTCTTTGTCAAGGCTCGTTGTAGGACTTTTCTGTGACTCTGTTCCTCACCTGTGCCTTTTTGGCTTTTCCTTAGTTTCCTTATTAAAAGAGGATCCCGAAGTGCAGTGTCCATCCCCTAGGCCTGCTCCTGGTCTCTTCTATATGTTCTATCTAGGTTGTTCTCTTAAAACCCAGATACATGTTTCCCATCCTGACCAATCGTTTTCTCTAGTGAACAGGAATTCAATATAGTCCAACACCCAATCTGCAGAAATTCTCTTACAATAACATCTTACCTCCCTCCAGGAATCACTCAGCGTCCATGAAATGCAACTGTCTTATATTGCATTGATGAGTTACTGATCTGTTAATAGGGTGAGATGTTTCCAATTAATTGCTCAAAAAATTTTATCAAAAAAGAGTTTGAAAGACAGTATTGTGAAAATAAAATTTTCTCTTTAAGGACTGCATCCACTTTCAGGTAAAATTGCTTCATTGTCCTTCTCTTTCTTTTTAATGAATTTTTTCAAGGCCTATCATCCATCAAGTGTAACTAAGCTGTCTCCAACAACAGATTTCTCTTGTTCCATATTTCAGGATGAGGTTATAGCCCTGAAGTGTTTCTGCAAATCATTTATCATGATAGATATTTTCTCTTCCAGCTATAAAATTGTGTGGTCCTGATTATTCTCACTGAGATAGTAATTTAGAGGTGTGGACCCCCTATTCTTAGAATTTTTAAAGAACAGATCATAGAAGCTCTCAGAGGAAGCGAAGGACTAAGTGCTTATTACTATTCCTATTTGCCTGCAATATCACTGCATAAGCTGAGAGCGAAAGTGGTTTCTGTGAGTCTCAGAGAACTCAGAGTAGGCCATTACCATAATAACGGGTGACACCACTGTCAGTCTGACTCCAGATTACCTGGTGCATAAAATGTGCATCATCAGGCATTCGCTCTATTCTTTCATTTAGACTGATGAGTGCTATGAAGCCACTCCAAAAAACTCCAGGGGACATAGGTGTCTGTGGTGGAAGTCCACATGCATAAATCAAACCTTATCTGCACTCCAGCGTTCCTGCTTTGATACGTTTTTTCCCTTACCTGCAGGTATGCTGCACCATTGCTGTTAAATTCAAATACACTAATCTCACCATGCACTGGTGTTGATCAGAACCTTCTTTGGCCTAAGAAACCTTCCCAGCCATGTCCAGAATGCTTGCTGTAACTCTGAATTTACAGTAAGTCAGAGGAGCCTGCTGGTAGGGAAATCTCACTCTCTGTTCCCTTTTCCTTTACATTATGTGTTGGATTTGCACCTTCTGCAGATCAGCAGAAGGCTGCAGAGGTCAGAGAAGTGGTCTATTCAAATCCAGCTGAGTTCTTGTTCTCTGATCACAGAGAAACAAACCTGAGTGTCTGAGACTCTGAGACTTTGAGAGCCTGTGTTTCATTTATCTTCTTGTATATTTCCTCAATCCCTCCTTCTTATAAATATAGAAAAATAGCTTATTACAATTTAAAAGACTCCTTGGTCATCCTCTCTTTCCCAGTATCCTGCCTTTCCAGACAGCTTGTAATGTGGCTAATATTTACAGTCAAAACAGGCAGCTTTAGCTACCATAATAAATAGGAAAGGTTTCCTGTCCCTACTGGTCCCTGTCCAAAACTTTCTGTTATTTCACAAGAACAGGTCCACTGAACAGTGTGAGTGTTTCCATAGCTATCATGCTATGTGGATATAAGGAAGTAGGATTTGCAGGGAAAGCTTTATTAAATCTTCATTAAACTAGCTGATACAGGTGGAAAAATCAGGCTCAGAATCCCTTCTTCAGTTCAGCTGAAATCACTGTGTTCCACCTATACAGGTGAATACAACTTTTGATTGATTGTTTCAGCCCCCTTACTGATGGACAAGGCTGTATGAGCCTGAAACCTGTGAGGAAACAAAAAAATCACTGCAGTTGATCATTCAAGCTGTCAGCTTCAGTCATCATCTTCTGGGAAGGGCTGTGAGTCTACCTGCATAAAAAATCCTCTACCTTTCAGACTGGTCCTCATTCAGGAATCTTGGGGGTTCACCCAGAGAAGTTGTTTGAGACAAATGCATTTCCAAAGCTGAGCACCGGGATGTATGCAACACAGCCAAGTCTCCCAAGACTGTTTTTTGAAGGAATCCATATGCCTGCCACAGATAGCCCTTTGCTTATTAACTGACACTGCTGTAAAGTTGCATTGATTTTCTCAGTACTGTAATGTCCTAGTGACATTAGGCAAGAAGAGCCTGTACAAGTCTATTACCACATACTCGGCAAGTATTACCAGACAAGAAAAAAGAACAACCCTTCAAGTACTGGGAGAAAGGTTGTCCTAGTTCTTTGGAAATCTTTTTTGTTTCTTCTTTGACCTAGCAGAGACCTAAAACTGCCCAGTGGTTTCTTCAAGGTTTTGAAACTGTGAGGCAGAGTCTGGAAGAAACTCAAGTGCAGAATGAGTAAGGGCAGCTTTCTGCATTCACTTGATAAAAGTGTTTGGAAACAAGATAACAAAAGAAATGAGCCAGCACTAGCTATATTCACTCCTGGTAAATAAAGGGTCAGGTCTGTGGCCCTCAGTGGGAAGGTGAGCTTGGAGCACTGCTCTGTGAGGCAGAGGCGAGGTTACGGTGGGGCAGACTGAGGCACATCTGGAGTTTCAAGCAGGGAAGAGAAAGAACAACAAAGGGCAGAGCTCTATTGTGATATTGCTGGCTCCTCCTGTCCACAGCATGTGATGCTGAATGAGGAAAGCGCTGCAGCTCTGATCTCAAACATCTCAAACAGCATGTGGAGCTGGCAAGTGATCTCTCTGTTGGCCTTGCACAAAATCGCGTCTCTCCTTTACTTTTGCCATATAAAGATGCCCCTGTCATCAATCTGCAGTGGGCCCTGTCCTGTCAAGTTAACAGACTGCCTGGTAGTGATACACAGAAATCTCTTAAACTGAGGGAATTTTTTTAAAGGATTGGGAGTGGGATATCCTGTACTCCATTCTTTTTCTCTACAGCACCTCTGGCCCCCTCCTTCCACTTCCACGCTCTGAGCTCAAGTTTGTAAGCCTTTTGAACTATTTTAAAAAATGTACAGCTTGTTCTCTAAGACATAGGAAATTACATTTGATGGTCTATTGTATAAGAATTTCCATATTTAGAGAAAAATCAACAGATACAATCTCTGATTTCCTTTTCCCTATACTCCTCATATTTGCCTCTTCTTGCATTGCTTGGTTTGGCTGCTGCCATGATGTAGCAAAAGCAGATGTCATCAACTAGAAGATGGATTTAAAACTAATGAGAGCTATGTTCATAGAGCCTGCCTGCTCATCCAGCTACCGTGTACTCACCCTGGGCTGGGTTCTCTGCCCCAGCTCACATCTGGTGTTTTTGATGTAGTGCTTTTAAAGGTGCTTCAGAGATAAGCTTCTACTCAGCCTGTGCAAAAATATGTCACTTATAGGGAAACTTTGGCTCTCTGGTCTACAAATTTTGAAGCAGCCTTTCTAGGACTCAGAAGAACAAAGATTGAGTGATATTAGATCGGATCAATTATATAGCTAAAAAGGATTTCTAAACATACAATTGGGGTTTGTTGTGGTTAACTATTTGGTATAATCATAGTATAAGTTTTCTCGGTAGAAGTAAACTCAGCAAAAATACTGATTAAGGAAGGAACTCACTAGCAGGAGCTCAATAACTCTGTAGTAGCAAAACCCATTTGTAGAAGGGCTGGAGAGGAACAGTACCAAGCAGAACAAAACCAGAAAGATATGTTTAAAAATATATGCAGTAAAAAATAAGCTTTCTGATTTAAAAGTAAATCCATCAAGTTCTTTAAAAGTATGATTCTGGCTAATTATAAAGCCAAGAAAATAACTGGTAAATTAAATAAGTTAAAAAAAAAAAGGCTTTCAAATGAAATCAAGACAACAGCTAAAATTTATCATTTGTCCTTGAGACGAGACTTTAGCCCTTTGTCAGTTTAGATAAGAAGAGTCATTCTCATATTCAGTTTCCAAACTGTGAGATGGACTCCCTTTGAAACAAAAGACACTTGCAAAGATCCAGCTTTTACTCTTCTGCCAGCACAGGTTTTGACCTTGTCTTTCCCTAGAAAAGCACCCATTTCTGTAACAATTACAAACATATATTTATTCCTTGGGTGGGGTTTGTTAGAAAACACATGTCGCATGGCAGATGCTGATCACCTCTTCAGGCACAAATTGAAGGGCCCTGCGCTTTAGGACCCAAAGTGATCCAGGTGCCTGGCTCTGACTGGCAGGAATTCCAGTGTGGTTAAAACCAGTCTTCCATGAAGTGTTGTTTAAGAAATCTGAGGGTTTGAGTCCACAGGAAACAAAGTCTGTCTTCTGAGTTTGTTTTGTTGCACTGGGTTTTTTATCGCAAAATTAGGCAGATCATTATAAATGAAAAAGTTAATGCTTTTTGCTTTAAATAGTTTAATAGTTTAAATATTTATGACAGTCTTTACTGTTTAGAAAGCATGTGTAAAGTTTGCAAACTGGCCAACATTTTGTGTAGTATATCAGTTTGTAATATGTATGTTCAGCTAACTTAACCATATTTTCCATTGTCAGCCTTCTGGCTCTTTTTCACTGGTCTACAAAGAATATTTTGCACTGTAAAATGCCCATGTAAATACAATGTTTGTATTCATATGGAGAAAATTATAAGCACATGAAAGTAGAGCACATTCCTCATGATCTTTACGCTGCCTGAAGATTAAGAATACAATAGATTAAAAGAATCCAGGAATAAATTGGTCTCTGGGGAGCATTCACAATATTTGTGTGAGTCTATGGTGCTTTAATATATGAATCACAAATAAAGCCCTAATAGAAATGTTTGAAATATTTTCCAAACACTCTCATTATATGGCTTCACCCCCCTTTGGTTTTGTATTTCAGCAGTAGAGCTGATCAGAAGAGTTTGTGCCATGAATTTTTTTTTAAAATTAAAAACTAAAAAAATCCAACCCAGTCTGTGCACATTAAGGCAGTTCAAGCTATGCAGTTTTACTGAAATTAGGAAATTATTCCCAGAAAGACACTTCTTCCAAATAAATGGATTCCCAAAACAAATATTTAATCATTCCTTGCAGTATTTATACAGCCTGACTTCTTGTAGATAATCTCAAAGCTCTGTTAAATACTTGGATCTAGGTTAAATGAATTCAGTGTAATTAAGTTGATTGGCACCATCTGACAAGCTTGACCATTAATTGCTTCCACCGAGAAATCACAACCACCTTGTCACATGAAGAAAAAACTGTTACCAAAAGATGAATAATTTTTAGCTGAAAGATTAAATTAAATTTTTAGGTCTTGTTAAAATACAGTGGCCAAATGGTAGATATTTAGAACTCATCTAACAGGTGCCAGCTAAAAAGCAATAAAAGCAGCACTAACACAAAATCACAGGTGACACATTTCAGAAAGAGTTCCTAACTGGTAATCCTTTTGCTACAATACCAGCTGGAAAAAAAGTCTTTATTCCTTTGGCATTCAATATTATTTCAGAAATAAATAAGTGAAATTAGGTACCTGCTTCTTTTTTATGGATTACAAAACTTTATCTTGCTCTGACTGTACATCTCTGTTCTTACTCAGTTTCAATAGCAACCTAAGTTCAAGGTGTGTTGGGCAAACACTGCCAGCCTTCCAGTTATCAGTAAGAAGCCAAAAGCCCAGGGCTTGATACAGATCTGTGCCCAGCTGTCAAGCATGCACTGCTGTATCTTCCGCTTTCTGGAAAGTTAGATTATTTGGAATGACACAAATAAACCTTCAAGAATATTTTGTTATGTGTGACTGAAACCTGTGAATTAATTTCCATGATATTGGAAAAATGAAATTTATCTGAGGTGATTTAGCATGCAAAGAATATTTGCCTTGAAAGAAAATTCCCAGTTTATTCATGCCTACCTGTCCCTGTGCAAGTATTGTGACTGTATGCGTTCTCCTGCCTCACTTTTAAAACACTTTGAATGATTTTAAGTCATCCTTACCCACAACCCAGACAACACCAGATGACCTAAGGTCCAAGTGTTGTTATTCCCTGTGAACGTTCAGAAATCAATTAGTTCATCTGACCACAAGACTGGGCAGTCCTCTTTTTGGACACAGTATTGGTGCCTTCAACCTGATCCAAAAGCTTCTTTGATTATTAGACTTCACAGCCTGTTGGCATCAGTGGACGTAAATGAATCACAGCTCTTTATGCCCATCGGTGGCCTTTGAATCAGTATCTGCCTTTTGAATGCCTGTGCATAAATTCAGTTTTTGGTCAGCACTGCTTTGATGATTTCTACATCAAACTCCATTCTGTGCCGTAGACATCCCTGTGTTAGCTAATATAAAGAAAGCTTGTGAAACAGCCTTCGTGAAATGAAGACAGTGTTATAATCAGATGTTGTTAGCAATAAAGACCTAATTAAAGTCTAGTCCCATGCGTGGTGCCAAACCCAAATAATCTCTTATACATGCGTTTTTATTGTGCGGCATATTTAATTGAATCCTTCGAAGCAATCTAGGATTCACAACCAGATGATTATAACCCCAGTCTCCTTAAGAGTTAAATCCTCAAATGCTGTGGCCAGGAGGAAACTTCAAAGCAGAACTGCTGACAGCTTTACCTCTTGTGCACGCTCAAGGGGTGGCAGGTCCACAGGCGGGACATGCCTGGGGAGCAGCTTCAGCATGTCAGGGAGCATGGTGCATGCACTTTGGGAAATGCTTCACTCCATCCAGCCTTAGACACTGCCCCAGGATCGTCACGCTCCTGGCAAATACTCTCCCTGGGAGTGTGGTAACGCTGCTGTGGCTGTGAGCGAGCAGGAGAGAGTGTGCAGCAGTGCTACACGTCTTGCAACCTTCAGCATACACCTGTTTTTTCTTCTTTCTGACAAGGAAAAAGAGGAAATAAAGGTGTGTTTTTTAACAGAAGTGATGTGCATTCGACTCCCACCTTCTTGACAATCTGTGTCTATGCAATAGGTATTACCTATCCTAGTAAATGAAATAGGGTCAAAGCACAGGCCCAACCCCTCATATAGGTTTGTTCATGCTATCAAACAGTGCTGTCCCAGGCCAGCTGGCACTTTTCACATCATGGTTCATGGGGGTAGCATGGGCCCAGCAACCCCCACTTAGGACACTGGATGTGATCTCCCAGTTTGGGGGAATAGGGACATTGAAGTCTGTGCACACTAGCCCATATCAGTTGCCACAGCGCCAGAGAGCAGTGGCTGGCCCCTTTTATCTATTAGTACAGTTGCAACCCTTGAGTTGAGCATTAAAACAGTGATACTGTGCTCATATACACAATTATCATGCCCATGAGTACAGGTAACAGAGATGTGGGTCGGCTTCATTCATCAGCAGAAAGAATCAACAGGTAAGGGAAAAAACAGAAAAAAATCTCCGATGGTTTTCAGTGTGCAAAGAGTGCATGTCTCACAAAACTATTGTTCATACTTAAATAAGTAATTAATGGATTGATATCTAGAGCAGTTTTTAATGTGAAAAAATTGTGTCCAAACCACTAAGAGTCATGACTGCTAAAAAAACAACTAAGCAATTAAAAATTTGACTGATAAGATGGGTAAATACAACAAAGATTGCTTTAAATAACTGTAATGTGTATTGGACCATTTTGACTCATGTTAGGAATAAAGACATTGCCATGTTTTGTTAGATCAACAGGCAATATTTTCTCATATATGATGCCAGAGGAATAGGGAAGGTCTAAATTCTCTCAAAGGATCCTTCTGGTTTGTGAGGCTATTGGACTGAGGTCTATGAACTCTACTTAGCTGGTGCTTTTCTTCCAATATTCTTTAGGAAATGCTAAAGGTAGAGCAATATGTCTGACGGGAAATGAGACTTCTGCAACACAATCCTTTTTTTTGCCCTCAAGTGATTTTTTTGGAAAGCCAGAGCATAGGGGCCCATATTTAACACCTAAATAAAGCATTTCAAGTTATATGTCAAAATATCAATCCAAGGAACAAATAAATTAGGTAGAATTAGTCACAGATTTTACAAGGGAATTTGAAATGGGGCAGAGGTGCTGAAATGGCTGGTTTCAGATCCAAGCATGCCCACCATTGTCATGACCTGAACGGTCTCGGTCAGCCTATCTTGGCAGCGGGAAACATGAGCAGGCTTGATGGCCTTGTCTCCTTCTGGCAGAAGTCAAGTACCTCCCTACTGCTTTGGTCAGGGATTTCCTTTGTTGCTGGATATGCTTCCGCCCTGAATAGATAATCATGTAATTTTCTAATAATTACAGCCAGCTTGCATTTCAGTGAAGTTAAGGGGCAGGGCCGTTTGGTGCATTTTTATGAGTTTAAAGAAATACGACAAACAAGTCATATTAGATAGACGTTCATTGGAAGATGTCAGCAAGATAACTTTCAAAATTGTTTTCTAAGGTATTTGTGCACTTTTCGTTAAAAAGCAGATTTTCCTGATTTTACTTCACATCTCCTTGTTCTGGAAAGGGAGGGGAGGAAGCTTCTTTTAGCCAACTTGGCTGGGCAGTCTGGTAGCATATTAGACAAGGTGCTTGTGTGGAAGTTGAGTTTCAGAAATGAAAATTATTTTGCTAAAGTCCATATGGAATTTGAAATGTGACATTCAACAATCACCCTCCTTTTTAAAAGATGGTTTTCCCATCAAGGTTTGTACACTATCCTGGGAATTTAACTAGGAATTTTGTCTCTGATGCAAGAAAACAGAACCATATTCCTGGTAATTAGCTCACTAAGATCATCACAGGCTATCCTCATTCCTTTGCTGCACATGGCCAGTATTTTTATATCCACCACAGGCATTTCTGGCCTATTGTACTTTTTGCTTTGCAGATATACAAGTTGAAAAATGTAGATGAGTGGTCTATGTGCAGTTGTTCCCACCACTTTAGTGAACAGCAAAAGTATAGTACAGTTTTTTATTTCCTCCTAACAGTATTTATCAAGTTTGTTGAATGAAAACTGAGTTAACAGTGGCATTTGCTGTACAACACTGCTGTGTTCAGTGCAGCTGAGAATCCTGTTGTGTCCATTAACTTTGTAATATCAGGAAGTTTACTAAAATATCAGGAAGAGCTGAAACAGTTCTGTTCGGTGAGCTTTCCTGGACATTAGGGTGGAGGGGAGGACAAAATGTTAAAAATGAGCCTAACACCAGAGCATTTTACAGATGGAGAAAATAAGGCATGGAAAGATTGACTAATCATTTGATCTTTCAAGCTACTATCCATCTTTAGCTTGTAAAAAATAACCAGACTCAGATATGATACAGACTTACAAAGTTGTCTGTAGTCTGGGGAAGGTGAAGTGAGAATAGTTGTTTTCCTCCCTTCACCTTCTGCAGAATTCAAGAACTTCAGGAAACTAACAGGCAAGCACTGAAAAAGAGGCAGATGGCCATGATTTTAATGCAGTCACTACAATTTGCTTTATGGTGGAAACTGAGATCCCAGAATGGTGAGAAGGCCAGATTTATAAAACAATTCAAAAAGCAGTTAGGTTAATTTGAGGATGGAAGCATCCAGACTCTTCAGTTTAAGAATGTGCATGCAAGCTCTAGCTCCAGCAGTGCCTCATCCATGGATATCTGGGGGCTGGGAGGATGTATAAGGGAACGGAGCACTTGGTACATGCCCTGCTTACTCTTGTGTGCTTCTCCGCATCCATACATGGCCACTGCTGGAGATCAGGTCTGATCCAGTACAGCAGTGCTCGTGTTCTTATCTCTAGGTAAGCAATGCTTAGCACGGATTTATTTTAATGCATCTTTATCTCAAAAGCCCTGCCAGCAATTTCTAAATGATTTGAATAATTTCTTTTCACATCCTTAGTAAATGATGCCAAAGAGCATTTGCTGCTCAGCATATGTGAAAGTGCTGATCTATAATCAGATACTAATCTGTTCCTTGCTGCCTGAAAAAAAAAAAAAGAAGTTGCAATAAATTCAAGGCTGTCTCATGAGGTCTGCGAAGATCAAATGCTTTTTGTTTCCCGTTTTCACCCACAATAGCCTGCTTCACAAACTAGCTGCAGTAGGCAGTGACACAGCAAGTGAATTCCAAATCACTTTGGGCTTTGTTTGACATAGTAGTCAATATAAGATAGAGACACAACTGCATTATAACTTCCTTCCCACAGCACAGCATTGTTTGGAAGCTGCCCAAAGAAAATTACACCACTGACTACATTCTTAGCCCAGTGGGTATTGGTAGCCCAGAAAATTGATTCCCTCCTTTGTTAGTTATAGAACTTCTCATTTTGTAGCCAGTCCCTTAAGCTCTGTTCTCTTTCTAGTACCATCACAGTCAGTAAAAACAGAGGTATTCTTATGAACAGACAAATGATGTCAGAGAATAAAAATGTTCTCTATAGGAACTTTGTAACATTTTTACTGACTGTTAATAAAATTACAGTCACAACTTTAAATGTTGTTTGCTTATTTAATGTTTTCTTCCTCCCCTGTGTCCATTTTTGTCCTCAGAAACAATATATGTAGTCATGTTATCTTTCAAGTAGTAGAACCAATATGAGTACGCAGTCACTGAAAATATGGCACCTACCATGAGTTTACATGATAGTGACAATGTATATGTTTTAGTTAACACCTTGTCAGTGAAAACCATTCTTCACAGAGGCAAAAGCATTATAAACCCTTCCTGTACTCTTAAAAAGGACAAGGGCACAAAGTCCAGGACACTAATTGCATATTCAGGATTAGGCACAAGCTGAAATGCTCCATTGTCTTAGAGATTAAGACAGTAAAATATGATACTGAATAAGGAAGATAATTTGGGATAATTAATGAAAAATTGTGTAATTCATCCTAGCTACTACACAGGTTAGGTATTACAATCCTGACACAAACCTCTCCTTATCTAAGGCCAAGCAATCTTTGGCTCAAATCCAAAGTCCACTGCGGACAGCAGGAGTCTTCCCATTGACTTCAATGAGCTTCCAACCAGGCTGATTGCTGTTATCTATTTATAGGTATTTTTGTAGTATTTTGTTGTATTTTTACAATATCTAAACAGCTGCTAATTAACCACATAGGGGTATTATGGGGAGCATTTACCAAGAGAGCAAAATGCTACTGGTGCAGCTCAGGGCAGGAAGCATGTGCTTGGTGCTGATGGCAGCTTCTCCAGAGCAAGGCGCCAGGCTCGCACTGGCGGGTCCAAATCTCTGCAAAAGGAGGGTGGAGTGGGGTCTTGATCTGCTAGGAGAAGCTGCCAAACCACTCAGGAAATGGCTTTCAGTCCTGGCCCCACTTACTAAGTGTTTCTATGAAGATGTCCAGCTTTAACATCCAGCCTGTAGAGCAGTCCTGAGAGGGTGGGTGATGGGCTTGCTGGCTTCCTTCGCTTTCCAGAGCTGTCGCTTGCACTCCACCCTGTGCAAAATATAGCCTGGCAAAGGAAAGTGGATTCACTAAGATCCCAGTGTCCTTGCTTCAGGCTTCCTTGCCTTTCCCTGGCTGGAGTGCTGTAGCAATTGGTGGTACTCTGGGTTCACACCAAGCATTGGGGCTCACAATACCTTGTGAAACAGGTCTGGGCTGGCTGTGGTCTCTGGGACCCTGTGGCCATCAGGCTGGGCACAGGGAGCAGGGCATGGTGCTGGTCTTAGACGCACTTCTGCAGACGATAGTAAGGACCAGTGTGGGGCCTGTGGCAGGACTGGGTAGCAGTGCAAGATGAGGTACCTCTGTGTGAAGTGCTCCCAGGTGGCTCACAGAGAGATACAGAGACTTAGAGGGGCTCCCTGTGCTCTGATATGCAAAACTGTTCCATAACGTTTCAGGCGAGGTTAGGATGGGAGATGAGAAGTACCTTTTTCAAACTGAAGTGTCACTTGAGCTTAAGTAAAAAACTGGAATTTTCAGAATTTCTTAAAAAAGACATGGTATCTTTGGTGATTGCACTAGTTCTAGCTTTGCAATTCAAAACTGACAACATGAGTCTGTACACGTACATTGCCATCACTGTCGGAATTGGAGAAATTTTTACTTATTCTGACTAGTCTTTAGGGAAGACCATAATCATGTATCACAAATAGAGATGAATTTCTGACCATGAAGTTTTCTTAACCCAGGTTTAAACAGAATGGGGATTTAACAGCCAAGACCACAGATACGAAACATTACTGAGTATATCCTACCTGCAGGCACAGCAGTTTTGTCACCTCACTTTAGGAAGAAGGAGCAGATTTACAGGTCTTTTTGGGCAGGTGGTTTGGATGTTGGCATTTACCCAATGTAGTTAGTGCCACTGTCTGCTAATTCTAGCAACACTTCATTGCCCCTGCGAAGGCATAGTTTCCTTAGCTGGCATTTTTGGGATCATTTGAGCACACGGGAGCATAGAGCTTCCTAGAAGCTAGAGGAAAGGGGAGACTGGGACCTTCTGGGTGTTTGAATGAAGAACAGAGTGATGATTCAGGGTTCTCTAATTTAAATTAAAGGATGCGTCCTGCCTACCTATCACTTGGCATCCCTGACCAAACAAAGAGGTTGTTTCACTTTTGCCATGTTGCCACTGGTTTATTAGCTGGGGACTTTGACTCTGAAGAGGCAATGTACTGAGAAGATGCATGTGTGCGTGAATTTCAGACCTGTTAGTACCACATACCTCAGATATGTTACAGAATATCTACTAATACATTTTGGAAGAAGCAATATCTGAGAGGAAGAGTGAAAAGGATCCTCTTTTGCGAAGTACTTCTTGGCCTACAGAAAGTGTCTCCATCAGGAAAGCAGGTTCTCTAACCACCTTTCTCCCATTGCCAGTTTGGTGTCACTGTTTTGGGGAAGTTCACTACAATTGTCTCTGGCCATGGTCTTATGCTCTGACACAGGCAGACAAAGAAAATGTCTTTTCAAGGTCAGTCTGGTGAGACCTGGCTGTCGGGCACCCATCCCAACTTCAGCCACAGAAGTACTCAGAGAAGCTGAGCAGAGCCTCTGCGTGTAGCTCTCTACCTGTGGCTGTAGTTTTAATCAGCACTTCACAGCACTTTCTTACAACTTTAAGATCTTACTGCTCCAGATCACTTTCTTCTTACAATTTGTGAAAAATGATGTGATGTGTTGTGCCCTCCCTTTAGATTCACAGAAAAGAAAACAACTTGTCTGCTGCCGGGTGACATCGACCACAGTTGGAAGATGTCTGTACCATTGCTTTTGTAGATATTGACTATATATTGTGCCAGGAACCCACCCAGAAAAAAAAAAGCAATATGATCACTGAAAGTCTCTATTTACTAAGTGGAGGAAGTGTTTCTACAAGGACATTTCTTTATTTCTAAGAGCTCAAATTGACAGCTAGTACTATTCTTTTTGACATTTTAAAACACTGCATGGATAATTTATACATTCCTCTCTTAATAAAGCCTAGAGGACTGAAGGCACAGAAAGTAAGCTGTAGACTTCACACTTCTAGCCTGCCAGCTGGAATCCAACCCAGATGACTTTTCTCATTAGCAGCTCTCAGGAGGTCTGTGCAGAAGCAGAGTGAGCTGATGGCCATTTTCTAGTTCCCATATCACACACTCCAGTTGCCAGGCTTTGCATTATCTGCTATATCTTCCCAGGAGTGGCCATAGAGATTAGATGTCTCATTAGGCATATGCATCCTGATAATAGGCCAGGGATGACTTATGTTGAAGAAAAAATGTATGGGGAAATTTGTCCCACTCTGCACTTAATCTACCCTGAGTAAGTCAGGCTGTCGCACAGATGACTAAGAATAGTAGTGGCACACAGTCAGTGGGAGTGATGACTCAGAAAGTGTTTTTTAAGCTGAAAAAAAAACCCTCAGAGTTGTCACTGGGGACTATAGATGCATGAGGAAGGCAGTATTAAAATTTGGTCTTTTGGTTTTTGTTCTTTTAATTATTTGTCAACCCACACATTTCTCCATGCTCATCTACAATGCATTTCTTTTTTGAAGCAAGTTTAGTGCCTTCCTGCCCTTGACAAACATTCAATGACAAAAGACATGGAAGGAGAAAGTAAATCTATGTATTGGCATTGGTACTCATGTAGTTCCAAACCTAAGAAAATATAAACAAAATAGTACCCCTTCTTCCCCCATCAAACTATCTGTAGCATGTTGTAGGTTTTCTTTATGCCCCTCTTGCAACTGGGAGGGTGCAAAATGGACAGTACCTCACAAGACAGCAAAAATTATTGCAAGTTCCAGATACCTTCTGACCAGAGGCTGAAGAGCAAATATTTTAGACGTTTTCATTTAGTTGTCAGGGTCTTAGAGTGTCCACTTGTCTGATTACAGGTAGTAACTGTGGGATGCTGAGCTATAAACTTCCTCAGAATACTCCCATTCCTCAGCATCATGCTGGGATTTCTGCATGGTAATGAGTCTTGTCATTAGTGTTGGGAAACACTATTTCTTAATGAATGTGTTTCCCTAATCAGCCACCAAAAAAAATTAAGAGAAATCTGCTGTAATACAGTTTATTGACATCAAAGGCTTTGTAAGTCATGTTCGGTTAACTGCATCTTCCCCAAAACAGCTTTAAAATAAAAGAAAAAGTATGATCAACAGAGGTCCCTGGCTTAGGATGCATGTGACTTTTTAACATAAATCTTAATCCTGGGCACTGAAGCATTCACATGATTATTTAATACATATTTAAAATACCAAGAAAAGTACATGACTTGGTAAGATCACCGATTTACTATTTTCCTTTCTCATGTACAAATGAAAAACCAGCATTTTATACATGCAGCTGCTTTGCCTGTTCTTCTGGGACACTGTTCTCTGTTTGATAGGAAATGAGTTGTATCATGTGTGATTTGTTTTCTGCCAAAATATTTTTTTCTGGTTTTGCCCAACCAATCCGTCAAGCACATGTTAACCTGGAGAGTACAAACTAGCTCAGTGTTTTCCTAGATAACCAGCTATAAAATAATGGGTATATGAAGACAGAATATTTAATATGATGCTTTGCATTAGCACATGAATCAGGTTGAGGTTTTTTCACATGCCTTGTGACCTCCTCAAAGACCCAAGTACTTGAGAGGGTAGCAGTGAAGACAAAGGGAGGTGCCAATGGCTCCCACACAGTAGAAGGACAGTGACACTATATGAACAGGAGGTTCTGCAGGGTGGGACCTGGCTACCATCCACGGGCATCCAGCCTTGCTGCTGGGCACATATGGGAAAAGACAATTTCACAACAAACAAAAAAAAATCCATAAATGCAGGAGTCATATTGCAATACAGACCAAAATCCTATGCTGACAGATAAGGTTAATGTGGCCAGAAAAGCCTGGTTTTAGGGTCAGAGTGTCTGTGCCACTTCTCACCAGGGGCTGACCTGAGGAGATTTTTATCCCAGCCAGGTATTATGAGGGACAGGGATATAGCCAAGCCTATGGGATACCTGATATTGCAAAATCTTGTCTTTGTGTGGCAACCTGCCTCAGCAGTGCTCTGTCCCAGTAACCCAGGAGAGTTTGGGAACAAGCACCATGTGTGAAGCAGTCTGTTCAAAAACATGTGGACTGGCCACATTCATGGCTTTTTAAATGTGCTGCTTCTACAGCCAAAACCTATTATTGATTCCTGTGATTTAATCTAATTCTTTCACTTTCTTTCCCAAACTGCTATGCTTCAGTGAGAGTTCGTGAATCCAAGTCACATATTTCTGGACCTTTTAGATGCACTCCCAATGGATACTCTTTCAAAATACACAAGCAAACACAGTAAACAGAGAAAAGACAATTACTCTAGATTTTTTGTATTTGGTTGCTATATTTGAACTTTAAGTACACACTGGGGATTCAGGAGCTTGGGGAAGACTTGGCTAGAAATAATACACAAAACATACACTTCAAAGGTAGATACTATGTTCTCCATTCTTATAGAGCTTCTAGTTCAGTAAGACTCGTGTACCTTCAGTGCTGTCACATGATTCTCCAGTTAACTATATAGAAAAGTATTTTTTGTCTGGCATTTGTGTTTGTGGAGTCAGTTCTTCGCACACATTTTTTGAATTTCATTTAACCATATTTATTACTTTGCTCCTTTGTTCTTAAAACTGCCTTTCCTGGAGTAGTGTTAACATCCAAGAGCCTCAGTTTCATTAAAAAAACCCCAACAACAAAACCACCAGTAAACTATTATCAGAGGAAGCTTGAAAATGTGATCACTGACAGTGTAAGGACCAGAACACAAAACTGGTTTTGGGCAATATCAGGGTTCCATGTGTTTGAGGCTGATGACAATAAAAGTACACAAATCTTTAGGAAACACTGAAATAGCAAGGCCTATTTGCGTATTTCTGAGAGACAGGATTCCTGTGCAATGGCATGCTACATGTGCTAGATCCTCACTTTAGGAAATCTCCCTTCCTCTGTGGTGGCATCATGTCTGTAGTTAACCTCTTCTCTCTCTGTATTACATAAAAGACCGCTAGCTGTGTTAAAACATCCGGGTGGAGAACAATATTCCAGTTTCCTCCAACAACATGTTGTCTCAGAAGTCTTTTAAAATAGTTTATAAAAATTCCAGTAGACATAGCAAAGCAGTAAGGTGATAACTTAAGAAAATAATCAAAACCAAACTAGGAAATAAAGCTTTTAGAAAAAAGCTAGGTATGAATGAAGGCTGTCCATGCACTGGCTTTTTTCATGTAAAGAGAAGGAAAATATACTGTAGCAGGGTAAGGTGGAGCTATGCAGAAACTTTGTCAATGAGGGTGGTGAGACACTAGAACAGGTTGCCCAGAGTAGTTGTGGATGCCCCATCACTTGAAGTGTTCAAAGTCATGTCGGATGGGGCTTTGGGCAACTTGATCTAGTGAAAGACGTCCAGGCCCATGGCAGAGGCACTGGACTAGATGATCTTTGAAATTCCCTTCTAACCCAAACTGTTCTATGATTCTATGACTCCATGATTCTATGATTCTAAATATCCCCTGTGTCTTTGCAAGGACAAATCATTTTTTAAGAAACACCTTAAAGTCCCTAGTTGTCCTCCATAACACAGAAATCTAATATGGCTTATTAGTTCTGTTATTAGCTGTTCAGCCTTACATAAGCATCCCTACATATTAGAACATGTATTCCTGCAGTGATCTTTGCTATCAGTAAGGTGATAATGTCTTGGAACAGAAAATGGACTTTTTACAAGTGTCATTTTTATCTTCATGAAAGCTTTTGGATTTTTTGGTAGTATAGGGTTTCTTTTATCCTCCTGCTGAAAGGTATCTTCAAGCCTGCTATAGTCTGGAGTTTGTAGCTTCTCCAATTTAATTCAAAGCTGCTTCCTTCTAGGAAAACTTGGCAACATGGAGTCACCTTCTTTGCTGTATTCCTTTTCAAGTTCATAGATCATTATTATATATCCGCGTGTATAAGCTAATCCATTAGAAAACTGACGCTCTCAAAAAGCACTGCACAAAGGATAAGGCAAATCTGTACACACAGGAAGACATTGTAGCTGTTGGATCATATTATCAACAGCTACCTGAGAGTAATGTTGGAAAATTCACCAAATGTTAGAACATGAAACACCGAGCCCTACCCAAGTGAAATCCTTGAAACCCTTAGCCCAAGGATTTCCTCAGCACGAGATGCCCAAACTTGTCAGCTGGAGAGCCTGTGAGAGGGAAACCTGAGAGAGGAACAGCCAGTAGTGCAGTGCACAAGCAAGGAAAAGGGCTTAGTTACCTTACCTGGACAGAGAAAGGGCTCTGGCATGAAACTCTAAAGTGAAGTATATTGGAAAGTGTAAAACCAGTGAGGAACATCAGTGGGATCTTTGTCTTCTGCCTTTTTCTGTTTGGTGAGAATATTTTAGAATTATTTTTTCTTCTGAGTTTTTTCAGTTTAAACAGTACTATTTTCTAACAGATGAGGCAATACTATCCATCATTATTTTGCTATGGATAACATACACAGGACAAAAAGAGTATGATGTATTTCACAAATTTTTATACAGGAAGTTTTAAAGTTAGACAAAATCAAGTGTTTTTATTTAGCTTTTATAAATAGCTTTTACTTCCTGGCTGTAAACATTACATAGAGTTACTGTTCTACCATTCATCCATCTTGAGTATCATGCTTAATATGGAAATAAATAATACGTGTGTTGGATTTCATATGTTTGAACTTTCTGTTCTCTGAGGGCTGGATTTCCTGCGATTGTTTGTTACAGGTGACTGTGTATGCTCACTGACCATGCTGAAGACCAGTGTTGTCCGGGGTGTTTTTTGGCCCAGTACCTACTGAGCCAGACTTCAGAGCATATCCTTCTATCTAGGTTAATAGTGGGAAAATAGGAAATACTCTTTTCTTTTCATAGAAAGACTTTTATTCCTTCATTTTGAAATCAGTGTCAACTTTTTTATGTGAGAGCTATTACCTTAAGTAAATGTCTTGGTAGATAGATTGTCTTGCTGAGGTGAAAAATAAGAGCAATGAGCTTTCTGTATGTTCAAACTGCAAACGAGTCAGTACAAAATACTCTGACCATGGGTTATTTACAAAATGACAGCTACAGAATTATTTTCCCCTCTACATCTTGACACATGGCTCCCTTCACTTGTCTGCCATGGCTACCATTCACTTGTGACCACATCATCCTGTTCTAGTTTCCACCTGTATGAATGTGATTGGACTGTGTTTGGTGAGTCTTTGGTTGTGAAAAGAGAGAGTAAAAAGTAGTTTACCTTGCTGTGAATACACAAAGTCAGATGAGATCTGCTGAAGAAGATGACAGAACAGCAAATGCTGTGCTGGTGGTGGGGAGAGGACATGTCTCTCAAATCTACAGTCTGCTTCTTTCAAAATGAGCATCACTTTCTAAAGTGCTGTGATTAGCAGCTACCACTGATTGGTTGTTACATTTTTGGATATTCTCCAGCTTAGATACTGTAGTTTGGTTATGCTGGCTGGGGAGAGGACACAAACCTTGATGGAAATACTGTTCTGATAACATGCATGGAATCCATTTTGCGAAGAAGAGTATGCAACCTGACCACTGTGCAAGCATGAAATTTCTCCAGCCTATGGAAATTTTTTGTATTTACTTGAGAATCTCTCTCAACTACAACCAATGAATCCAAAAGGAGCAACTTGGGTTTACTTCTTTTTCTCCTATTCTCTACTATTCAGCCACCATACAGCAGTAAATCTACGTTCTTGGAGATGTGTGATGCTGCTGGTTCTTGTACCGTAAGGTCCTTGGAGCAGAAACTGTTCTCTGGGTTAGCAGAGGTTAACACAAAGGGCGCTAGTCCTGGTTTTATTGTATTGTTGCAGTTGGATTACAAATATCCTTCACTTTTAGCTAGAAGACCTGATAACAAATGGTTCTGCTTTCCTATTGCTAACAAACCAGATAATCCTGTCAGATAAAGCATTCCCTTCAGGAATGTTCTCCTAAATTATCCTCCTGTATTTATTTCTTGTTAGTGCAGGTGCTAGTCACACCCAGCAGAGCAAATATTAATATATTTAGAGAAAACACATCACACTTAATAGAGAAAAGCATCTTTCCTATAGTAGTTGTAGACAAAGTTCCACAAGGGTGAACAACTATCTTACAGTATATGGACTAATATCAAATAAATAAGAAAAAAATTAAAAGACAGGTTTGTTTCAATTAATATTGTAGGTTATAGCAATTAACAACAAATCCTCTTGAGTATTTTACTTTTCCACAGACTTTTACTGACCTCATTTTATGAGACTCTACAGGCTTTCTGTGACCAAAGACCAGGAAGATGTCATACGGAAGCATCAGAAGGAAAGGCTAAAGTTGTGTACTGCTGTGCTCTTCTTACGCTTTCAGATTCACCTCTCCTCCATAAATCGTTGCAGAGGAGTCATTCAGACTAATTATTGCATTTTAAGCAAATGCATTGCTTGGGTTAACTAAGGAAAGCAAACTGATCCTCTCTCCCTTCCTCACGTTTAGATGCTAAAGGGGATACCTCCATTCTGTCTTTGGCCGCGTTCTCTCTTCCTCACAGCTTGAGAGCCTTCTCATAAATTTGGAAGATTAAAAAACTTATAGCCTATGAACGGGTTTGTTAGCAGTAGGAGTACATCAGCCCTGTGTGTGCGTGTGTTGTGGAAAGGATGTGTGTGGAAAGGCATGTAAATTACAAAGGATAGTCTCATCGTTTATAAGTTATTTCCTTTCATGACTACTTCTATTCAAATCCAGATGGTGCTTGGAGAATTTTCTGCTACTGAAAAAAGAGTTCCCTTCCTCTTGGCTGCGATACATCCTTGCACCACACCTGGGAGTGACGCTGGTCACATTCCCATTGCCTGGCTTTGGATCTGAATGTTCCACCTTGTTATCATAACGTGGATGCTCAGCTCAAGTTCCTGAGGTGATGTCCTCCTTTTCTCTGGCACATAAGCAGCACGCTGTTAGTGAACTCTAACATCCTTTCTGTGTTTCACCCTTTCCCCATCTTCTGAAAATACTCTCTGCAGACTTACCAAGAGAAGGGGAAGAAAAAGCAAAGGCTGCTCAGGAGAGTACTGAGTAATTTCCTGATTTAATAAATAAAGCTTCAGAATCTTGTTGCTATTTTATGTTACTATTTTGTGAGTAGAAAAACTGCAGTATTTTTAGAAACAAATGAGGAATAAGGACTCAAAGTTAGTTTTGCTTCTAGCATTTTGAGTGTTTGTCAGATTTATGAGAGCCTCCTGGGAGTCCAAACTAGGTTTTGACAATACAACCACATATTGTTTCATTTAGTCAAGGACCTTTTAGCATCCCGGATTCCCACATGTTTTCCTAACACTACAATTGCAAACAAGTTGAAGTTACTTTTGAGTATAGGAAACCAACTGGAAAGCAGCCATCAGTACTGCCCAACTGCTTAGCCCAAGAAGCAGGGCAGGCTGTCAAATCCATAGAAAGAGCAGGAAGCAAGGCAGCAGCATGAATGCAGGGGCAAATCTGAGTGGAAGGAAGCAATCTCAATAGATGATCTTCAGTCAACTTTCTAAACAGAGTTGATTCTCTTTAGAAAATGTGGATCAAATTTTCCAGATGGGTATCACGGTGTGTCACTGGAACACACTCAGAAATGTAGGAAGGTTTTCATTGCATCACCAGCACACCACCACTCTCCAGCTGGGTGCACATTGGAGGTCTGCCGCCAAAGAAAGTTCAACCGCAGACCTGTTAGCCAAAATAGTGGTGAGAGCTACTAAACCTACAGCTCAGTGAGCTCTTACATCAAGTATTGGACAATAAAATGTATCCCTTAACAGCCAGTGAAGAGAAGCAAGTACTTCTAAGCTGTTACTCATCTCCTAAAGACACTTGAAATAGGTCAGTTAAACTTTCCTAAAGGTGCTTGTCACTCTCCATGGATTATATAGGGGGGTATTTCAGATGGAGATGTGTACACATTGAGATCAGAGGTGAGGATTTAAAAGGAGAGTAAACCTAAACTCAGCAATTCACTTACATGGACTCAGATCAAGTAATATACATATTAAAACTCATTGTTAAACTGGGGCCTAAAGAATGGAAACAGAGAGAAAGGCATGGCTGTGTTACAGAAGGAAGAGCAGGGCCATCTGTTCGGGGTTGCTGAATTCAGTAGCCCCACAGAGGTGAGGCTGCCTCAGCTCCATGCCCCAGGTACAGTCATCAGCAAGGCTGAGTTTGCCTTCCCAAAAGGTGTGCGTGCCTGCACACATGCACACACACGCTATGCATACACCCATACACATGGCCAGACAAACAGACCAGCACAGACTGAAACAGTCAGCATTCACACAAGCACGGACAGGTCCTGTTCTGTTTCCCTCCCTGCTGATGGGGGTGAAGGTACATTAGTGGGAAATTAAGTTAAACCAATCATTTAAATAGCTATGGAAAATGAGGAGTTAGGAGAAGAAGCAGAGAACAGCTAGTGTGGACTGTCTGGCTGGTAAAACCAGATGGGGGTATACTGCGCTGTGAGCAGTGTGGGTTGCCAGGAGGAGCAAGCTTGAGCTATAGGAGAAAAGATGTGCTTTAATCTCCTCGTGTTTTAAGACCACTCATCTAAATGTTGTAGAGGTTTTTTTTTTTTTTTTGTTTGGTGGTTTAGGGTTTTTGGGTGGGTTTTTTTCAGCAAAATAGAGTGGTTTGATTCAAAGCCATTGTTTCTGCCAGAGCAGGATGCTCCAAGCTGCTGGGGGAACCCCTGCCAAATCCCACCCTCCCCAGCCTTCCTGAATGGGACATCCCAGTGGGGATACATCCCAGATCTCTGCCTATAAGAGGTGAAGTAGCGTGGGTGCACTGGGTAGGATCTCATACAGAGGAAGCAATGTGGCTGTGACTGCCACCTGTAGTGGTGTATTGAGCCACTGATATTTACATATATAAAAATAGATATACTTTATTTTTAATATATATACTTTATATATTTATATATATATAATGCCTAGCAACATATTGATAAACATTCTTTGAAACCACTCTGATAGTTATCTCATTTTGAATGGGCTAATTCCCATCTTCCAGGTTAAGTGGGAGATAAGTAAAAATACCCATGCTGGGTATTTTTCAGGAATGATTTATTCCCCCAGTGCCTGGGGATAGTCCCCTCTCAGTCTGTCTAGGTGGGGTCTTCCGCCAGCAGGCACCCAGTAGATACCCAGCAGTGTTTGACAACAGCATAGGTGATTATGATTTTGTCTGAGCAGCAAAAAATAATCTTGGCCATTTAACTTCTCACCTTAACTATTTTTTAAGATATCTGTTCTGATTGCACAGCCTTACATCAAAAACATAAATCATACTGACACCCCTATGATGACCAACAAGAACTGTCAAGGGGGATTTCCAAGCTGGTTTCAGCTGGAAGAGCTGTTGCTGATGCAGAGTTTGAGAATACCTTTAGTCCAACATATGTCTTTAACCTATGACTGCCCATCCTTAAAGGGCTCACAGGTATCACATAGGCAATCCCTGCTCTGGTAATCTGGAGCTGGTGCTATTATATGGGTTTCAGGGAAGGACTCTGGATTGAGTACAGTCAAAATTAAGCTAAAAAGCACATTCTTCAACTGTTTTCACAGGCCCCTGTGAATAATCTGAAACTTGTAACAAAGGACAATATAGCAATTCTTTGCTGATCATAGAAAAGCTTTGGGAGGGTGACAATTACAACCTGGTCACTCCCTCCATAACAGTGACAGGGTGACAAGCATAGCTTTCTCAGGAGGTACAGTGTGTGTCTTCTACTTTACAAGTACTTCAGCATTTCTGAAATGATGACAGATTTAAGACATTTTTACTGATTTCATTTTTTCTCTCTTTCTCTTTCTGTCATCTTCTTTTTTTCTCTCAAACTGTTTAGTATCCAGCTGCTTATGTACCTTGAGCAAAGGAGTATCTTGTGCCAATATATTTCACAGAATCAAAGAATCGTAGAATAGTTTGGGTTGGAAGGGTCCTTTAGAGGTCACCTAGTCCACCCCCCTGCAATGGACACGCACATCTTCAACTAGACCAGGTTGCTCAGAGCCCTGTCCAGCCTGACCTTGAATGTTTCCAGGGATGGGGCATCTACCACCTCTCTGGGCAACCTGCTCCAGTGTTTCACCACCCTTAGCATAAAAAAATTATTTCTTATATCTAGTCTAAATCTACCCTCTTTCAGTTTTGCATTTCAGGTGCAAGCAATTTCAATCTCCTATTTCATATGACAGATCAGTTAAAGAATATGAGTAGTAGAAGGAAATCAGGATTGTTGATCATGCTCTGAGTAATCTACTCTTTTGCTATAGTTCTTGTTCAAATTGCCTCTTTTTCTTTATGTGCCAAGCTTTCGACTCATATACTTGGGTAGCTGAGGTGAGATCCACTGAATGGTGACTCTCATAGCACATACTTCAGAGGTGAGGTTAGTTTTAGCTGCATTGACCACTGGACAGTTTCAGTGATGGAGAACAGTAGTCACAGGAGTTTGGTCCTGCGTCACTGGCTCTGACTAAAACCACGTGTATTAACAGATAACTCTGTGTGTGTCCTTGTGTGTGTATGTAGATCTACATATATTGCACATATTACTTATCCAAGAAATTTGACGTGTCACCACAGTCTTCTGTGCCCTTGGCCAGTCTCCCTTCACTGAATCCCTTCTCCCTAGTAATTTCACACTTCCATTTAGAACATATTTTTTAGGCCTCATTGCTTTTCTCTGAACTCTCTCCATTGATCCATTCACATTGCACTGCATTACTTGGAACTAGGCACGATAGGATGCATCCTGGAGGCTCTGCTGGTGATAAGCAGAGCATATGGATGACCCCACATCACTGGCTATCCTCCTGACTGTGCATCCTAGTATGAGGTTTGCCTTTCTTCCGTAACGTCACATTTGCCACTCATGTTCAGTCTGTGATCCACCATGAATTCCCCGTGTTTGCGCTAGTTCTTGCTTGTTCCTCATCTGGTATTTGTGCTGCTGCTGATATTGCCTAGTGCATTTTTCCTTCTTAAATGTCCCCCTGGCTGTTTCAAACCGTTTCCTGAGTTTGTTGAGATCATTTGAATTTGAACCCTGCCCTCCAGTATGTTTGCATTTCCTCTCATCTCTGTACAGTCTATAAATAACATCCCGGTTATTACTGAGGAGATTGAATAGGACTGGACTAGCAAAAGTTCACTTGGTACATTCTTCCACTCTAACAGTGAACCATTGACAGTCTGAGTATGTTTTTTGCATCAGTTAGTACCCCTTCTCTGTAGAAGCAGATTAATCTAGCCTAAATTTATAACATGTCTGTGAGTGAGTTTTATGGATTACTGTTGCCTTAGAGAAGGCAACAGAGGTGAATACTACTGCTCTTCTTCCATCCACAAGACTTGTCACTCTGTGTAGAAGAAAATGAGGTTGGTTTGAAATGATTTATCCAGATAGGCCCACATTCCTAAAAAAAAAGGAGGGAATACAATCTTAAAATTATTTTTCCCTGATACAAGTTTTCCAAAGTCATTAGCTTAGACTATAACAATTGCTTCTATTTCACAACATGCTCTCTGCCCAACTGGAGACAGAGCCAGTATAAACTGTGATGATGCTTCTCAATTACACAAAACTCCCCAGAGAGAGGAAGCACCAGGGAGAGCCTTAATGTTGGTTCCTGTGCTCCTGGCCAGAAGGCTTAGATCCTATCTGAAAAGTAGAGATATTTATGCATCTAACTTTTCATAATCTGGCTGCTCTGTCTCTTGTTAGCTTAAATGAAAACATTTGTGTTAACTGGCTGATTAGAGGCCGCGAATATTATGTCTTATAGCATCAAATTGCTTTGTAGACTTATTTTTCCACTGTTCATAAAGAGAGGAGTTTTGTGAAGGAATTAATATTCCTTTTAAAGGAATTTACCTATATAAATTTATCAGAGTCAGTAGGCTGTAAAACTATGAACACTGTATGGTACAAAATACAGGAAGGTGGCACAAAGCTGTGATCCTCTGCTAGGAGATTCTCTGCAGAAGGCGCCTGAGGGCTCCACCTTCACCGTCTCACAGATTTTAATAGCAAATGTGCAGAGCTTTCAAAAGAATCATCCATATGTATTTTAGATTTCAGCTTTGGAAATTCATGCTTGGATCTGAGGGATAAATTAGATTATTGTTGGCACGTGTAAGTATTGTAGAGTAGCTAGATGCATTAAATATCTCTCCTTTCCAGTAATTATGTCTACAGATTTCCCAAAGAAACCCTAAAACTCTGTCAAACTTGATGCAGGCTGTGTTTCAGCTGGCATGTCCCACAGCACCACTACAGATGTCTCCTCCAGTAGGTATAACTGACAGTGAGAGCGTTTGTAAGCTTAAAGGACAAGATCAGTTCTCACAGTGCTTTTGAACCCATTGCTGACAGAGGTGCCTCTAAGGAAGTCTTTCCCACAAGGGAGTGTGCCAGGAAGTAGATGTGTTCACCTGGAATTAAATAGAAGACCCTTTTTCCCTCCCTTACACGTCTCAGAAATAAAATGATCAATATTTGGTAATCACATTATAGCAAATAATATGAAAAATACTTTAAATACTTTCAATTAATACTCCACTGAGGACCTGAAAATACATCCAGCTGTAATCCGTTCACCCCACCCTTCCTAATCCCTGAATCACCTAATTCCTCCTGATTTTAGTTTTAAAAATTTTCATAACATTTGAGGAAAGGATATTTAAATACTGATTTTCTACTTGGAAGGTAAAAAGACTATAGTCTCCTTTGAAAATACTGTATGAACAGTGTCTAACACAGCTTTCTCTCTCTGTAGTGTCGCAGGGACTGCATTATTCCCAAT
Source organism: Phalacrocorax carbo (assembly GCF_963921805.1). NCBI lineage: Eukaryota > Metazoa > Chordata > Aves > Suliformes > Phalacrocoracidae > Phalacrocorax > Phalacrocorax carbo. The sequence continues at coordinate 31,969,688 of NC_087514.1, read as the reverse complement.
GTTGTTTTGCCCTTTAGTCCAAATAACATAATTTTCTCGTGTTTCCCATCTGCAGCACAATGGCCAATAGCCAATCACAACGTTTTTTGTTGAAATGACAAGGATATGCTCTAATTGCCTCTTTAACAAAGACCTTGATTACATCTAAATTCCAGGATTTCTGAAGGCAATTTTTACCTGGCATCAGCCTCTTTGTTTCTGACTGATTACCCCTTCAGCACTGCTAACCTTTCACTCCTTTGTATCCCAGATATGAACAGAACGTCTTTAATCCAAAATGAAGATTAGCGAAGGTAACATAGTCTTAAATGACACAGTTGAGTAATTTCTATACAGCACAGTGTTTATCAGCATAGCAAGTTGTTTCTCTTTGAAAAAAATGTGATAAATTGTGAGGGCTTCTTCTGAAGCGCAATTGGGGTTGGTAACACAGCCTAATCGTCCTCCCCAGATCTTTGCCATTTCTGGAACTGCTCAGCCATATGTTTGCTGTCTGGTGAAACTGTCCCTATTGGTGACAAGGTTCCTGTGCAACTGAAATAGCAGCAAAGGCCATGTACTGACCCCCTGGATGGGTGTGAATTCACTTTGCAAGAATACAGTCGCCCCCAAAATGAACTTACCAAAAACAGCCAGGAAAAGTCTAAAGTTAGAACTTAATATATCAGTAGGGACAAAGATTCTCTTGCAGGAGAGTCAGTGGCTTTGCCTTTCCTTTCTGCTCCACTCCACATGGCAAAAACTAGGGTGTGGAGTACAGTGTCCCAGGTTTAGCTATATATGACCAGGAGATGCTTTCTATCACAAATTGCCAAATTCTGCCCAGTCCAAGGCAACAGCTATGGTACCTGAAGTCCAGATGCAGCTTTTATTTGATTTCGGTGCTCCCTGTGGGAGCACTGGGGCTGAAGAGGGCTTTTGTCACGCCAGCTTGCTTCTCCAGCCCCAGGAGACATCAGGCAGGGCAGAAGCAGGCAATGCTAGCACATCTGTAGCAATTGGAGGATGAATATCCCATGCAGGTGTTTCCCACTGGCTCAGGAGATGTGGTCAAAACGAGGTGTGACAGAGCCTTAAGGCACTTGCAGAAAGAGTGACTGACGGGAGAAGAGTGTGACTGTGGCCCTTTAAAATCAGCCAGGTTTTCATTACCTGAGGTGGGCACTAGATCAAGCTGATTACTTTAAATAATGTTGTTTATATGCCAGCATCAGGCTACTGATATTTCTTGATTAAGTGCATACACAAGCCAGGGAAATGGCAAATGCGCTTGTTTGTCCATGTGAAAGCACAGTTCAAGACACAGGCATTATACCTCAGCCTGGATGTTCATTCCATAAGTATTTTGCCCATGTAAAAAGCTTAGTAAAGAAGAAAAACGAATTTACAGTAAGACATAAAGAAGACCTTGAGTCTCCGCAATTCATACTCCCCTGAAACTGTCCTGGAAACCCCGAGAATTGCTTTATGGACACCAGTATCACAAAGCGCTCCATTTCTGTGTTGATTTGCACCACCTGCCTTATTGTTTTTGCCTTCAATACTATCAGTTCTGTTGCACTTTTCCTGTTTTGGAAAATCTCCAGCTCTCATGACATTTTTGAGTGACCTTTGTATAGGGTGAAAGTGCCAAATCCTAGGCCTCTAACAGCATATCTGCATTTAGTTAGGAATTAAAAAACCCAGAGTAACCATTATTTTATTCCGAAGTCTCTGGGGGAAAGAAATGCAATTAAAAGTTCCATATGGATAAGAGGAGAGAGATGAGTGATGTCACAGAAAAGGAGAAGATAGTAAATAAATAAATGAGGACTAGGTGAACAGTCTTTTGTTTTTTCTTTTGTTACAGTTTCCAGATCTGGAAAACCCACAGTTTGTACCAAAGTGAATGCTTTTTTCTTTTTCTCAAGGAAATAAAAAGCTGAAGACGTATTTTTTAATGAGATTAAAATTTTCCATTTAACCTCAGAGAAGCATTTACAGGTTGCAGCAGGAAAAGCAAAGGAAATAGAGAGCTTGTTTGCAGCAGTAACTACTCCTTTGCCTGTGACTCAGGGGCGGGAGACAAGCTCTGCTTCGGCCCTCCAAGAGCCAGGCCGGGGTGGGCAGCTCTGGCAGCTTCACTGGGACCATGTTGCACTGCAAGGGGAGGTGTTGAAGCAGCTACAGTGAAAATATCCAGGTTCATAAGTCAGTTTTAGGCCATCACAGTTTCTGAGGTGTAAGAAATGTGTTCTCAGCTTTCTGTAGAGTCTAGGAGAAGAAATTGGAAGCTCACATGCAACAACAGTTCACTCCGTATGACTATTCTTATGGAAGCTTGGTGGATGGTCTTCACTTAAATTATGTGATTGCAATCTACAAAAGATGATACAAGGGGTATCATGCTGCCTCCATTCTTTGCTACAGTCACCAAGGTCTTGGAGTCACACAGACTTGTACACTCATGGAGGTGGGTTTTAATGGTAAGGCTAAAGATGGGGAATTTGTCCGTCCGTCTAGGTTAGAGACCAGAATAAACTCTTCCTTAAAACTGTTGTCCATAAATCTCACAGCCTTTCCTCACGGCTCATATTTTCTAAGTTCATCCTGTTTGCCTTGTGGTAGCTGTCTCCAGTTAGTCTGTGCCTACATAAAAGTGTGTTCAAAGCTGAACCCAGTCTCTAACTTTTCCAGTGATGGGAAGAGAAGAAAGGTGGCGTTTACATTTTGCATTTGCATAGAATGTCTGTCTCTTAACTATCTGCTTAGGCACACCAATTTACATTCTGACATTCATGATCTTTCCCAGCCTCAAGAATTCCAGTTCTTGACTGTAAAACCAGTAGGTAAAGGTTCACATTGGCACCGCAGCTCCTAACAAGACAAAATAAACACATGTGCCTCTCACAGTTGTCTCAACCCCACAGAGAAGGCAGGGAGAGCCCTGCATGATGGCATGGAGGCAATGACAAGGGATGAAATACTTCATGTGATTAGCATGAATGCTGTGGTATTATTGAAAACCAGTCAATGCAGGCAAAAATTAATAAGTTGCTACTGTGCTTTTTGATTAAATAGATTTCCAGAAGTGTAGGTTTGGTTCATCTGCTTTCTCCTTAGTTAAAAGCATAGAGTAAGTGCAGGAGGAGGAATGAACAGCTTTGCTGCTCACCCAGGCTTGGTAGCAAACTCTATGCAACAAAATCTCCTTTTTGTGCTTCACATTAAGCACATGGTTAAAAGCTGTGCTAGAAATAGAGTGGATTGCTCCGCACTTTCCAGAATGAAGCCCTCTAGCCTTAAGATTTCTGCAGTTCATTCACACCTGCTCCACACTTCATTTCACAGTTCAAGAGATGTTTGACAAAAAAACATGAAATACATTCTCATTATTTTTTTCCTCCTGTAGCTGTTCTCTTCCAAATAAATGCCAGGATATGAAAAGTGGTACTGAAAGAAGTATAAACATTTTGGGATGAGACTGAAACAAAGATGTGGTAAAACTATACAGCTGAAACAATAAATCGTACTGAAAGTCAAAAATTCTGGTGGTAAAGATTATTTTCCCTATAGGAACTATTAGGCAATAAAATCTTCTACAGGAAAAGCATTCTGAATCCATAAGATGAGAATTTTTACACATATCAAGGAAGCAGTGTGAACCCACTCCTAGAGGCAGATCAGTTGTGTTTCACCATTTTACTCAGAAATAGTCTGACCGTTTATACAGGCAGCGACAACAGAGAAGATGGCACCTTCCAAGAAAGAAAATATAAATAATTCAAGAGGATGCAACCATTCAATTTTATGTGTTGACAAGCTTTTATTGGCTCACCACAATATTTTGGATTAGTTACACTATGGCTCTGAAATATCAAATTATAGTGTAGTCATTTTCCCAGTAAAAGAAAATAAGAAAATAAAGAAGTACAGTGCATGAGGCTTTGGTCACTGAACTAAGCCGAGTTTTAAGAGCCAGTCCCAGTCCGGTGCAAAGAGGGAATTTCTTCACACTCTTTCATAGACTCTAGTGCAGACAACTCCTTTCATGGCACATTCCTAAGGCACAAAGGAAAAGATTAACATAAACCTGTCGTTGACAGCAGGTGTGTCTGCTGCAGTAACCACCAAAGTCAGTGAAAATCCAGATGTCATATTTTACATCTTTACATAATTTTTAGAGCAAACAGCAAAGCTATTTTGTATTGCAATAGGATGGGGTTTCTATTTTAATGACTTCGGACTTAATTAAATGGCATATAATGACAAATAATTTGCAAAGCTAGGCTAGCTTCCAGAAACAAATTTACCTTCTTTGGTATTATTGCTGGCTTGACAGAAATATCAGCACTATCTAGTTTATTTACCATGGCCAACAAACACTTTCAATTTGACACAGATTTTTTAATTTGTGGAAGCAGAAGTGGCCCGGGTGGTTTAATGGTCAGGTTTCTAGCCTAAAAATCTTTGCACTTATGAGTCACAAAATATTTCTTCTGACCCTTTTGCCCCGGCAGCCTTCAGTGGTTCCTGGTGACTCAGCCTTGGGGTGCGTGTGACAGAGGTGACAGGACATTAAAAAAGACCTCATCAGTCTGCAGAAGATGAGGCCTCTTCCCCAGACCTGTTCTAGGCAAGGGGCAGACGGCAGGACACTGATAGAAGAGGGACCCTACCTCTCTGTGTTTCAAGGATTGCTTAATAATTAGAAAAAAATTACACAGAAATGCATCCATGATGAGATGTGAAAGCAAATCAGCCTTCCAAATGTACGAGAGCTTAAAAAGAATGCAGTCAGAACAAGCCAGCATGTAAAGGAGCAATGCTGCTGATTTCAAACAAGTTGCCCAAATTAGTTTGGCTCCCCTCTTTAGAAACTTCAATGAACAACATACTTTCCTTCATTCAAAAGTGAAATCTTAATTTTAGTAGTGACCCTTCCAACTAGGGTCCCTAAAATGTGTTATCACCCTGGCTTGGCCAACCCATGGCTTTCACATGGCAGGCTGAAGGGGGTGTGGGGGAAAGCCACCGTTCCCCCATCCCTGGGAAAGACACGGTTCTCACACCGCGGCGAGCGTTTCAGAGGACCTGCCAGTCCCTTCTGCAGGTCACCACGCAGGCACAGAGGTGCTGGCTTTCATGCAAGAAAACTGCTTAGTGCGCTTGGCATGCTCATGCAGGAAAAGCAAACAGAAGTGTGTGAATTGATGGCCTTTGATGAAAATAGATGTCTGAAAAGGTTTAAAATTAGTTTTCTAAGGTGGACAGGCTTTATTCTAAAGATAGGAAAAAGGAAAGAGCCAGTCCTGGGACAGCAGTCCCCAGCTTGCAAAGTTTTGTTTGCATTTCACCAGTTTCTACTATTTGAAAACCTCGTTTCTTTTAAGAATAATAATCTTAAGAGCAGTAAGTGTGCTGTCAATTTATGGCAGCTTTGCCAATATAGTCACTTTAAAGACAATTTGCTGTATGGAACAATATTTATTTCCTTCCAGCTTGTCTCCTAAGCTTGGTTCCCTTTTCTCCCTCTTGATTTTTCTCATAAGCCAGACAGAAAGTGAAAATTGACAGTCTGTTTAGACAGAAACAAACTGAAGTCTGCATCCTTTTGACCTTTATCAGCATACAAGGAGCGTGAACTTACCACCACCATTTTCCCATCAACTAGTCTTCTCTTTATTGTGGTCTCTTTGCCATTCCACTTCTGCACTTGCACCAATGCTCCTTTCTCCAAGGTTATGACACTCTGCAAAGGCCAAGAGGAGAGTTTCAAACTGCAGTCCAAGCTTTGCAGATTAGAGTAGCAATTCACTTTATGTTGGGCAAGATCTGCATTCTTGGCTAATGAAATGCTTAGTAACATTAGTTTCAGCATCATAATATTTCTTCCTTCAGTGCTTTCTTTGAATAGTTTGGAAAACTCATAGTGCACTAAGGGGGTAGGAAAAACTCCTCCTGGTGCTTTTCTAGGATGCCAGGACCCCTCAGAGATCATCAGCCCCCTTACCTTGACCTTCCGGTCATCTGCTGTTGTTTCATCAAACTGCTGGCCCAGTTTGAAAGAGATCATTGTATTTTTGAAGGTGCTTTCAGTTCTGATGGTTACTATGTCCCCTTTCATACTGATGATCACATCAGGCTTTGCCAGGCCACCTAGTTTCCGGGTAGCTAAGCCCACTCCTAGAAATCAGAAACAAAACTACCATTACATTCTAGCAAGTGATAAACTCCGTGTCCTTTCATAAATCTTCAGTGGAAGAATAAAGAACAGTTTCTTCTTGAATACTTTAATGCCTGATTCAGATGAGACACTATTTCTTCAAGTGTGGAGGTACTGCGTTCAGAGGCTGAGGCAGCCCCAGTTGATAGAGTGCACCTTCAGCAAGAAATGACGATACAGATGATTATACACTTGTGCACATTTAGCTAAGAAGAAACATCGATGGTTACAAATCTATATGAATTTCTGTATAGATAGAAAGAGTAGAAAAATTCAGAGGAAAGGTCTCTCTCTCATAAACTCTTGCAAAAATCTTTTTTAAAAAAAATTCTTGACAAATCTGAGAATCTGTACTTTTGTTAACCAGCAGCATGGAAGAAACTGGATACTGAACTGCCATTATTCTGGTGCTTGTCTGTTAAAACATACTGGAGACTGGGCAATTCCTCCATTGCTACTAACATCCCTTAAAGATGCTTACATCTAAACCTCAGTGAAAAATACAGGTATGAAATATAAAAAACCTTGAAGTATAAGAGTGAAGAGCTGCACAGAGCTTCAGGGAAATTCCCATGTCAAAAGCCTTTTATATTGCCGAGTGGTTTTCAGGCCAGTTCATTGTCTACAATTTGTGAGGTCTGGGGCAAGTTAGAATGAAGGCCACTGATGATGTATTGCTCTTTTGTAAAAGCAGAAAGGAGATAGCCATAGTTATTGTCTTTGTTAATGCTATGCTATACTCAGATGAAAAGATCTGTATAAAAACTGTAAATGCAACACTATTTGCAGTAATTATTCTGTACTAAATAATTCTGTTCAGATCTTCAGAAAAATAGCTGTAGCTGGACTTTCATCCCACATTTCTCTGGTTAATTAATTAACTGCAATTCTTTCGTTATTCAGTTTAACATCTCAAATAAAGGGAATCAGTGTCTCATTGAATCATTTATATAGCAAAAGCAATGCTGTAGCTGACTGTCTGTGCACTTGCTATATAGGAATGAAGCCTGCATTAAAATGAAAAACAATGCCTAATTTATTACATTCCTGGCATTCTTCAGTAACAGATAGATTCATTCATAGGATTTTGACCTCTGAAACCAAAGTGTCATGAGACATCAGCTCCATTATATATTGTAAATTACCACAAGTCATGAGTTTAATGGCACAATCAAGAGAAACAAAAAAATGCTGCATCTCCATAGATTCATCTCATTACAGAAAAACAAATTAGATCAGGTCAGTTCAGTTAGAGAGAAGTAAATTTATGATAGTAATTCTGCATCTACCTTTCTGTTTTTCCATTTTAGATGCTAAAGGAAAGAAATTAAATTATGCTAGAAAAGTAATTAAAATGCTTTTGTGGCCAGGAAGAAGGCATCATCCATAAGCAAAGCACAAGATGAAGAGAAGACATCCCAAAGAAAATTTATGAGGAAAAAAAAAAGAACAATTCTCACCCAATTCTTTCATATAGTCATCAAAATTTTCACTGGAGACGAGCTTCCAGGTTCCCACAAATCGGTTGCACATTGTATAAGCTTTGCGAGGCAGTGATCCTGCAGAGAGAGGCAGTGGCCACAGCAGCTCTTGGTGGGAGTCAGAAAGATTGTGTGCCTGACTGAGACCTCGCTGGCCTCCTTTTAAGGATGCCCAGTCCCTGTAGCAGTCAGGACAGGCCAATAGGAGAGGCAGTGCCAGGGTAAGACAATGTGCACCTTGTCCAAGGCAGCCGTGTCAGTACCAAGGCTCCGGGTGACGCCTGCCTCAGCTTCCTCCACTGAATAGATCAGGACACTGAGGGGTGCATGGAGATGGGGATGTGAGGTTACCACTGCATCCGCAGAGCAGTCAGGGGACACTGCAGTGTGGTCTCAGCAACACAGAGCCGCCAAGCACAAGAGCACTGCATCCATATGAAACCCAGCTCTGACTGTTCTCCCAATGCCATTCTCCTGCTATCACCATATAGAATAGAATAGAATAGAATAGAATAGAATAGAATAGAATAGAATAGAATAGAATAGAATAGAATAGAATAGAATAGAATAGAATATTTCCATTCAGTGGAAGGGAGCTACAACAATCATCTAGTCCAACTGTCTGACTAGTTCAGGGCTGACCAAGTTAAAGCATGTTATTAAGGGCATTGTCCAAATCCCTCTTAAACACTGACAGGCTTGTGGTATCAACCACCTCTCTAAGAAGCCTGTTCCAGTGTTTGACCACCCTCTCAGTAAAGAAATGCTTCCTAATGTCCAGTCCAAACCTTCCCTGGTGCAGCTTTGAACCTTCCAACTCGTCCTATCACTGGATAGCAGGAAGAAGAGATCAGCACCTCCCTTTCCACTTCCCCTCCTCAGGAAGCTGTAGAGAGCATTACCACCATTGTCACCGCTGTGGCAGTCAGGTAAATCAAAGTTGTGGATTTTGGGGAGGAGCTGTCAAGAAGTTGCTGTACATAGTGGCGATTGTTTGGGTTTTTGCGGGTTTTGTTTGTTTGTTTGTTTTTGGGTTTTTTTTGTTTGGGTTTTTGTTTGTCTTTTTACTTTCAAGATCTGTCCTGGAAAGGGTCTGTGTGTTTTATCATTTAAAGGCAGAACAGAATTATACTGTTCTGTTTTCTCCCTTCGCATCAGAGCAACGACCCCAAGCTGTGGGTTCTTCCCTGCATGTACCCCAGGCAGCACCACAAAGAGAAACAGTGGCCAAACTTCACTGCCTCCCTTCTTCTACAACAGGGTATGTTCAGAAGATCAGGGCATCAGTGGAGATCAGTTCTTGTGCTCGGCAGGTGGATGGCATGAACAGAGGCTGAGCCACTAAAGGGCTTATTCTCAGTTCACTTGGTGAGAGGTGAGCAGTTTTACTGGGTTGGGAGGAGAGTATGTACTGCTCTTTTTTACCTTTCTGCACCTTGATAGTTGGTCTGTCATAGAGCTAAGGGCAGATTTAAGCTGGCGCAGTCATATAAGGCGTTGCATCCAAATGCGTCCTACTGTTGTCAGATTTTTTCAAGTTTCCCTGCTCCCATTAAAAGACTCCACAACCTCCCTGGGTTCATGTCTCCCTTGTACTGGGGAGCCCATAACTGGACCCAGCATTCCAGGTGTGGCCTCGCCAGTGCTGAGTAGAGGGGAAGGATTTTTTTTGTCAACCTGTGACACTCTTCCTAATGCAGCCCAGCACATCACTTGCCTTCTTTGCCTCAAAGGCACATTGCTGGCTCATATACAGCTTGGTGTCCGCCAGGACCCCCAGGGCCTCTTTTGCAAAGCTGAGTTTGAAAGTTTGAAAAGTTAAAGTTTGAACATTCAAAAACTTTTTTAAAAATGTACATTTAGAACTATTGTCTTGTGGTCAGTAAAAACCAGACACAATGAACAAATCCATAAACTGTATGTATATTTGACAGGTAGGAATTTAAAGCATTGTAATTCAAGACACCTCAAACTATCTGAAACTGTTTAGGGTTAGACCACATCAGCTGCAATTCTGTCCTTCCCGTTCCTAAACCATGTTCCTGGAGGAAATTATTACTTGCTGCATGAAAGGATTAGATGGCTTCTTTCTTACTTGTATGAACAATAGTTGCCTTTTTGCTTTTTAGCATGATTAAGCTTTCCGCCTTATGACCACTTCTAGGGACTTCTTAGATGTACATTGTAAGGATGGAGGGACACTGGGATTATAGGTGTGGGACCAAATTTCTTGTGTTTAGGGTAGAAAGAGTGAGATGGAGTTTATGCTGGGCCAAGGCGGGTGAGGTTTGGGTCTTGTCTTGAAAGCTGCCATATGCAAGAAGGGGAACATGCTTAAACAGGAAAACAATACAGCCTGAACAGAGAAAATATTGTAGTCTTTGGATTATACTGTGGTTGTGGGGAAATAACAAGGTGTTAAGTCACAAACGTTCGTTGTATATGCAAAATTTTTTATCACATCAGTCATAACATCAGCAAGGGTAAGTTGAGCAGAACTTCCCATTACTGCCCAGGTCTAATCACAGTGCAGTGTAGGGAAGAAAAGTCTAGAGAGATTGAAAATGAAGAGAAAGTAAAGAAGCAGTCTTTCTCCCCCCCAGTAGGAAGCAGATTCTATATCTGTAATATGTAAATAAATGTCAGTCTTTGAAGGTGTTGTCCACACAAAGCTCATCTAAAGCAGAGATGCATTATATCACATTTTGTGTAAAGAATAGCTAGCTCTTTTATCCAATCTCTGGAAATGAGAGAGCTCCTCCTAAATGAAACTATCCATTATTTCTCAAGGAATGATACAAAAATATTCTACCGTTGCTCCTCAGGCATTCTTTGTTCTTTCATTTAATTGTCTTATCCATATAAAGGCACTTTAACAAGACAAGGCTGGTGCCTTTGGGAAATAAAAGATGATTGGGACGTTGTAAAATCAGGGCCAAAGAAATTCAAGAAGAGCAAATTAGTCAGAATAGAACAGCTATACTGCAGTACCAGTAACCTTAAGAACAAAAGTGACAGAGAATTATTTATACAGACAAAACCCCAGTCTTAAGCAGTCTCGAACAATGTTGACATTGCTACCATCTATCTCTTTGTTACTAAGAAAAATCAGCACTTTCATTTAAAGGTCTTACAGTCTAGAAAGAAGGAGAGCAGGGAATTACATCTCAGTAGAAATAATATCTGTGGAAACAAATTTTTTCTTCAAGTTAAGGCAAAAAGAAATGTCAAGGATTGTGAGTACATGTGATAAGAGGGAGCTTTGATTCCCTTTTTCTGCTTATGGTTGGAGTAAAACAGGATTTGAAATCAATACACAGAGATAGTGAAGCAGCCCTAGAGGTAAAAGTAAAAACTGATAAAAATAGAGAGCTAAAAATTTAAAGAGCCTATTTAAAGAAATGTGGAAAGTAAATTCATGTCAATTTCTTTAAAGGAAATATGATCTGGGCAAATTCAGTGCAAAAAAAAAAAAAGTCTAAATTAAATTCCTAAGAGACTAATGAAGAAAACAGAAATAAAAGTGGAGAATAGAGGCCAAATGCCTCCCTTGCTCTGAGGACACCAAGGATGTTTTAACACTGACTCTATGGAGCCAAGGGATTGACTCTGAACACGAGGCCAGCAGTCTGCCTCTTCCCAATAGCTGCATTGGAGGGGGAAAATAGCCTTTTGTCTCCTTAGCTGGGGCACCCCACAAGCCCACACCAACACTACTGGGGCTGAGGGAACGGGTGGTAGCTTGGGGCGGACTGCAGAGCCGGGTGCACACCGGGCTTGACTGGCTAGGACGCAAAAGCACTCTGAGTTCCTTTCAGTGGGAACAAAGAGTTAAAAGAAAAACAGAAAAATAACAGAAAGGTCAAAGCTCAGAATAAACCTTGCTTCATCTTTCTCCTGAGCTGCTAAAAATCTGTGGGCATGAGTCCCCCTTCCCTCTTGTCATCCAAGAAACCTGTAAAGGAGCAGTGAGTGAATAAGCTAACAGGCAAAGGCTTCCTCCACTCAGCGTTCAAGGGTGCCTGCTGCCCACAGGGCTTGTAGGGATTTGGGGAGATCGTCCTTTTTTCAGAGATGAATGCTATGGGATGGTTTCTGATTTTTGGAGAATAGTTCAGCACTACAGAAAAGAGAGGGGGACCTGTATTGCTCTGCAGCCAAGGACAAGGCACTGATCTGCCTTTATTCTTCAGAAATGTGTGCTGTCATGTCCTTCCAGGTCTGAGACCACACACCTTTTTTTTGCCAGAGAGGAATTATCTGAATTTATTGAAGAAGTCTCTAGGCTTCTGCTTTTTTTAGAGAATAAATTTTGGCCTTCTTCAGAGAATAAATTTCAGACATGTTCATATTCTAAGAAAAGCATAATTAATACTTCATTATGTTGCTGGCCCTGTTAAAGTTTATAGACAAAATGTCACTTCATTGACATGTTCAAAAGTTGAAGTTTTAAGTAGCTTGATTAATTCACAGAGTCTAAATTCATTCACCAGTTACTAAAATAAATGGTGATGCTTTCAGAAGCTTTCAGACCTGCCTCTGAAAAACTGGGCTGTGAGTGTTACAATTGTAACTGTAGGCTTTATTAAGAATGCAAGTTTTCTGGAAAATGAAGGCTGCTATATGAGTATTGGAATGTCAGAAATTTAACCTCCAAAATATAGCATTTCCATATCTGTGGACAATGGGAAATATTTAACTATGGGCTGATCTTTAATGTCTATATATAGCTTATTTAAATCAATGTTGCTGTTTCTTATGATCATCTCCCCCATGTAGGTTTTCTGCCACTAAACTCTAGTTTTATCCTCGCTTTTGTAAATAATACTAGTTTTTGTTAAGTGCTAAGTAGATTTAGTATTGTATATATGGGGCAGTCTGAAGCATACTTCCTTCTCCTATGCAACCACTGTTCTTTAAGCTGATGAGATTTCACAACCAATATAATCAAGGTAAAAACAGGGAAGCTGTTTCTTCATGGCTTTTTTTCTGCAGAATTTACTCATAGTCTTTTGGAACTGCTCTTAAAAGGCACCTTAGTTCATCCAGAGTGTAGAAGTCCTTCTTTCTCTTTTCCCCTCTCCAGCTCTATTAATAGTGCAGAAACTTGGGAACAGTCTGAGTCATGCAGAGGAAAGTTCAAGTGTATGAGGTCTCTGCTGCTGACAGTATGGACTCAACACTGTTGCCTCTGACAGCTGACCTCAGGAATGTCAGGAATATGTGGAATTTGGTTCACAGGTCTTAATTGCAAAGTTTGAGATACGCTCGTTTCTCCATACTGTGGTTACTGCACACTTTTTCAGACTCTTCTTGTCCAGGTTTTCCCTACACTTCCCATTTTTAAGGTCCTCAGTTTGAGTCCTTCCCAGGTGCAGAAATCAGGACTTCTGTGGACATGAAACTTTCAAACAGGAGGCCAGCCCTAAGGGCAGTATAAGGAGGTAGTCTGAGAATAAAAAGAGCTGAGAAACAGAGTGCCCAAAGGCCTTTGCATCTATAGAGGCTCATATTCCCAAGGCTGATCTAACCTAACGAGCTAGTAGGAAATGCGTATAGGAAATAAAGGAGGTGGTACTACTAGCAAACTTTTACAGGCTTTCAGTAAGCCTGAGAGTACTTCTCAGATACGATTCTTAATTCAAGGCGCTTTGTCTAATTTAGGACAAAAAGAGAGGTTGAGGAAAGGGACATTACAAAATAATCACAGTTGAGAGCTACAGCAGCTATAATTCCACACTTCAGGTAGAAGAGGACAAGATCAAGCCATTTCAGATGATCCCTGGGTTTAAAATTGTTAGCATTTTTGCCAGGAGGAGACGCCTGGTTCCCTGTTCATGTTGGAAGCCAAATCTGGACATCCACAGTAATCGCACTCCTCCCTGCCCCAGGAACAAGGCTCTTTGCTCAAAGTCAAGAAAAGCAGCCCCATTATACCCGTTCCTGTGCACAGACTCCTAGCAGTGGGTAACCCACACGCAGTGCTCACTGGAGGACGTTTTTGTGTCCAGGTCTGCATCTATCCCTGCCACACAGCAAATGCCACTCACTGGATCACCTCGGATCCCCCTTCTGCAGTGAGATGGGTCACAGTTACCGAGTGTGGTACTAGCTCTCATGCTATACTTTCCCACACAGCATCCCTCCCCATGTCTCATCCTCCCCAAACCCCTTTCTGACAAACTCCAGCACAAGCACAGGTTGTAGAAAGCTGAACATTTTATTGAATAGCGACAACAAATCAGACTAGCTGCGTGTAACTGCTTTGGGATATATCTGTAAAAGGTACAGTTCTTTTTAAAACGGATTTGTGGAGTGTTTATCCTTCAGTTAGGTTGGTTTTCTCCAGCTTTAAGCATTAGTGCTGGGTGAAGACAGCTTCTTCATGCTTTTTCATAAACTCTTTTGCACGTAACATTGTTCATGGTGCATTCCTGGAAAGAAAAGCAAATTTAAATCAGCTTTTAACTCTCACTAAATGTTTGTTAGTCAGAAGGTAGAAAATTACTTATCCATTGGGAGCCAGTATAAGAAAAAAATTTGCATTATCCTCCTCTAAAATCAGTTGCCAAAACAGTGGAACCTAAGTACGAGAGCTTCAGAAATCAAAGTCTGATATACAGGCACAGAACATCAAATGACTGCTCCAGTGACCCCCAGGAGATTTCTAATCTTGTCTTAAAAACCCCTAAAGGAGGCTCCTAGGACTTCTATGGAGGGTGATTGGACTCTGGAGCTGGGCATTAGTCTTTTTTCCTTTCACCTTTTGCAGCTGCGGCTTGTCTTCTTCACACGTGTGCACAACACATACCCCCACATACCCACACAGAGTCCTACACAGCTTTCAGGCTTGCAGCTGCTGGTGTCAGCCTCTGCATGTTAGGCTCTGTCCTCGTCTATTTTTCTGTTAGATCATACTCTGGTTTTTTCAATCTTTCTTAATGAAGTTATTATTAAAAACTATTTCTATTTGTTCTTATCTGGTCTCTATCCAAAGAAATTTGAATATTAAATTTATGGACATATTATTTTTCTCTAGGGGAAGGCAGAGCTCTTTAGGAATTTTGTGTACGTGTATCGTTCTATAGCATGCAGGAATCTCAGCTGCCTTTCATGGAAACAGTTTTAGTCCCCTCCCAGATTCTTCAAAGTGTCTTTCCTCGAACTGGAGAGCAGTGCTGGGAAGCCCCAAATGGCAGGTGGGCCTCACTGGCACCAAGTCAAGCACCATATTCTCTGACCAGATAACACAAACCTACAGAGCTCAGATGCAGGTTTGGTTTTCTGTTAGGTTATTTTTTTCCTCTTCTGCTATAACTTAATATTATTGGCACAGTTGTATGTGATCCATGGTACAGTTCCCATAGACGACTATTGAGTCTCTACTGGAGATGAGCAAGAGTATTTTGCATCAGCGCAGAGCAGACACATTGACCGTGGACTTTGCTGATGCTGCCTCTATACTGCCCACGACTTGAAGATTCTGATATATAAAAATTTCCCTCGTTGGGATCTTGTAGTTTTGTCCCTGCTCTTTCCTAACTATGTCTTGCTATGAATGGAGAACAGGCACCTCCGTATCATTCCATAAGTTTAGCAGCATTTCAGTTTTAATATATACTCCAGACTCATTCAGAAAGACTTCTTGCCAAGTGCACAGAGGCCTTTTCAGATGCTTTCACTCCCCATGTTTGAATCCAATGTTATACATCTGCCAGACATGACTTCTGCACAATTAATTTAGCGATTAAGTAGCAAAAATGAACTCACCACCACCAGGTTCCCATCCACCACTTTTCTGCTTATGATAGTCTCTTTTCCATCCCATTTCTGCACCTGCTTCAGTATGCCGTTGTCTAGGGTTATGACGTTCTGCCAAAGAAAAAGCAAAGCGTAGCTGTTTCATCAGGGTGCTCTGGGCTGAAGAGAGGACTGTCTCCATGTCCAAACAGCACTGAAGCACAAAGCATCCATAGCACTTCTACTTTTGAAGGCAGCATTTCTACACTGGATGTCAAAATCACAACTCCATCCTCCTGCTCCCACATCCCTTTTGAGAGATGTATTTGGAATTGCCGGTTTTGGACTCACCTTTGTTTTTCTGTCATCTGCTGTGGTCTCATCAAACTCTTCACCCAGCTTGAAAGATATCTCTGTATTTTTGAAGGTACTTTCTGTTTTGATGGTTATCACATCACCATTGATGCTAATAGTTACACTGGGTTTGGCCACACCAGCCATTTTCCTGGTAGCAAACCCCACACCTGTAAATAAGACAGAGCACTATGAAATTTTTATCTTTACTCAATGTTTTTCTCTTATTTGTTGGGGGAAAAGACTTCAGTGCTGATTTCCCTATTATTTTCTGAATTTTTAATTAACTCTATGTTGCAGAAGTTCCTTTGTAACATCTCACTAGCCTTTATGGTTATAGACCAAGCCGGGTGGGATGACATAAGGAAATTCTCTGCTCTGTCATTGTCAGAATATTAAAAGCAATATTTTGAAGACTGAGACAAGATTTTCATGCCAGATATTTGCACACACACTTGTTCAAAATAACTGCAGTCATTTGTATACTAACTTATATGCTAACTATATCTAAAAGTAAATAAGCAGAAATAAATGGCAGTTTCTAAACCACAAAACCAAACAAACAAGGAAAAAAAAGAAAACACTTTTTATATTTATCAGTGTCTAGGCTGAATGAAAGGAAATGATTAAGAAATAGCTGGCAATGGTTATGTCCTGAGTAAAATCTGGGGTAAAGATTAGGCGTGCAAAAGTCTCAGTGAAAGCTGTCTGAATGCTGCATAAGCCTCAGTATTTTACACCTAATCTCCAAATAAATCCTCAGCTTTTTAGCATGTACTGATCCAATCAGTTCAAGTTGTCCCATACTTTCCCTACACTAAAAGAATACAGAAACCTGTTAAAGCCCAATTTTTATTCTAAGCAAGAAGTCTACACCTTTAGAGAAGGGTGTTATCCCTCAAATCTTTTGCCAGTACCTGCATGAACCCATGCAATTTTCTTTGTTAATGTTCACTGGAGGCAGCTACAGAGTTTTATTCACTATAATAACCATGACAATTAATTGGTCTCCTAGTCCAGTAGCAATATAAAGAAGTTTAGGTGCGTTGCTTTTAGATGTAGAGAAACTTGCTGCATTCTAGCATTATACCACCTTGTATCTCCAAGGATAAAAGTTCAACCACACGAAGTATTGCAGTGACATTATTTTACTCCCATTTATAACACCGATAAGTAGGCATGCATAGACTTGCCTTACCTGAAACTATGCCTCCCAATCAAGGTTTTTCTACATTATAGGAATTTGACACCACTAATTCAAACAGCCAAGTTCTCCAGTTTAAGACCATCTGACCAAAACAGTTGGACTAAAACCCCTTTGGTATACAGCATATCCAAAAAAACCAAGTAAGGAATAAAGTTCAAAATCATCATTCCTTCCCCATCCCAGATACAGCAACTGCAAATAAAAATTCTCACCCAGCTCTTTCATATAGTCCTCAAAGTTTTCACTAGAAAGGATCTTCCAGGTGCCCACAAACTGGTCACACATTTTGTCAGGCTAGAGAGAAGTCTTCCACAGGATCAAGCAGAAATGCAAGACAGGAAGATAGTATGAGCTCCAGGAGATCAGGAGTTATCTTTAAAAGGGAGCCTTGGCCACATGATGCTTTAGGATGACCAATGAAGAAGGAGTCCCAGTGCCCAGTGGTTTTCTTCCTCCCTTACCCCTCCTTTACCAGTAGGTCATAGTGTTATTACTCATATGCCCTCACTAGCACAAAGATCACTGTCTTGGTTTTATTTAATTATTTTTGTCATTCAAGAACACTCCACCTTAAAGGCAAATTATTAAATCATGTTGTCTTTCAGAAGAAAAAAGTAGGTTCAACCCACAGAGTGTTATGTTTTCTCCCATACTCTTTCATTTCAGTTCACCATATCAAATGGACACAGACAAATTCCTAGACTGTAAGATCTGAAAAGTTCATTGGGATAATTTAGTTTGCTTTCTGCACCCCTGCAGTCAGAGGTTTTCTCCAGAGAGGCACAGAATTACAGGAAGAAGTGGATTTGGGGCAGAAAGAGAGAGCGCCTGGTGGGTGTAGAAGGGTAAGGCAATAAAACTACTTCCTTAACTGGGATCTCCTTGTCACTGCACCACCTGCACCAATAGTCCAACTGGTCTGCACTCTGCTTTTATGTGATGGAGAGGAGATATAGAGGTCTTGAAAAGCAAAGTAACTAAAAAGATTATTTCACTCCCTTTTTCTCCTGTGCTTTCTGAAGACCTATGTCCCAATGACTAGCATTATGACTAGTTATGGCATAAAGCTAGGCTCTGGTATCGACCTAACAAAGGTCCTGGACACTTCGTTTTCTGTTCACGCTGTTCAGGTGGTAACCTGTTTGAGGCAAAGTGTGCACAGGCCTGACATAACGAGGTCTACCTTGACTGATCCCCTAAGCCATGTCATAGCTCAGATCACAGAAAGCAGTCAAGCAATTTCTTAGACTCTCCTTTTGGCTGTAACATGCTATTTCAAAGGCAAAAAGCAGCTGATAAGTGCAGGCACCAGCCCCTGCAATTCTCTTCAGGTGGATTTCCTGAAAATACTCTGCTGGTTGTTAGGCATCAAATATGCTGGTCCACATATTTTCGTACTTGATGTATTTGTAAGTAACAATGTTATAGAAAAATTATTTCTAGAGGACTGTAAGATCATAGGGAAATTCGGAAGGGAAGGGAAGTCAGAAGTCTCCAGCACAGCCTCCCGCTAAGGCAGGGCCATCTCTGAGCTCAGACCACGTTCCTTAGGACTGTGCCTTGTTGGGACCTAGAAACCTCCAAGGATGGATCCAGCACAGCCTCCCTGGGCAACCTGCATCCCTGCCCAGCTGTCCCCCCAGGGGAAAGGATCTCCTTATCTCCTATCTGAACCTCTCTTCTTTCAGCTTTTACCCGTAGTTTCTCAACCTCCTGCCACTCGCTGCTGTGAAAAGCCTGCCTCCAACTCCTCAGTCAGTTCCCCATAGGTGTTCAGGGCCGCTCTAAGCACTCCCAAAGCCATCTCTTAACCAGGATGAACCATCCCGGTCTCACAGCCTCTCCTCAAAGAGCAAGTACTCCAGCCCCCTGAGCATCCTGGCTGCCCTCTGCTGAACTCACTCCAAAACTGGATGCAGCCTAATGAGTGCTGAGGAAAGTGGAAAGTTCGCTTCTATCAACTGCTGGCTCTGTTCCTGTTCATACAGCCCAGGATGTTTTTGGTCTTTCTGCTGCCAGGGGTCAGCTCACTGCCTACTAGGACCCTGAGGACCTTTTCTGCAGAGCTTCTCCTTAGCCAGTCTATCCCCAGCCTGCATTGCTGTGAGACCTGAGTATGTTTGTACATGAATAATTTGTTACCCTCTTGTGCCTTTAAGACTGCAGACTGTGGGAAAAATTATTCTTTTCTACCTTCCCCCCGCCCGAAGACCTAATCTTAGGTTTGGTCTATTCTTTTTTTTGAGTTTTTGAATAATTACTGACTTTGGGCTAATCCCAAAATAAATAAAATAATACTGTAATTATTGAAGTTGCCGATGCGTTTCCTGATTGATTTTCTCAGAGTATCACATGCTCAGGTCCTCTTTAAAAAGAAACTCTGAGGGGCCCTCAAGTTTGTGTCATTATCTTGGGATTTTACTTAGGATTATTGGCTTGAGAAACACTGCACCATGTGTGAGCTGTTTGTAGGAACCTGGAAACTCAAATCCAGTCATTACATAATCAGTACTTGAAAGCATCAGGTGAGGATTGCTGCAGTGCCCCCGACAGAAAAGATGTGATCTGGCTGAACTCAGTTCCTGCACTTACTTTTCTTGCCTTTTGGGAATTGTTCTGTGTGTGGCTTACTACAATTAGCATTAATTTCTTTGGAGGTGAAATAGGGCTTTTATATTCAAAACTATAGCCTAAGAGAGGGGATTGGCCATCCTTTGGTGTTAACAGCTGTCTGAAATCCTTGTGCTGCTGAAAGAGGTTTTTGGGAGAGAGGTGAAACACCTGTTCTATGCAAATCAGTTTGGAACAGACAAGCCACCCTCCCTTGGCAGTCAATTACTTGCACCTATTTAAAGTCAATCTGAGCTATTTGTAGATGTCTTGCAAACATGATGACTCAAAATGCAAGAAGAAAGCCAGCTTGTGGGTTGACTGGCTTGTTTACTTCAAAGCAAGCAGCTATCTGGGAGCAGGCTTATGGCTCTCACTTGGGAAGTATCCTACTGACAGTCTCCTTTCCCTTGGGAGAGGCTTCCAGTGACAAGAGATAATCTTGTGGCATTGATGTGATCTAATACAAATCCTGCCTGCTCTCTGGGGCAAAGGCCTCAATTCACACAGCCCTGCTGACAAATACTGAAGTGCTTCATGGTCATGAAGAAATCAGTGGGGCTTCTGAGCCTGGAAGCTTAGGAGAACCTGGGATTCATGTCGCTTAAAGAAGTGTCTTGCCAGGAAGAGCTGGGTGACCTGGCTAAACAGCCCTGTGGTCATCAGCATTGATGGGATCTAATACCATCAAAAGCAAGGGCATCTTCAAAAGTGTAGGAACCTCCTTCAAAATAAGAGGGAATTTTGAAGAAACCACAGCAGGTAACAGGTAAACCAAGGAAGGAAAGCTGGTGAGGGTCCAGCACAGTTAAGAAAATGTTGGCAAAGTAAATTTTTTGCAGAGGAAAACCCTGTCTCTTAATCTGGATATGAACTGATGTAGGTGAAGTCTGCAAACATCAATGATACACTGTCTGCAACGTGTTTTTGGGGTGCTATGACCTTTGAGGATGATTCCTGATGCAGGAGGTGCAGAAGTGGAATAGCAAAGCAGCAGCTGTGCAGGGGAGATAGGTGGATGGGAAGGTGGTGATGGTGGGTTAACTCTTGTTCTGTGAGTCAGACCAATGGTTACAAAAATGAGCAAAATAGTAACCTCCCTTTGGCTCTTTCAGGCTTGCAGGAGGAAGGGCACTGCCTCCACTAAAGTGAGAAAGAGGGTGTTTATTGCTGTAGTCAAGATCTGTCACTTAGGACAGCTTTTAACTGAAGACTGTGCCAAAGCTATTCTAGTACTTTAGATATATATGGATTTGTCAAAGTAAAAATGTAGCTTACTCTCTAATGTGAAAACATGAATTAACACATCACAGTTTTGACTATTAGACTTGTATTTAAGCAGAGTGTTTCTCTTTCTCCTGTTCCTCTTTGT
Organism: Phalacrocorax carbo; assembly: GCF_963921805.1. Taxonomy (NCBI): domain Eukaryota; kingdom Metazoa; phylum Chordata; class Aves; order Suliformes; family Phalacrocoracidae; genus Phalacrocorax; species Phalacrocorax carbo. The sequence goes on along the minus strand of NC_087514.1, from coordinate 31,948,719 downwards.
CCCAGAAGGACAACAGTGTCCAACTCCTTCAACTACTCTAGCTATTGAACCGGTGACTGCCAACGAGCAGCAGTGTATTGGGCTTACACAGTTGTCTCCATAGTTCTGCTACTCTTTGAATTAAAAACTAGGATGAAAAGGTAAACAGATATCCATGCTCAATTCCAGGCATGATACCATACCAGACTATGAGCCTGTTGACAATGTCTTCTGTCAAAAACTTTCTTAAAATAAACGTGGACTCTATGTGGGGTTATACGTGGCCCAGATGGCAACGTCCATTGTAAGAAAAAAAAACATATTCTTGGAAAAGTTATTAAAAATAGGGATTTTCCTGTAAGCAGGGAAGGAACTGTGGCTTTGCTTCAAGCTTCCTGTTCAGGCACAGTTACATCTGTTGAGAAAATGGGCTACAGCAACTCTCGTGCCAGGAAGGAGAGGCATGTCGCGCTGTCTGGTACAGCTGCAACTTAGACTGAGCAAAAAGTTTTCATAATACTTGTCTGGCTGGACACCAGAGTGGGAATTTGTTCTAAGGCCCCAGGTTAACTTCAAGAAAGGTGAGCTAATGTTGGAAAGTGGACAGGAACAGGTAAAAAGATGCCCATCTTTGCTCGTCAGCTTGCTACTTTCATTTCTGATTAATGTTTGAGACAGGTTGTCCTGGTTTCACCTGGGATAGAGTTAATTTTCCTCCTAGTAGCTAGTACAGGGCTGTGTTTTGGATTTAGTATGAGACTAGTGTTGATAACACACTGATGTTTTAGTTGTTGCAAAGTAGTGCTTACCCTAAATCAAGGACTTTTCAGCTTCTCATGCCCTGCCAGCAAGAACCTTGGAGGGTGCACAGACAGGACAGCTGACCCAAACTGACTAAAGGGATATTCCATACCATACGAACGTCATGGTCAGTGTATAAACTGGGGGGGAGTTGGCTGGGAGCAGTGGCAACTGCTGCTTTGGAACTGACTGGGCATCGGTCAGCAGGTGGTGAGCAATTGCACTGTATATCAATTATTTTGTATATTCTATGATTATGATGATGATTATTATTTTCTCTTCCTTTTCTGTCATATTAAATTGTATTTATCTCAACCCTTCTATTTTACCCTTTTTTTCTGATTCTTTCCCCCATCCCACTGGGTGGGGTGAGTGAGCAAATGGCTGTGTGGTGTTTAGCTGCTGGCAGGGTTAAACCACAACAGTCCTTTTGGTGCCCAACATGGGTCATGAAGGGTTGAGATAATGACAGATCTGATCAAAGCATGTTAAAGCAAATTTGTTACAAGCATTCGTTACATTGGTTTAATGGTCACTGGTTGTAACGTTGATTAATTTGTTCTGTAAGTTGTGTTATATAACATGTCACTTGCAGTATATGTTCCCTGTTGTGCTCCTCTGGGAGCTGGATCAAGGTTGTCATTTTGCTGTACTGTGTAACACTGGCTTACGATATGATAAAATTATTGGTTGTGAGACTAATCTGGTATTTGTACTCAGCATTGAAGTCATCTCCATACCTTGGGAGCCACCTCTTGGAAACTATTAATAATTGCACTCTACCTTTTCTCAGAGAACCAATCTATGAGGGAGATGGAGGAATATTTTCTCCTGCTCCTTCAACTTCTCTTTCTCCTTCAGGCTAGTGACAACAGCTCTTGAGAATTTTTAATATCCTTGGAATGTTTAAACAAGCATATTCCTATTGCTATGTCTCCTGAATGTGGTTCAGGCCTTGTTTACGGTTAAACAGCTATTTAAGAATACCATCCAGAGACCTACCCCTGTGACAGGCCCTGCAGTTACTCCAGCCCTCATGACAGGCACTGTGGCTACTCAAACCCTCGTGACAGGCATGCAGCTACTCCAACTCCCACGACAGGCACTGCAGCTGAACCAGAGAACCAATGTGTGCCAGTATCCGTCGCCTCTGTATGAAACAAGAAATAGACAAAGAAAATCAGCTCATTTAGTAAGGGATAAAGATGAACCAAGGCTATCTCAAGAACAGGAGGAGGAAGAGGCAGAACTCATAAATGAGATGGTTAATGACCCAATCCCTGCCCAAGTGATCTGTGACATATGCAAAAAGATTTCAGCCGTTGTCCAGGCGAGCACATTGTCACTTGGCTGCTCTGATGCTGGGATAATGGAGCCAGTAGCCTGGAATTCGAGGGTAGGGAAACCAAGGAGCTGGATCCCCTTCTAGATAAGAGAGCATTGACAAAGTGATTGGAAAAGGGGCATAAGCCCTCAGCCTCTGGACTGACTCCTGTTAGGTGTGAAGGAAATGTATCTCTTCAAGCAAGATGTCATATATCGCCCAGGCAAGTGGACCACCATGGAGAGAGGTATCCAGTACCTGAGGGAATTAGCCATGCTGGAGGTGATTTCTGGGGTCCTGAACAACAAGCAATTATCCAAAGATCCAGATGAAGTCAGGTGCACATGACCCATATGGCAGAAGTTTGTACAGAGCGCACTATCATCGCATGCAAACTCATGGGCAGTAATGACCTGGAGAGATGGAGATGGACAAACAGTGGATGAATTGGCTGGCCAACTCTGGCAATACAAAGAACGTCTCTCTTCCTCCCTACAGGCTTGTGTCTTGCCTGTGGAAAAACTGACTGAAAAACTGTCCCAGGAGTTCCAGCAACTCAAAGAGCATATGTCCTACTCCCCACCTGTACGAACCAGTATCTCAGCTATTATGAGTAAGCATTCCCCTGCTCAAGAGAGAGGTTATAGTGGATACACGCCACTGGCCACCCTGTGGTTTTACTTGCATGACCATGGAGAGCACATGAGGAAGTAGGATGGAAAAATCTACCTTGACCCTAGAGGCACAAGTACGTGAGCTGCAAGGAAAAACAATCACAAAAAGGGGTTCTTCCAGCAAAATTGCTACTCCGCTTTCCAGTGGGCAGTTCCCCAGAGAGAGTAGAAGGGCTGATCCTACTTCCAGTCTTAACAAAGGAACTTTGGATTTGCATTTCCAAGTGAGTAACAAATACTATGACCATGACTAGAGGGACCCTGCCTCCACCCAGGTGGAGGAAAGGGACAGCTGGGTTTACTGGACTGTGTGGATCCGATAGCCTGGCACATCCAACCCACAGGAGTATAAGGCTCTAGTGGACACCAGTGAACTGTGCACCCTAATTCTATCAAACTATATAGAGGCAGAACCCGTCTGTATTGTTGGAGTGACAGGGGGATCCCAAGAGCTAACTGTATTGGAGGCCGAAGTGAACCTAACCAGGAATGAGTGGCAAAAGCACCCCATTGTGACTGGCCCAGAAGCTCTGTGCATCCTTGACATAGACTGTCTCAGGAGAGGGTATTTCAAGGACCCAAAAGCGTACCGGTGGGCTTTTGGTGTAGCTGCCTTGGAGATGGAGGATATTAAACAGCTGTCTACCTTGCCCAGTCTCTCACAGGGCCCTTCTGTTGTGGGGTTGCTGAGGGCCAAAGAACAACAGGTGCCGATCACCACCACAAGAGTGCACCAGCGACAATATCGCACCAAGACTCCCTGATTCCCATCCATGAGCTCATTCATCGACTGGAGAGCCCAGGAGTGATCAGCAAGACTCTCTTACCCTTTAACAGTCCCATATGGGCAGTGCAGAAGTCTAATGGAAAGTGGAGGCTAACAGCAGGCTATCATGGCCCAAACAAAGTCACTCTGCCTCTGAGTGCTGCCATGCTGGACATGCTAAAATTTCAGTATAAACTGGAGTCAAAGGCAGCCAAGTGGTATGCCACAACTGATACTGCTAACACATTTTTCTCAATCCCTTTGGCAGCAGAGTGCAGACCACGGTTTGCGTTCACTTGGAGGGGTGTCCAGTACACCTGGAATCGACTGCCTCAGGGGTGGAAACACAGCCCTACCATTTGTCAAGGACTGATCCAGGCTGTGCTGGAACAGGATGAGGTTCCAAAACACCTGCAACACATTGATGATATCATGTGGGGCAACACAGCAGAAGAATTTTTTGAGAAAGGGAAGAAAATAGTCTAAATCCTTCTGAAGGCTGGTTTTGCCATAAAACAAAGTAAGGTCAAGGGACCTGCACAGGAGATCCAGTTTTTAGAAATCAAATGGCAAGATGGACATTGTCAGATCCCAATGGATGTTATCAACAAAATAACAGCCATGTCTCTACCAACTAGCAAAAAGAAAACACAAGCTTTCTTGGGCATGGTGGGTTTTTGGAGAATGCATATTCCATATTTCAGTTTGATCAGAATGATTTCCAATGGGGCTCTGAGCAACAACAAGCATTTGAAAAAATTAAACAGGAGATAGTTCATGCAGTAGCCCTTGGGCCAGTCCAGGCATGACAAGTTGTAAAAAAAAGTGCTCTGCACCACAGACATGGAGAATGGCCCTCCCTGGAGCCTCTGGCAGAAAGCGCATGGGGAGACCCGAGGTCAACCCCTAGGGTTTTGGAGTCGGGGATACAGAGGATCCAAGGCCTGCTATACTCCAACTGAAAAAGAGATATTGGCAGCATATGAAGTGATTTGAACTGCTTCGGAAGTGGTTGGTACTGAAGCACTGTTGCTCCTGGCACCCCGACTGCCAGTGCTGGGCTGGATGTTCAAAGGGAAGGTCCTCTCTACACATCATGCTGCTGATGCTACATGGAGTAAATGGGTCACACTGATCACCCAACAGGCTTGAACAGAAAGCCCCAGTAGCCCAGGAATCTTGGAAGTGATCATGAACTGGCCAGAAGGCAAAGATTTCAGAATATCACCAGAGGAGGAGGTGACACGTGCTGAAGGGGCCCCACTGTATAACAGGCTACCAGAAAATGAAAAGCAATATGCCCTGTTCACTGATGGGTTCTTCTGTCTTGTGGGAAAGCACCGGAGATGGAAGGCTGCGGTATGGAGTCCTATACAAGAAGTCACTGAAATTGCTGAAGAAGGTGAGTCAAGTCAGTTTGCAGAGGTGAAAGCCATCCAGGTGGCTCTAGATATTGCTGAATGAGAAAAGTGGCCAGTGCTCTATCTCCATACCGACTCACAGATGGTGGCAAATGCCCTGTGGGGCTGGCTACAGCAGTGGAAGCAAAGCAACTGGCAGCACAGAGGCAAACCCATCTGGGCTGCCGCACTGTGGCAAGATATTGCTGCCTGGGTAGAGAACCTGGTTGTAAAGGTACGTCATGCAGATGCTCACGTCCCCAAGAGTCGGGCCACTGAAGAACATCGAAACAACAAGCAGGTGGATCAGGCTGCTAAGATTGAAGTGGCTGAGGTGGATCTGGACTGGCAGCATAAGGGTGAACTATTTCTAGTGCAGTGGGCCTGTGACACCTCGGGCCATCAAGGGAGAGATGCAACATGCAGATGGGCTCGTGATTGAGGGGTGGACTTGACCATGGATGTTATTGCACGGGCTATCCACAAATGTGAAACTTGCGCTGCAATCAAGCAAGCGAAGTGGGTGAAGCCTCTGTGGTATGGGGGATGATGGCTGAAATATAAATATGTGGAGGCTTGGAAAATTGACTATATCACACTCCCACAAACCTGCCAAGGCAAGCGCCATGTGCTTACAGTGGTGGAAGCAACGACTGGATGGCTGGAAACATATCCTGTGTCCCATGCCATCACCAAGAACACTATCCTGGGCCTTGATAAAAAAGTCATGGCAACCCGGAGAGAACTGAGTCAGACAAGGGGACTCATTTCAGAAACAACCTCATAGACACCTGGGCCAAAGAGCACGGCATTGGGTGGGTGTATCTCATCCCTTATCATGCACCAGCCTCCGAGAAAATAGAATGATACAATGAACTGTTAAAAACTACAATGACAGCAATGGGGGGGTGGGACGTTCAAACACTGGGATACACTTATAGCAAAAGCCACCTGGTTAGTCAACCTTAGGGGATCTGCCAATTGAGCTGGCCCTGCCCAATCAGAATTTTTACATACTGTAGAAGAGGTTAAAGCCCCCGTAGTGCCCATAAAAAATATGCTGAGGATGATGGTCTGGGTTACTCCCACCTTGGGAAAAAACAAACCCATCTGTGGGACTGTTTTTGCTCAAGGACCTGGATGTACTTGGTGGGTGATGTGGGAGGATGGGGAAGTCCCATGTGCACCTCAAAAGGGTTTGATTTTTGGTGAGAATAGCCAGTGAATTAAATTGTATGATGTTAAATGCTGTATAATACTGCATATAATCACTTCTAGGTGGCTATATACCATATCAATGGTATTACTGTAAGAATCACCTAGATTAATGAAGAAAGAACTTTGATAACACAAATCAAAGTGCAGTGATGACAGACCTGGACAAGTGCAGCAACAATGGTACCAGAACTGGCTTCAGCATGCAACAATCCAACATCACAGACCACCTCTCCTGCCCTGAAGGACGGTTACAACAGATGAAGCCCAATGTCATGCACTAAACAAACTCAACAAGTGTTTTAGAAGGATGGCCCACAGACTAAGGGAATGATATATGTGTGTATATACCAAAAGGCAGGAAAAGTTGTGGTGATTAATTGGGATGTATTGGAAAGTGTGGGACCTGGGCATGACATAAATGGTATAGAATAAGGGATGAATACTGTCTTGGTTTCACCTGGGATAGAGTTAATTTTCCTCCTAGTAGCTGGTACAGGGCTGTGTTTTGGATTTAGTATGAGACTAGTGTTGATAACACACTAATATTTTAGTTGTTGCTAAGTAGTGCTTACCCTAAATCAAGGACTTTTCAGCTTCTCATGCCCTGCCAGCAAGAACCTTGGAGGGTGCACAGACAGGACAGCTGACCCAAACTGACTAAAGGGATATTCCATACCATGTGACGTCATGGTCAGTGTATAAACTGGGGGGGAGTTGGCTGGGAGCAGTGGCAACTGCTGCTTTGGAACTGACTGGGCATCGGTCAGCAGGTGGTGAGCAATTGCATTGTGCATCACCTATTTTGTATATTATTTTTCATGATTATTATCGTTGTTATTATTTTCTCTTCCTTTTCTGTTGTATTAAACTGTCTTTATCTCAACCCACCTATTTTACTATTTTTTCCCCAATTCTTTCCTCTATCCCAATGTTGGGGGTGGGGGAGTGAGCTGTGTGGTGTTTAGCTGCCAGGCAGGTTAAGTCACAACACAGATGAATTGCTTTAGACTTCTGTTTAGCCAGGAAAACATAAAAGTAAAGCTTCAGTACTTGTGATTTAAGGCACTGTCTTCACAAAATACTGGCTTCAGTTGGTTTGAAAGTTCAAGAGGACAACTGATTTTCAGTGCTTTTTTCTCTCTCTACTTGGGAAGGAGGTCAGCAGGAGACATGAGCAGGTCCTTTTTTCTGTGCTCAGCAAAACAGTCCCCAGTAACAAACTGATCCTCCCCAACTCGTGGCTGTGTCTTCAGGCCTTGCTCAGGACTGAAGGTACTATTGCAGATGGTCCTTTTGCTGAAAAAGTCAGATTTTTTTTTCAGCAGCAACAACAAATCTGTTGTTTCCTTGAGAGGTTACTGGCACCACTCTACCCGGTTACATTGCTGGGCTGTGACATTTGGAGACCTCAGGCTGGTGGGCCCCAGAGCATCATTTTTACTTTTGGTGATTCTGGGTTCTTGTATTTCCTCCTGGACTTTAGCCCAACCAGTGAGTACTCCACATGCCTAACTAGGTTTCCAGTATCTGAAAACAGGACTGTGAAAATTGAAACATCTAAAAGATGTTTCTGAAATACTAAGCGAAGTTTGTGGTAACATTAAGAACAGAAATGAAATCTCATAACTCTAAGGCATAGTAAGATCAAGCCCAAAACAAAACCTGGTGGTTAGGACCATTAACTTGCAATTAAAATACACATGATTACATTTTCTGAACTTGCTTTAAAGATGAAAAAAAATGCAGATATGTCTGGAGGGAATGGCAAGCCTCTGGACCCTTGCCTTCACTAAGTTCTTGTGAAAGTAGTGTCGTCAGCTGAGATTCTGGCTTTTCTCAGCAAATGGCATGGCAATAATGTATGCTTCTAAACATTTGTGGCTCATGCCAGGTGATTGCTCTCCTGAGGAAAATACTGACTGCTCTAACATGTATGTGTTCACTCATTCTTGGAGCAAGTTAGTTGGCAGTGCGAAATACATCAAGTAGTGCTATGAATTGCAAGGAATGCATTAAAAGGAATATCAGAAAAGTAGGGAAGGAATATTTGCAGTTTTCTTGTCATTGCAATGAGAAGAAATGCAGGTACACTAGCTCCTACAGGCATGGAGGTGATAGGCTTCCAGAACATAGTGTGGGCATTTCTGTACAAGAACGTTCAATATGACAGAGCTTTACCTCAGATATGCTCTATTCAGCAAATGCCATAGTGAGATTAATGATAAATCTAACTTAATAACTTCTGTAGGCTTTTATGAGAGGAGATATTGCTTTGCTGGCTATAATGTAGGGACTGCAGGTGTTTCATGTTTCTAACTACCTACCAATTTCCCTTGTCTAAAGAACAAGTTTAAAGATGTCTAAAGTTTCTGATGCTTCGATCTGTCCAACTTTTTTCATGTACTGTACAAATCTTGCATCTAACATCAGAGAATTTCCTCTTGAGCGTGTACAATGAAAGTCAGCCTTTTTCTGAGTCCCACTTTTTCTTGTCCATGGACTTCATTCCCCTGGACTTGGCTCAGAGGACATAAAGCCTTCCTGTTCTTCTCCACAAACAAACAAAAAAAGAGTGCTTTTATTTTTTTCCTAGATTTAGGTATTGCAGCAGACTTGCAAATGGAGAAAGCAATCTGTTTCCCAAAGCACTTTTGGGTTTCTTCTAGCAATTTGAAGAATTGCTAATAACGTTCTGAAAAATCCCTTTGTAGTCCTCCCCAGATGCTCTTCTGAATTACCGCAGATCACCCAGCTGAACCCATCTCTTGAAGCATCCATCTGATAAAAGTGATAAGACAGTTTGTTACACCTGCTTTGGGACTGCCCAACAGGCCTCCATTCCAGTTCTGCCTTGTTACAGCAGCTGACACAATACCACCTGCACACAGCCAAGCTTGCATCTTATTTCCATGTCGACCTGCATTTAGAATGCTTCCACTGTTTTGTGGGTTTTTTTTTGTTTCTTGCTATATATTTTTTAGCAAGCTGAGGAAAAACTCTTCAAATAAAGATGACAGACTAGTGTGTTTTAGTAACATGTTATGTCTTGTAAGTTTAAACTATTCCTATCAGTGGTTGCCCTTCTCTTAACAGTTGACCTCTTGTGAAGCGAGAACATTCCCAGAATTTCACTTCTCTTTCTATGAAAACCAAAGAAAGAACAAAGTGTAAGAACAATATTTCAACGAGACTAAAAAGACCTTGTACAAAACATTTAAGCTTTGCCGAACCCGCATTTTAAGTAAATATACATGTTTTTTTACATCCTTGTTTCTGCATCGCTTCACTCTGCATGTCACAGTTTATTGCTAGCAATATTTTAATCTGAGAGCTTCCTCTGAAACTTTTGGAGATCTCCTCTTGAATTTGCCAGAAAGCTATCTGTTATTACAGATGCATTTGGATCATATCCAAAGACCTGTTGGTCCATGTAAAGGAAAGGAAAAAAATCCAAGTAAGAAATGCCCTGAGTTCAGAGACGAAGCCTTACCAAAAGCAGCACTCTCCCTCCCTCTGAGTGTGGCCAAGTAGCCGGTGGGTGTGAAAGCTGGCAGCTCTCCCGGCTCTCTGCAGAGCTCTGCAGCTGACTGCTGCCCCCGGGCGCTGGGGCTGGAGGGAAGGAGAAGGAGCCAGTTTGCAGAGACCACCAGCTGCTGCCCAGCTACGCACCTTGCCCGGGCCAGCAGCCTCTTAGAGCTGCCTCCTGCAGCATCACTGCTGAATTTCACTATCGCAGCCATCTTGTTTCATCTCATCTTGCATCAGATAAAGTAGGTTAGGAATCAGAAGGACCTCTGAGGAGAGAAATGCAAAGAGTTTTCTAAAGCAATCTATCTCTCCTGCCCTTCCTGCTCTGGAGAGCTGTCTTGCCAGAAACAAGTCAACGTTGCTCCTGTTTGGCATGTAAAAACATCTCCAATCAGGGAGTGCCTATAAAATACATTGCTTAATGTCAGGTAGTAAACCAGCTCCTCACTCGGGATGCTGTGGAGGGGTTGGAGGCACAGGACAGCTTGCACAGGGAGGATGGAGTTTGCCATCACATGTGCTGCATCCCTCCCAGCAGGCATCTTCAGCAGATGTGTACTGATCCAGCTAACAGGTTATTATGTATTGCAACAGCATAAATTTATATTCTTCTTGTACCATGTTTTGATCTCATTTATGGAAATCTGTGTCATAGACATTTATTAAGAGGGAGAACTTTACTGGAGTAAAGATAATGAATCAAGATTCATACACAAAGTCTTTAAAATTAGTTGTAAATAAACTTGCTTTTAGAGCGATGTTCAAGGTGCTCATCAAGTCAAAAATACAGTCCAATCACATTTCTTCCTACAGGAAGATGGGCTTGTGAAATGGGAATACATTAGCACCGTTGGAGACCACTGAACCTGCCTTCATTAACTATCAGGGTAGTTAATGGCAAGACAAAAAGGAGCGGTAATTAGTCCTGGTTCAAGTCCCCACCTGCTGTTACCTTGGTTCTCTTTTTATGGGATGAGTTGAGGCGAGGGCTTAAAGGATCACCCTGATACATCTAATCACATTTCAGATAGATTTTAAGAGTTACGGATCATTAAGATCTTTTCAAACTCTGTCATTGGAAAGTGCGAAGTCTTGGCCTCATGGAAGAAAGCTGTCTGTGAGGACTCTCCCTGTACAGGGAAAGTGGCATTACCAAGCTATGAAGGACTTGATGCTGCAATGGACCACTGTACCTTGAATGAGCTGCTTGTTTCTTTGGGCAGATTCCACACATTGCAGCAGTGAACAATGCAGTATGAGTAACTATGATGGCAGATGTAGGCGCTGTGAAAATAAGCTTGTAGAAAGGAGTCTCACTGTTGTGAGTGTGGTGTTTTAAATCCATACCTGATCCCTGAAATGGTCATCAAATGTCCTGAATGTCATCAAATATTGCTGAATTAAACATGTGCTAGTAATATGATACACAACTCAGGAAAGCTTTTTAAGAAAATACAGAAGCACTAGATAACCACAGAGCTCTAACCCAATGGGCTAAGCTTAACTGTTATGAAGACCAAGATCCTTCCGGAGTTTGTAAGTCATCAAGGGAAAGTGCTTGGTAATTCAGTTCATACAGGTACAGTTCTGCATAGATTTGCAAGGAAGAGGAGTCTGGTCCACTAATCCTAAATTATAATAGTTCCTCGTGAGATTCAGTGTATCCTTCTATATCTTCTTAGGAACACAGTATAAAATTATCTGCATGCGAACTGATAAGGAATTGCTCCATGTAGTGTCAGAACTTGCCGTTGTGAACTGGTTTGATTATACTTGAGGTATGCAATCTCATTTTTATAAAAACAATCAGCAAAGCTCTTACAAGTGTATTCAAATCATCTCTGTAACAAATCTGCCAGTTATTTTGCTTATTATAACTTACAGACATACAAAGCACTTAATTTGCTGAATTTACTGCCAAAGGAACTATCTGGATCAATGTTGAAGTTGTTTGTCATATAATGGTATAGAGGTAGTCTGAGACTCTTAACTTCTAGCTTTTAACCCAGTAAATCATATAATTTGGTTCCTTGATTACCACAGAGTCTACTTAGGCTAAAGTCTTTTTGTCTTTAGAAAGGCTGAGGGATGATTTTTCCTATCTCATCCCCTAGAGAAATAGACATTTTCTGAAGTAGAAACAACCTCAGATGCAACATGGTGTTAAGCATTTGTTCCCATAAGAACTTCACTGCAACCACAATGTTGGAGAATTAAGCTTTCTTTGGGGCAGAGAGGCTTATTTGCCAGTTCCTGCAAGTAACTCTAGCAGGATAATAATCACACTTACACTACCTGCTACTAGACAGAAGGTGTACAATATGGGACAGTACTGAAACTGCTGGATCTCCCAGGGCATACTGACACGACTAGCAAGACTCCTACGCTCTTTCTGACCCTGTAGTATAAGCGGTGAGACACATCCGGCAAGTGCTTAGAAGTGTGTAGCTAAAACTAAATCTAGACTTGTCCAGGACAACATATTGGCTCATCCTTAGGCAAGCATGGCTCTATGTAATGAGACAACTCATGGAGTCTGTTGGCACCACAAAACCACTATGTGTCTAATATGAGGTCGTCTATCTGCATAGTATCTTCTGCTCTGTAAAGCAGAAAATATTGGAGACTGTTTTTTCAACTGGTAGTGCAAATTATCTGTGTGTTTCCTGAACATTTGCTGGTCTAGAACCTGGGTATGGTAGCTGTTTTTAAAAAAATCTTTCTGTCTGGTAGCCAATAACGTATCATATTCTGGGATCAAAGCAGTCCAGGCTTAACCCAGTATCCTCACTGGCACTTGATGAAACTGCTGTTCAGTGTTCTTTGGAAGTTGTCTCTCTCATGTCTCAAAGTTATTGGGATGAGTATAAAGGCTGTAAGACAAGTCTTGTCCAGAGGGGACCTGTATCTTTCATACACACTTGAGCTAGTGTGGAATCCAAATTAAAATTTTTACATTCATAATCAGCCTGAATAAGTGATAAGTGTTGGCCTTTCGATTCATGTCTGCTTACACAGAAGTTTGGAAGATCCCTCATCTTCTGGTGTACATGATAAAAATCAGTGTGCTAAATGTATTAATACTTCAGGTTAGGAGAGCATTGTTTTAAAGTTCTGTCACTAACATCATCCTGATTAGTTTCTACTTGTACTCATATTTCTATTATGATGATAAATGCAACATTATTAACATTGCATACTAAAAGAACAATTTGATTCTAAAAAGACCATTTAACTTCATATCTTGGAGATAAATGAAGTTCAGGTCCGCAAGCACACACAACAGGATAATTCCAGGAGCTGAGGTCAAAAGACTCCTTTACATGTAAGGAGAGAGAATGACTTTTAGTCACTTGAGGCTGCAGTGATGTCAGCCAGCTGAAGTCTGAGAATTGAATATTGCTTGAATGACCCAAATAATCTGTGGAAACACCTTATTGAGTGCTCTGGCATAACAACAACCAAGAGCTGATACCAACTACATAATTTAGTCTTCATACTGAAATGGCAACTTTACTGTTAATTCTGGGAGAGTGTTAAGTGCAACTGGAATACTTCAGTCTCAGATTTCTCTCTTACAAATTTCAGAGGCAAGCTGATATGCCTCCTGCCTCACTTTTTCTTTTACCTTTAAATTTGGTTGTATTGTTAAAAGTAACATCTCTAAAGAGGAAAAGCTATACTGCACATTGAGAGAAATCATTAATTCTTATGCTTGTACTACATCTGTTTATTAGTTGTATTATTCAGATTACTACTATCCAAAGTCACAATGACTTAAATCTCTGTGGTTTTAGCTTATTGGCTGGATGGCCAAATTCTCAATCTGTTTTTAGGCAAGAGGGTGGTCTGTGCTTTGGCAACCTGGGCTAAATTAATACCTAACACAACTTCTGCAGAAAACATGTCTCTCACACTTCGAAACTTGTTTAGTTTCTGCTGCGTTTCAAGCTACACTAGTAATGACCCTCTTTGGAGAGAAGAAAATACACAAGATGACCTCTCTTCTCCTTTTCTTTTCCCTTTCCCTCAAGCAGACAGACAAAACCTTTCTCTTTTGAAAAAAAAAAAAAAAAAGAGCAGTCAGTGAGCTTGAGATGTGGCTGTCTGTGATCTGTGACCTGCCTTACGATGTGAAAGAGAGGGCCAGTGCTCCCAAGAACCAGAGCACCATTGCTTGGAGAGGTAAGTGCCTCTCTTTCCCTTAAATTAGGGCTTGTTAATGCCATCAAGATGAATGGAAAGGCAGGCACCAACTCCAAATAGCCACTTCAGTGAGACTGATGAAAACTGAGCTAAATCCTCTATCATTCAAGTTTGTAAAAAGGCAAAGGCAAAACAGAAGAGAATTGTCACTCTATTTATTCCTCTCTGTGTGTATTAGTAACTCTTCATGTTATAAAGTTGGTTATACTTCTTAAAGTTGCTTACACTTCCTAGTATCCAAACCCAAGCCCTTGCACTTTGGGAGCCTTTTTCTTCTCTGCCTCTCCTGAGGCCCAGCTATTAAAATCTCCCTTCCAAGTAGTGTGTCATTTTTTAACTCCCTCTACATCCCTACCAAATGGGGAACCTACTTCAGTGAACATGTAAAGCTGGAAAAAGGCAAGCAAAAGCTCATGAACATTCTTTTCTTAAAGTTGAGGCTTTTACTAATTTGCTATCAAAATTCATTAAAATCACATAGCTTTATCCCTTTTCCCGACTCACATAGCATTCTTTCAGCATAAATGAGGAAGCAGCAACTTCCTTACCCAGGAAAACCTGATAATTGGGTTAGGTTTCTGGGGCTATGAGGGTAAAAGGGAGGCTCCAGACTTGTGCAGCTCAGTAAGGAATGAAGCAGGTATGTAGTTGAAGGTAAGTGTTTACAGCTATAGGGACCAAGCAAATCGCTTATCCCTTTTTCTGTTCCCTGAAAGAGCTATTCCTAAAGCACAAGGAAGAAATTTCTTACTCCTTACATTTTATAGTGCAACAATTTTCAGGGTTTATCTAGGGATTTACTTCAAAGCAGTGGTTACTTTCTGGCATCCAGAAGAGGTGAGCTATTTGTACTTGTTTAACATTCTTACTGGAAACTCTGTGTTGTGATACTGCTTCAATAAACCATCATATATAAAAGCTTGCCATTATCACAAATTATACTCCAAACTCAACCCCTAAGAGCATCTGGACTTTTTAAATAATCCATTTTTCAAAACACTGAAATAAACGTCACTGTAAGTCATCTATTTCTGCACGTCCCAGTCTCAGAGTAGTAGTAAGTACCTGTAAACCAGAAGGTGCTGTTGGCTTGGTTCTTCAACTTCGGTTGTGATAATTAAAGGCAGATAACTTTAATTCAGTCATAAGGTTGTAATTTGCTGAGCTGAGGTAAGGGTAATTCACCAGCTGTTCTGTGGCCACCAAGAGAGCAATCTGTACTTGAACTATGTCCTTGTGGTTGGAGCCTACGTCAAATACAGGGTTTAGCTCTCTAACTGTTGGTTAAGGCAAGCTGAATCATTTAGTATGTTCTGGCTACTGTGGCTTGGCTGATATCCTGGGTGGGACTGTCCTGAAAAAATGTGGATGTCTAGAAAATTGGTATCTATATCAAAGCAAGTCTCCTTGGATTCCTCTTAATACTCAACAGAGGTCCAATAGTGGATTACAGGGTACAAATGCTCTCATTTTAAGGTCATTGCCTATGCTATAAGAATAATTTTGTAAATTATATTAATATCTTGTAAAAATTAGCAAGAGTGCTCCTACATGAATCTCTGTACCTTCATGTCAAAACTGAGATGAATTACATTCTACATGATGACAACAATGATGAGAGTAGGATGCACCCAAGGTTTTTACTCATTTGCATTAACTGAATTTGAGCAGCTGAGGGATTATAAAATTATGGTTGTCCCTGTCTCTAGTAATTAGTGCTTTTCTCTTGAATTAGAATCTAGATGATTTGTAGACCATCAAGCGTAATTTTCCAACCATACCTTGAAACACTGGTTGGCATTCAGTCTTCCGTGCCTAAGACACAAAGCCATGCATCATTTCCTTGATCTTCAAAGTTATCTTTGTCTTTGTAGTTGTAACATCCAGATGACATCTTGGCCCTGAGTAACTGCTGCTTTGTATCCCTGTAATCATGGAGGAGCTAATAAAGTACAGAAGATTATTTAATCTCAGCAATGTAATCTTTAAATTGACAATTTGACTTTCTCCCTGTTGTTTTTTTTTTTTTAAAAAAAAAAAACTCTATGGCAAAGACTGTAAGTCCTGACTTTTTATACTTTTGGGAAAGAAGAAATACCCCTAGATAAAAGAAAGTTGTTTTTAAAATTCTCTTGCCTTTATTTTATTTCTTAACAAAAGCTAATAATGTTCTTCTGAATTGAAAAATAACCTTCAAACTGGCAAAAAATATGTTGCCACTTCCTTTGGTGAGAGTAGGACATTTAATAATTGGGATTTTTTTTTCTAGGTATCTAACTCTTTCCATGAAACACATAGAGGTCTGTTGTATTGGGTCAGGCTGCATCTGGTTGGGATGGACTCAATTTTTGTCGTAGCCTGTATAGTGTTTCATTACTGGCTGGTGTCAGCCCACCACAGACCAACACATGTAAATATGACTGAATGACTGCATACTTGGTAATGCAAAGGTTCCTCTTTGGCTGAATTTTCCAGACGCAAATAATAAAGTGATATAAAGAATGTGAACTTGCTTAATAGTAATTTATTTTCCTTGCCTGATAGGCAGATCTGTGCAAAATTAATTCAGTTTCTTTGCTAACTGTTTTTATCTACAAATCTCAACTGATTTCATGAGATAGCTATTAGACAATGTTAACAAACTAAAAAGAGTAGGTGTTTCACTCAGCTGAAAGACTTGATCAGATTTTCTTTCTTCAAATATCTAGCTGTGACTTCGTGTTGTGTTCTGTGTCCCTCTGCAACAAGAAGAGTTAATATAGCTCTTGTCTGGGATGGTAAGAAAGCTTCTGCCCTACCACCAGGCCTTCTTCTGACAGGAACTAAATTCAAGGTAGCAGAATCTTTTTTCTCCTCATGTCCTAAATTATTTCTGTACATGTAACCCTAATCTTTAGTTACCTAATTTCACATACTGGAATCAGAAAAGATGTTAAGTGTTTTCTTAAATTAATTTCCTGTGAAATGTGTATTAAGTGCCTTTCACCCCTTTTTATCCTAAGGTTTACATTTGGGGATCTTTTTTTTTTCTTTTTCTTTTCTTCCCAGAACTCCTTTCTCCTTGCCCTCCAGCCACTAATGTTCAGGAAGAAAAAAATAAAACAAGACAAAGAAGTTTTGTCACTGGTCTGAGGCATCTCCTTATCTTCAGTCACACTTCTAGATCCAATGTGATCATGGTGTTAAGCAGGAAAAGGAAGAAGAAAGGAACAAAGCATCACTTATTTCCCAGGGTGTTGCTATCAGCTTTCATTCTGTCATTTATCACATGTACTTGGTCTAAACAGGACCTGAGGGAATGGCAGGAAGATGTGCCAGGGGAGGTTCAGGTTGGGTATTAGGAAAAGGTTCTTCACCCAGAGGGTGGTGGAGCGCTGGAACAGGCTCCCCAGGGAGGTAGTCACAGTGCCAAGCCTGACAACATTCAAGAAGCCTTTGGACAAAGCCCTCAGACACATAGTGTGAATTTCAGGGTTGTCATATGCAGGTGCAGGAGTTGGTCTTGATAATCCTTGTGGGTCTCTTCCAACTCGGGATATCCCATGATTCTATGATAACTTCCTCTTTGTGATCTTCCAATTTAAAACATGTTGCTCTGCACTGCTATTTCAGCTTTGGAGCCCATTAGCTCATCCAGATTCACAGAATTCAGAGCATTTCTTCAGTTATCAGTAATGTGTTAAGAAGAAATGGAAAGTACAGTCAACAGCTCTCTACAGACCTTTGTGAAAAATGAGAAATCTTAGCCTCCCAAAGAGGATATGAGTAGTCTGCTACAAAGGTGTCCAGCTTCAAGAGAGCAATGAGTAGTTCAGGCTACCTACAGTCCAGTGCCATTGGATCCTAGTTCTCTGAACAGGCTAACAACACAAAGCAGGTATCATGACATCTAAGTCACGTACAGTACTAGCATCCTAAATATGTGTATTGGGTTTGCGTGGCAATGTTCTGAGCAGGGGGGCTGCAGGGGTGACTTCTATGAGAAGATGCCAGAAGCTTCCCCCATGTCCGATAGAGCCAATGCCAGCCAACTCCAAGTCCACTAAGCTCCAGCTACAGACAAGGCGCAGTGAGAAAGGCTGATCCAGGCCACATATTAACAGTTTATATTTTATGGCAGGATGCACCTGGAAGTGAATTTTTCTTTCCATTGGCTACAGAGAGACCACAAATGACTATCTTAAAATTAAACCTCCCGAACAGATTTTGGTCTTGCAGAATTAGGGAGTGATTATTCAACATTCAGAAATGCCCATACGTTCCTCTGGGGTTTCATGCTGCAGATGATTAGCTTCAAAGGTTTTGTGTAAAACTGGTGGGCAGTAGTCAGTACTGGCTCTACCTAATACCTTTATTAAAGATGGAATTAGATATAAAATCCCTGCCAATAAAAACTGTGGATGACACAAAAACTGGCAGAATAATAAATCATGACAGATTAAGGGTTAGTAATACAGCATGAGCTGGACTTGGTAACAAACAATGTGTGTTTCAGTATGCATATAAAATGGGATACTTGAAAATGGTAAATTTGTAAAGGTTTTGACCAAACCACAGAGTGTTAACGCCACTCTAACGGTGTGACAAAGAGGGCTAATGTAATTCTTGAGGGTGTTAAGAGGAGTAGGGTAATTTTATAGTATTAAGGATGCTGGATGCAGAGTATAGCAATGCTGCATGCCTTGTACAGGATCAAGAGAAGCTTCGTCGAAGAGCTGCACAAATTTTCTGAGGGATGAAAAAGTGTCTGTCAGTGAGGGGCATACACAGCTGGAGTTGTGTGTAGAAACAAAGACTGAGAAGGAGTCTGAACACAGTATAATCATCTTGCCTTCACTGCAGATAAACAGCAAAAGGATACTATAATGTTTGATATAGCTCCGTATTCTAAAGCATAACAGCCTGTGTCTGAAAGCTGAAACTGGACAAATTAAAAACAGAATTGAGGTACACTCCCTGAGCAAGCATGATTAATAAAGCCTGAGAAAAATTCTCTGTATCTTCTTTCCAAGTCAGTACCAGTTATTTTTCATCATCATCATGTCTCTGGAAGATTTTTTTGTCAAATTTAAATGATCTATTCCACTTCCAGGCACTACTGTGTGAAGCTGAATGACTTAGGAAATACAGAAGTCTGGCCAGACTAATATCTTAACTTCTATGAATCTAATGCAGAAAAGACACTCATCAGGCTTTTCTTAAGATCCCTGGTCCTGTCTGTTCCTCGGTATGGAGTATCTATTTTCATTTCATTAGTTTTTTCCAAAAGCAGTTGGGTTTCACAGATATTCTTTCACAGATATTCAGATAATCTGCATGTCTTTTCTTGTTCTTCTGGAAATATGGGCAATCTAGTGGAAACCTTTCATTCTTACCCCAGTTTTACAGTGATTGTGGTGTGGTTTCATTGAGCTCATCACCCGGTGTGAAGGAGACTGTGATGCTTTAAAGGCACTTTTTGTTTTGATGGTGATCACATGCCTTTTAGCACTGATTGTCTTGGTGGTTTTGGCTAGCCTGCCTGGTTTCCTTGAGGATAAAACAAGGAAAAAAAAAAAAAAAAAACAGAAAGAAAGAAAGAAAGAAAAAAATTCTAATTGTGTCATCTCTGCCAGAAACCTGAGCAAACTCTTGGGGAATTTAATGCCGTGTAAAGAGAAAAGTGGCACTGATGGGAAATGCAAATATTTCACAGCATGTGGTCTTGAAGAGCTCTTAGCATCTGCAGTATTTAATTTCCTACTGAGGACAGGATGTGATGTATCTTCTACTAAAGTCAGTGGCTCTTATTTGCTAGGTAGGAAAGACATTTTCCATTGTTGCCAGGTCACTGCAGTCCACTGCTGTCTTTTACAACTGCCTTAGAAATGCTTTGTAAGATACTTTATACACTTGTTGAACTGTCACACTCACCCGGCACTTGTGAACAGAATGCGCTCCATGAGGTGAGGGTAAAGGCATATATTAAACCTTCTTCATAACCTGAATTATTGCAAAGGGCAATAGTGCATTCCCCTTTTCAGCTTTCCTAGTTGCATAAAACATTACTAGTAATGGAGCACTAAGTGGGGAACTGAACACAAATAAGGCTAGATGCTTTTGGCACATGTACTGGCTCCGTGAAGAAAACCAGGTGCATAATAACACTTAGAACTGCAGGGTTTCTGCCCATCAGCTCCATTTACTGCCAAAGCTGCTTGTGATGAGACTAGCTGAAATACAAGATTCAAACATCCCACCAGCATCAGGCCTGAAAACAAACCAAGGAGAGACGCAGGTTGACTCACTCCTGTACCAGTACTCTTCCAGAGTCTGGAGATACCCCCTGCTGTTCTTTAAATTGATAACTGAAGAATGAAAATCATGTAACACCCAGCTTGTTCAATCGTGTTATCCTCTCCTGAGATGCTGCTTACAAGAGAAGGTGAATTTGCAGAATGTATTGTTGCTGTGGTATGTAATTCCCCTGCACCTTACAGTCAACCCATTCCATTTCATAATGAAATAAGAAAGGATGGTAAAAGTTTAGCATAATAGTTAATCTTGTGTCAGAGAAACCAGAGTTTCACATGGATATGGTGCTCAGAAAAAATGACAATCACTGTAGAAACCGAAAGTGCTGAGAAACAGCAAAATCCAATGTCCTGCTAATTCCTGGGGTGATACCAGCTGAGTTATTGCCAGGTTGCCTGATGTTAAAAGAAACAGGAAACTTTATCCTGAACTTGCATCCCAGCTGCCTGGGTGGTCCAAAACTGAAAACAGCCAAAGTCACTACATGCTTTAGACACAGACGAGTGAATGTTGCATGATAAGGATGCTGTATGTGGCTGCTCTGCCTGCAGTCTGGAGGGTGTTCACACCAGCAAAGAAGTCCCTGAGGACCAGCAGTATGTTGCGCGAACAGCTGCAGCAGATGCTTGTATCTACCTGGCCATGCACCTTATACAATCAAAACTTCTCCCAGGGTGATTGAGGATGAACCGCAAGCCTGAAGGAAAAATCCAGGAATTCCCAGAGCTGCTAGTAGACTAAGCAAGCTGAAACAGCTCCACCTGATCAATCACATGAAAAACATTTGCTCTGTGCCCTTTGTGGAAAGCTGTTAGGAACCTACTCTAGAGACTGGCCTTGCACAGCTGCTTTATATTTCTTTCCAGCTTTGGCTTTTCAAAAGTGGGAGATGGGCAGTAATATAATGTATAATTCATCCTATGGCAAGTCCATTATGTCTGCTGTTTGATGAGGTCTTTTCCTGAGTGTTGCTAGCACGGTCTGAACTTTATCTGGCTGGCACGCTCAGTGCTGGATAAAGATGTCTTACAGAGAACAGTTATGCAAGTATTTTTTATGCGAACATCAACAGTTTTATAGTTGTTAAAAACTGAGACAAAATGATCTCTACAGAATTCATGCCTTACAAACACAAGTCTGAAAGAAGGACCGTCACAAGAAGATCTTACTAGAAGTCCCCTAGGGAGGTTCTGTTACAACTCTAGGAAAGAAAAGTTTTTCAAGATTGATTAATGGAAAGGGGTTGTGTGCTTAAGATGGGGCAGCTCAGTGTTCAGGGAAAGTGTTCTTGGTATTTAAATGTTTTTTAATGAAAACATTGTTTCTTTGCTTTCTAGATGTAGAATTTCATCATTTTGATTCGATTCTTGAAACATTTTTCTCATGGAGAAACAAAAATGATCATTAACATATTAAAACCTAGCTTATCTTTTAACATTATTTCTGTGATAAAGACACCATCTTTAGCAGAACTGCTTGAGTTAGAAGACTGACAGATGGGTTATCAGTAAGTGGATGTAATAGCAGACACTTGACACTTTTCCAAGTGAAGCAGATTATACAGACATTTCCTCACAAAATAGGTTACTCCCTGCAGTTTCATTTCCAGCCTTTGCCCAGTCTATTTTTCCTTCTTTCCCTTCAGGATATTCTATGTCTTCATAGTTATTGCCTTCTTATTCTTGCAAATAAAATAGCAAATTATTTCACCCCTTCTCTCCTATACTTATTTCTCTTATTTCTATTTTAAAATGGTGTTGATGAGAAAATTTTAAAAGATAATATAAAGTATATACACTCACATATATCTTTATACAAACACTATACAGATATATTGGCGCGCACATGTTTGTGTGTGTGTGTGTGCATACAAAAATATAGATATAAACCATGTCACACCTAGTTCTTTCATGTATTATTCAAATTTTTCACTGGAGGTTGATCTCAGATTCCCAAAAGACGGTCACCTTTCTGGATGTGGTGAAGTACTGCTTCTGAAGGATAAAAAGAAACAACTGTTTTTCTAGCATGAACCAAAGGGGACTCATTTGCAATCTGTCCCTAAGTGTCCCTATATGTGTCACACATAGAAAACAGCATTTTCTAGTGTATGATGACACATGCCACTTAGCCAAGACTTTTGGGAAAAAGTGCCTCAGAAGCCAACCCACAAGCACTTCACTTTCACATCTCAGTCTTCACCCCACAACATTTCACTTTTCCCATTAACAATTCAGGAGGGTAAAACAGCCTAGCTGAGCCTGAATAAAAGCTGCAGCTAGGACAAACGCAAGCAGGACTGGATCTGCTTC
Organism: Phalacrocorax carbo; assembly: GCF_963921805.1. Lineage (NCBI taxonomy): Eukaryota > Metazoa > Chordata > Aves > Suliformes > Phalacrocoracidae > Phalacrocorax > Phalacrocorax carbo. Next base: position 31,926,217 of record NC_087514.1, on the reverse strand, counting down.
CTCCTCCTCCACTCTGTTCTCAAAGGCATCAGGAGTCAAGTCTAGAGAGGTGATTTTTGCAGTTTTGGAGGGTGACTGACAATACTGGTATGGCTTCCCAGAGGCAATGGATGGTCAGTGTTCTGGTCCTTGGCTGAACATCAGCAATAGGCAGGAAACATCAGAGGGAGGGAGTGAATGTCACCTAGGGAGACATAGGGATACTTAATAAATCTAAGTTTAGGATGTGGCAGATGAAGGTAGTTTACAGGGATGCTGACGAAGCAAGTAGAGGAAGCAATGAGAGTTAATATGAAGATAAGAATTTGTGATTTTGAGAAGTTGATTCCACAACAACAAAAGACCATTTTTGGAGCCTCTGAAAGACAAAGGGTGAGTGAAATGTCTGGTGGAACTGGGGAGGAAGAAATTGCAGTTGAAAAGGAGGTGACAAGATTCAGGGACCTGCTAGAAGTGGAGAAGAGAGGAGATCACTTCTGGGTGTTGGCAGCAAACAGAAAAGAAAATAAAACAAGCACAAAGAGCTCTGCTCAAATAGTCTGAGTGGCTGGGGGGAAACCTACCAAACATAGTTTCAAATATCCAGAGAAGAAACAGGAGTTGGGAGTTACCCAGGCAGGCTTCAAGGATTTCCCTGCGTAGTTGCCGGAGATGCTGTTGTCAAGGGCTGAAAGCTGTATATAGGTTTAAATATTAACAAAGAACTGCCCCTGCCTTTTGCTGGTGCTATGTTTTTATGCGGGTTTTGAGCCTGCTTCTCCATTACAGCATATGAGTGTTGGAGCTGGGAAAGCCTAATGCCACTGTTCACTGCAAAGTGGGGAGGCCACATCACAAAGGAGTTTTCATTGTTTCAGCACGTCCCACCAGGTTGTCTGGCCATACCCTGCACTGTGTATCACAGTGCTTTTTAGTGTTGTCTTTTTTGCAGTAGCCAGCAAGAAGGTGAGGGCTGCAACCTCTGAATAAGATTTCCATAGAGAAACTGAAGGGCAAATAAATTTGCTGGACAGAGGGGTGTGCTGAAAACCTAATTTGTGCTTTTTGTTGCTTAGGTCCTTGGTGTTAGAAGCAGCAGCTTGTTCTGTGACCCTTTACCATCATCTCATGATTGTTTTTCCAACTATTTTGCTTACCATAGGTCATCTGGCACATAGCATTTTAAAATCAATTAATGTTTAACTCCTGCTGATGGAAATAAAGGAATAGATCAATTAATTATTTTAGAATTTGACAAAACTTTCAGGTTTGGAGTTTCTTATGCCAACAGGGAGGTTATACCTTTAATTAAACCAACTAAAATCGTTGAAAACAAACACTCTTCTACTCTTGGGGAGATTCCAGCTGGACACCAGAGGAAAATTTTTCACAGTGAGGACAGTCACCCATTGGAATAATCTCCCCAGGGAAGTGGTTGACTCGGCCACGTTGCACACCTTCAAGAGTCGTCTGGACAGGGCGCTGGGCCATCTTGTTTAGACTCTGCTGTTCCTAGAAATGTTGGACTAGATGATCCCTGAGGTCCCTTCCAACCTGTGATTCTGTGATTCTGTGAAGACTTTTCTTTAAATCTAAAATGGACATAATGGTCTGGAAAACTAAGGTTGGGTTAGAAATAAAAAGATTTTCTCATGGGAATTTCTTACTGCTGTCTAGCTGTATTCATCGCACTACCATTTTGTCCGTGCATGTTACATTCAGGCTCCAGAGTTGTTTATAATCACACAGCACAGTTGAAAGCTACTCTTTTCTTGGGATTCACCTTGAAGGGTTTTTTAGACAGGACAAACCTGTCACTGTATAAAATCTGATGTGATGTCATGAGTGAACGTAGCCTACCACCTCAGGAAGCTGTGTGAGGCTCACGCCTGGGGAGAGGGAGGGTGGGTGGCTGTCTTCTCAATCTACTGTGTGATGAGAACACCCGCACAGGGCTTGTGCTCAAGCAATAGGGTGTGATGTAAGCAACAGGGAGCAATGACAACTACTAAAACAGATTAACACTTCCTACTGAAAGAATGTTGCCCCATGACTGTGAAAGGACCTGGGGAACTCAGGTGCACTGAAGCTTAATGGCAATGACATGCGTCCCACTACAGCTACTACTGGCCAATTATTCAAGCTATCAATGTGTTATTTCTGGTGGGCAGCTCTCCATGCCCTTACCATTTCTCTAATCTTCTTTTCACTAAATCCTGTTCTAAACAATTACTTAGAGAGAAAGTGGTACTGGGTAAAGCAGGATTAAAATACTGATCTTCTCATTGAGAAGGAAACTGAAGGTATCTCACAGATATGAAGGTCACTAAGACTTAGATTTACTTCTGCTGAATAGGATTAAAAAGAATTCGACAACCTGCTAATGTTTTGCCTAAGGCTTTCATCTCCAATACACTACCCAGGACAAGCATGTAACATAAGGAACTAAAGAAAGCTACTGAAGCAATCCAAGAGTACTTGAGTCTGAAGTTTTAAAATGAATTCTTGACTGGGGAGAGAGTGGTTGTCATGGACTTCATGTATAAAAAACACTGACTGTTGCCCAATGGTGGAGAAAGCTTTGTGATGCAGTGAAAACTCTTTATTCAAGAAGACACTCTTTAAACAGTGGTTTTATCATCCTTAGGGCATAACAATCTAAATACTGCTTCCCACACCTTCACAAGACATGTGCAGTTTGCGCTTGAGAACATACCTGAAAAAATACGTACACCTTCCAGTACCTGATGGGAGTCTTACATGTGCAGGCAAGCCTGGTTGATAGAAGTCTCGCATGTGCCAGCAAGACTGGTAGATCACTGCCACAGCATTTTCTTTCCGGGGGAATGAAGCTTTTTTAAAATGCAGCAGGTGCCTTCCCAAGAAAAGCAATTCAAGCTATATGCCAAAAGCCCTGACAGGAATTGATAATGAAAAGAGCCTGTAGCTGGGTGGCTTCACCTTTGGTGAGTGCAACTGTGCTCAGTCTTGTCACTGATAAGAAGGCTGACCAGCTGTGAATTTAAAAAAAGGGGAGAGGGGGAAGAGGAAGTAACTTACCATTTATCTTCCCTAGCAAAACAGGATTTATCATGCTGTGAGCAACAATAGAGCAAGCACTTTTTGCCTTCAGAGAAGGAGGTGTGCAATTCTGTTATAACACAGATGCTGATGCTTTCTGTTATTCAGTTTATTTTTCTCAATATCAGTTATTCTGTGGTATCATAAACTGGTTTTGCAAAGCATCCGAAACCAGTCAAAGCACTATAATAAATTGGACCTTTCTTATAACCTTCTTTAATATATTTTTTCCTAAGAAACGTGACTGTTTTCTGATTCCATCAGTTTTGGTGATGTTCCAGATAGTATCTACACAGAATATCTCTACTCTGCTCTCAGTGTTGCCTGTCAATGGGTTTACTTGCATCCCTCAACATTCAGTACCTTTCCTTAAGTCCCATGGGAGGCAGAAGCTTTAATTTAAATCTGAGTTTCTAGCTTTGATGTACGAAAAAAAAACCCCACGTGAAAATGTGTACTCAAAAATAAATAATATCTAATTTATTGATTCAATCTACATATATTTTAAATTAGCTATATAAGCTCATCGTTGTTTGTTGGGTTTTTTTAATGTTGGGGACTGACCATACTGAATTTCCTTTTATTTATTTATTTGTTTGTTTGTTTGTTTGTTTGTTTATAATGTGCCTAGTCAAAGCTAGGTGTTGATGGGCTAACCGACTATGTTTTTGCTGATGTAAGTTGTGAGATCCACCAACTAAAGAGGAGACCTAGTCTCTTCTGTCTTGTACCATCAGGAGACTGTTAATTTCTGCTGACCGAAACCCACAAAGACATCTAAGAGAGAGGCAGGGTTTGTAAGGACAATAAGAGTATTTACAGATCAGCTGATCTGTAGGAAAAAAAATGGACAAGCTTCTTAGCACACCAGATCTTCCAAGGTTGTCTTTGCTTTTCAGTCTTGTATGCATGCAGGCCTGCAGGTGCATCAGCCCTGGGGGCTACTGCCCATGAGGCAAAAGCCACATGCGGTCACCTGCTGGGTAAAACCACCCAAACTCTAATGGCAGACCCAAAGACTGCAGAGATTTGCCAGTCTGTCTATGAGTTGTCCAGGCTGTAGGAAGCTCCTGGTGAGCTGGGCTGCTCATTCCTGCTTGGAGGGCTTCCCATCAGGCATTAGAGCTGGTCATGGCAATGGCTCATTCAGGGAAATTAGGTGTCAGCTCCCAGACCTGGACAAGTTCCCAGCAATGGGTAGTGTGCTGGTGCTGTCATCCTAAACAGTTATGGCACCCAATGGTCCCAGAAGCATTGACTACCTATATTATTGCCATGGCCCTCACGACCCTGGCCTTTTGTCCTTTCCTGGCTTTCCCAGGTTGCAATCATAGTGTGTGGCGTGCATGGCGTCTCGCTCCCATCACATGTCACTGTGTGGTATTGCAGCCTCCGCTGCAAAATGAGGTCTCCTGAGGACAGGTCCCAGCTCCAGAGGCAGATCCAGTGGGCTGGTAATGAGAAAAAGCTGAGGGGACAATATGCCCTAAGCACCAGACCTGTAACATTATGGACCCTTTATCCAAGAAATTTTAAAGTTAGTAGTGATATAGCAATACTTTTCTGATATCATCATCATGACAGATTCAAATGGATTTCTCAGCCTCATGCATTGTGCATATATATGCATACACAAATAGCTTGGTAGGTTATTTGAAAAACACTTCCCAGGCTCTTTAAACTTGGTCTTCTGTTCCTGCATGAAAAGTAAAATTACAGGGCCCAAGTTACTGTTCTCTAATTTTGCTTGGTAAGGAAAGAGGGATTCTTGCATTTCAGAGACAAACTGGCAGAGCACTCAGCAAACAGAAAAAAATAAAATCAAAACTAAAGTTCACCTGTCCCTTGCCTCCTCACTTCTATCACCATCCCCTAAAATGAGATTCCCTTAAAACAAACTTGATTTAAATTATATAGTTCGGTTTCTTCCAATTTATCTCTGGGTCTTCAAAGTATTCTGAATTCCTCTGCATCTAGGAGAGTGAGAAACACACTCTTCAGACAGAAGCTGTAAGTCTAGTGCAATTTCTTGGCTTCTGACTCTGGGTTTTGAAAAAAAAAAAATCCTCAAAACAAAGACAGAAAGCACACAGATTTATGAAACACTCTGCAGCTTGAGATAAGCATGCAGTTAGCTGTACTGCAGCCACAAAAAAGGCAGCAACTCTTTATGAAGCCTAATGATGTTGTCAGACTGATGGCTTAGGCAGGAAAAAAGGGGGTTGCTCTTTCTTGATAAACAAGATGTATGTTATTGTCAAACTGACATACAGAAACAAGTAGCAAAAGCAAAGGCACTAGGGGAAGGGCCCGGCTCACTGTGGATGAATTATAAAATAGCTGAACAGGGAAAGGCCTCTAAGAACAGCGTGAACAACAGCGTCATACCGAATGACGGTTGCCTGGTCCAGGCAGATCACACACATCTAAAAGAGAACTTGAGTGTGATTTCCTTTGGAAATTATTGATGTCTGTTAGTTTTATGAGTACCTAAAATCGAAGGGTCTAAACTCAGGGGGATCCTGTAAACCCACATCTCTGCCTCCATCTTACACACTAATACTACTGAGCATCTGTCACACTCAGCATCAAACACTTTTAATTAGCCAGTTTGTACCCAGCAGCAATAGATTTTAACAGTATTTTTAGGGGAATCTTTTCCTAAAAACATCAGAGGCCCAGAGATCTTACCCAGTAATCTTTCTGTCTCCTTTTTGGCTCCAAAATATGGTTCATACACAGCAGAACTTTCAGGAAGGCTGAGACAGCTGGCTTCCACAATGCCCTGCAGCTTTTCAACTAGGTCATTAGCCTTAAAAAAAAAAAAAGGAAGCCTCGGTGTGCCAAATTAGGGTAGCAAGAAATTTAGCCTGGGTCTCCCATTTCAAACTATTCCGACTATGGAGATCCTAGATTCTTCACTAGCGGTTTTCTAGCATGAGCAAGAAATGATCTGACTCTAGGAAAAGAAGTGGTCTTTGACTGGAGGGATGAGCCTTTCCCTGACCTGAATAAAAATCAAGTAAATCTGAGCTATGTGGGTCTTCTTCCATTCCTTGCCTACTTTGAGTTTCTTCCAACCATGCTCAGTTACTCTTCTCTCCATGTGCTGGCTTTTGTGGGTGCCAATTCTCTGGGCCTACCTCTCCCTTCTGCTCTTTGCACCTACCAGTCTCAGCCCCCTTTTAAAGGAAGCAGACGTGGGCAGGCAGCTGGAGGGAAGACACAACGTGCTCTGGGCAGCTGGCACCAGGGTCCCTGGAGCCTGCTGGGGCATGCATTGGTCACCCTGTCAAGGTGTGCACCTGTATTTCTGTGTATGTCTGTTCCTACTTTGCAACTTGGGTCCTTTTTCTCCATTTGCCTGCTGTGCAGCCTTGAACCCTCTCAGCCAGACAGCTCTGGAATTCAGCTGTCCCAGAATATTTGTAAAATGCAAGTTTCAAAAATTTTTCAAATCAGCATGACCCTGGTCAAAATATTTTTTTTTTTACAGAAACATCTTTTTATTCCTTTCTTGTATTGCATAACAGGTAGAGTGTGAGTTTGCATTATGAAATGCCTGGGCTGGGCCACTTGCATTTTGCTGCAAACGTGGCTGAGTGTGGAGGGAGAATTTCCAAAAAGCTGAGATCAGAAATCAGCAGGTCTTGTTTTAACAAGCCAGTTGAATTCATTACCGGCTTTTTGCTGATTGTGCAAGCAGCAACAAAGAAGAAAAACTTCAGTGCTCAAGCGGTGTAACTGCCCCTAGTTCTTCCCTGGTGGCTCACGTCTGACAGCTCAGGGTGATTTAAACTGCTAGGCTGAAATCTGCAGAAACAAATGGAACACCTTTGGCTCTCTTCATGAATGTCTAACAACAATTTTTCCCACCTTCTGCTGGACAAAACCAAATCACTTCATCTGGTGCACCCTACCTCTTAAAGATCAGGATTTTGTTGTATGTCGCCTCAGTTCTACCATTTTGCTAGAAGTTTAACTAACTCCATAATTAACCTAAGGTCCTGATAGTGCCACCATTAGAGCTGTTGGACTCACTTGACTGCTGTAGTAGTGATGCATACTAATGATTAGAGGACCTCTCCATTCCCTTAAGTTGCCACTGCAGATAATGAGAATCCTACTATTAACCGTTACTGTAAATATTTATACATCTTCCAGCTCTGCAGCAAGCCCAAGAGTAATGAAAGTAGATTCTGTTTCCATCTTTTAAGTGTCTTTATGCTTATCATTTAAGCAAAAGTTTTGGCTTCTGCTTCCATGTTTGTCTGCTTTTTACGTTCAGGCACTGCCCCACGGACCTACCAGACTCCTGAGGCAGAGCAGCAAAGGAGAGCAACCTTATAAAGTTATTAATTAGTTGGATTTTCTTCCAGTTGCTAACATCTCCTGTCATATATACATCTGTTTTATCATAGAAGTACAGACAATATGGCTAGAAAGGACCTTGAGAGGTCATTGTCCCTGAAGGGATGACCACTAGCACCTCATTTCTAATGGGTATCTGCATAACCTGTTCTTGACAACTTACAGATAGATATTTCCCAATCTCTCTGAGATTTTTTTCTAATGAGAATTAGTCTTTCTTGCTGCAGTTTAAGTCTATTATTTCTTGTTTTGCCTCCACTGAATGTTTATTCCTTTACTTTTCGCAGCAGCTGCCTGAGCATTTTAGGTAATACCAAGTATGCCTTTGGTTTTCTCATCTCTGTTTAGCAACCCCCTTCTTTACAGCCCAAGTTTTCCAGGTGCCTGATCCTTTTTCTGAACTCCCACTGACAAACACCAAGAGATGGGTTTCTCTAACTTGCTGCGTCTTCATTGCTGTCAATGCTTAGCACGCTATTCAGTAATGACCAGCAAAAAAATCTTCAATAGGTCTCTGTGGCTGGTCCTTTTGCAGAAACCAGTTTAAAATATACTTTTATTCTGAGATGTATAGAACCAGCTTATGAGGATAGTCACAGTCTTTGGCTTTGTTTTCTTAGCCAATCTTCTGGTAGAAATACAACATCTGTGCATAAGCATCTCCAAAAGTCTTCCATGTACCAACCTGCAAGTAGGAGGAAAGGCAAATAATGACCCATTTCTGTGTAGGAGAAGAAGCAGGTTCTTTGTGAGGAAACTGAGCAGGATTTGGAGAGATGGGTTTCCAAATGAGGCATTAATGGTCCTAACCTGAGAGATTTGTTCCTAAACAGAGAGATTTGGGGGTTGCTGCACACAGGCACACAAGGCGCTGCCTTGAAGCTGTATGAACAGAGTGTTCAAACACTACCTGGAACATTTTCTCTGTGACCAGAATATTTTCTTTTGTCACGAGAGGGCAAAGCAGAGGCTTCTGCTGCCTCCATGCCTGCACTCCTGACACATGCGATGTACTTGGTGATGGCTAAGGCAGACTGAGCCCTTAACTGAATCAATCACCTGGAAGAAATGTTCAGAGCATCCCCACGATCTGGATCATGGTATCTGTTCCCTGTAAGCATCTGCTTATCATTGCCTGCATTCCTCTGCCTGTGCTGACAGCTTTTACTTCTGAGAACTCAGCAGATATGTCCATCTTTTCCAATGTGCCTTATCTGCTACCTGGCCACAGGGCTATGGAGGTTTTAGATGTTATTTTCACTAAATAAACTTTTATGAAGTGTGAAGCTGCAAGAGATGTAATAGGTTTGGATCTAGCGCCATTATCAAGATGAAGACGCTATTATGCACACACAGTGAGAAGCAGTCTTTACAGTCAGAGGTGTCTGAATCATAGAAAATTATGGCTGGAAAGGGCTTCCACAGATCAGCCATTCTATTTCCCACCCAAAGACTGGATAAACTCTACCTACAACTTCCCTGGCAGATACTTGTCTTATGTCTTGTTAAAAGTCTCTCATGATGAAGCTTTTCATAGATTTCCTCAGGCAATTTATTCCAGGGCTGGACTATACTCATTCATTTTCCTAATGTATAATTTAGACAGAACTAATGTGTAACTTATCTTTAGAGAAGAAAGTGGTAGGATCACAGAAAGGTAGTATTTCTAGCTATCTCTAGAACAACTGCAATAAGAGAGTAACACAAATACCTCGAAAGAGCTAACCCAGAGAGACCTTTGTCTCTCCATACGTGAATCTGAGCATGGCAGCAGCAAACTTGTGAGGGAGCTATGTAAATTAGGTGGCTGGAAGTGCTGAAGTCTGATATTTTTCTTAAGTTTCTCCCTCTCTGGGCTGTAGGTGTCTTAGTCAGTGCTATGAAGGGATGCTTCCCTCCATGCAGGTTTCACAGCGCTGAGCCTTTACCTGGAGCCTCTCCTTTGGCAGCAGAGGCAGAGCTCAGTCCCTTTCTTCAACATAGATTGGCAGGAGGAACAAACTGTCTTTATAAATCACACAGGTGTGGAGTATTCATGCAAGACAAAGAAAATTGGCTTCAACGTCCTCTTTTGCCTAATGAGTCCAGGTTCATAATTTGCACTAAGGTACTTTGCCCGTAGATTGCTCACAGTTTTCCCTTGCTGCAATGCCCTGTCGATGTGAAAAAAAGTTTCATTGCACTGGAAAGCAAGACTGTGATTCTTAGCCTTGCAATTAGATGCTTGCGTTGAAGCATGGAACAGTGGGTTTGGACCTGGCCACAAGGATTGCATCAATATTTTATGCAATATTTGTTTTGTGCAAACTGCATACACAAACTTTGGCTGAAAGAGCAGGCATCACCCTCCACCCCCAACTGCTTTTCTCAGTAATTGTGCTCACTTTCTGTGACTCACTGAACATTTCAATTTTCCACACAGTGGAACAAGTTCAGCAGGTGAAGCAGAGCCTACCCTGCCCACAGTTACACACCCTTTGGAAGGTGAGCAATGGTGGTTTGAATCCTTTCCCACAATGAGAAGAAGGAACCCTGTAGCCCACTTCTTGGTGGATGCTGCAGAGCATTCAACATTTTCCATCCAGCTGCATTTTGAAGGAGAGAAGCAGCAGCTTCCACTGGACTTCATGTGGATCCAAATCTGGGAGCTGAGCGGCAACGCCTGCCCACAAGGCAGGCAGGGCAGTGTCTGGGGGGATTCAGAAAAGTAAGGGCAGAGGCTGAGCTATGCATTGCTGTCCAAATGGCCCCAGAAATGGAGCTACTGCTGCAAGGGGATAGGTTATGCCAGAAATCTCCCTCCCTTCTCGGTGAGGTATGAACAAAGATCTTGAGGGCCCCAGCTGGAAACAGCTGGATTTAAATTTAAATTGCTTTCCCAAGAACTCACAAGAAAACTACAGATCTGAAAACTTTCCCTCTCCTGGTGTGGTGAGCTAGCTCCCGAATGAGACTTAGTCCTAGTACACCAATAACGTATTAAAGGATGTTGACTGCTTTTAAAATTGTTATCCTGCATCTTAAAGAACAGGGCACCAATTCATTAACATAGCCTTCTTACTACTATTCATGAAAGAATTTTTATCTAATTACAGTAGTTTACTACAAACTTTTCCTCAGGGAGTTTCAGGCTGTGGTATTGCTAGGTGTGCTGAATAAGTTAAGGATGCACATTCCTAATTCAGACATTCAGGAGTATTTTAGTACCTAATTCCCACAGAGTTTCTTATCTCCTTTGTTTTAATTTCAGATGTGGTAAAGCTAATTCTGGAAAATTAATTAACCACCAGTGCAGAGACTGAGATTGAAAGCAGCTTGTATGAATATGTCCAAAAGAAACAGAATTCACAGTTAAATGGTGAAGAAAACATGAGACTAGCAAAACAAAACGATAGGCCTCAAGAAGGTAGATTTTACTAAATTCAGTTAGTGCATCATTAAAATATCATGGGAAGCCAATGAGAGGGAGGACCAAGCTAAGGAGAATGGCTGTCGCTCAGAAAGGAACAATATGAAGGACAGCTACAAATAAATTCAGACAGGACAGAGGCAGCTTGCCTCTTTGTCAAATGCAAAGGAGGTCATATTAATAGTTACAGGAAAAGAAGAATAAGCATGAGTAAATAGGAACAGGATTCAAAAAAAAACAAGGCATAAACGAAGATGCAACTTGAAGAAGATGGCAAATAACAAGAAATTTGTCTATAAGTAGCCTTTGTAAGGGAAGGGCCAGGCAAGAGGAAGGCCTCCATTTCACTTGCTAAACAGCTCGATGTGGAGAAAGCTAAAACATTCAGTTCTTTCTTTTGCTCAGCTTTCCCTAAAAAGTTCAATGATGAGCAAATCTATAATAATTAATATCAGCTGAAAAAGTACAAGATTTCAGCCTGGAATAGGGGAAGGATGGGGTAAGAAGATCTTGGAAGGTAAAATTCTTAGATGTTTGATGTTTCAGCATGGCTGATAAATTGCCCAGTGTGATATTTAAAGACAGACTGAAGCAACCTCAGTGGAGAACATACAGGAGGGGAACAAGAGTTCAGGAAAAACACCTGCCCTTAGGAGAGAGGGAGAGAATTGGAGAGGAAATCGGGAATAACAGGCCTCACTGACAACAACTGAAAAACTAATCATAAGTATCTGGATGATGAAAAATATTCTGGTACCTGCCAACATAAATGCCAAGAGCAAATTACATCAATTCAACTGTATTTTCTTCTTCAAAAGGGTAATTGGTCTCATGGTTAGGGAAGAAGTGATATGCCATCTGTCCTGACTTGAATAGGGCCTTTTGATACTCCCTTTCAATGCTCTTACAAGGGTGTCAAGGAGGCACAGGCAGGAAGAAATCAGTAGAAAAGTACAAGAAAAACTGTATTTCTTCATGATTTGTTGTCAAAATGGAAGGACTGGGATTTCTGTAAAGCCCTTACTTAAGTTTAACTCTGTTAAGTTTTCTACTCGATATAAGAATAATTTTTGTTTTACATGCTCACACAGGATGGAACAAAAAGTAACAAGCTTAAGTTTTAGCAAGATTCATTTTAGACATTAGTAAAACTATTTCTAGCTGTAAGTGGCACAAGGAGAAGGAAATAACGGCAGAGTGTCCATCACAGGTCTGTAATAACAGCTTAAACAAACATCTGTCAGGGATGGACAACTGTAGCTGACCCTGACTCTTTTCTCCCCTTATTTTTGCTGTGATTAAAGGCATGAAAAGAAAAAGGATTTGACTGCAAATGGAATTTTAAAAAAATAATTTTTCCTGACTTTAAAAAGAGAACTCTCCCATTGGTTTGTGGAGTCAGGTTTGAGAATCAAAGCCTCTATCACATCAAATGTTGGTGATGTTTGTGAAGATCACTATTTATCTCTATCTTTTATCTTGTTTCTAACAGCTGTAATCATAATTAAATTCCAATATTGCTGTTGTGGTTCATGTTAAAGCTTCTTGCTTTGCAGCGGCATAGCTGAGACACTCATCAGTCTCTGGAGCTGTTAATTAAAAGATGAACATTCATGGCAGAGGACTATAAAAAAATGTGTTTGTTGTGGGAGACTAAGTGCTAAACGGAAATGCTTCAAGAGAAGCAGTAGCAACACAAAGAAAATCATTCCAATGAGTGAAAATGACCAAAGAGAGCTTCAGCAAATGCAATTATTAAAAAGAAATGTCAGTGTTGTCTCCTTAGGCTCAGCACGTGCACAGGTGCCTGCTGGGGTGGAGGGCTCTGCTCCAGCAAAACCCTGAAGTCTTTGCATGTTCTGATGTGAACAGCTGTAAAGGTGGCCTGCTTGGAAGGGTGAAAATTACTGAATAAAAGAAAATGGTCTACTGAAAAATGCTAACAGAGAAAAGCCTGGCAGCCTGGAACCGCAAGCCAGGAGGCTAGGCCTGGGAACCAGAAACACCCTTGAGAAGTGCAGCTGGTATCTTTGAAGTACAGCTGGGTACGTAGAAAACAGAGACATCCTGAGATACTATTGATAAGCCCCAAACTAGAAACTGTAACAGCAACTTATCATCTGAAAAAGTGGAAGCAGTCTGGCAAAATAAAATGATTCTAAGAGAACAATAAACAGCATCATCTGTTGGCTGTCACAGGTGAAAAATCAAAATTAACAGTGTGTACTGGCTGCTCTAGGTAGTGATACCCTACACCTTCTTATGCCTCTGTGATCTAAGAGGAACTTAATTTTTATCCAAAATGAACTCTCTCTCTCTGAGAACTTCCCATGCTGCACGTGCTTTTCCTTTCCTAAACAAGTTGAATCCCACACAAACTTTCTATGAGCACTTGGATGCTCACCGGGGACACCTGGCTGACTCCAGGCTGGGTGATGCGGATCATCTCCGAAGTGAGACTCTGTCTATTTATCTTATTGAACTCCCTTTGGGCTCAGTTTTGGAGGTTTGTCCTCCCACCTCTGGGAAGGTTGGGTCCCCCTCTGGGATCTGTCTGTCCTCTCCTTTGGGATGGTTTGGCCCCTTCTGAAATCTGTCTAATTCACTTGATGCCGGCCAGTATTACATACCCGTATAAGTAATTTATCATAAGTATATCTGCTGCTATATTGTTGATATGTTGCTTCACTAGCGATGTTTGTAGTAACCTGTAATAGCATATACCCGTCTGGTTGTTGCTACACAAGTTGTTGCTGCTATTATTAACTGCTGCCATACTAATGATTGATACTATATTATTGATTGCTGATCATCATTTGTAATAGCATGATATATGTATATATTCACTTTATTAATCAAAGGTATATTTGCTGTTGGTGATTTTTGTGGTATTTGTGCTAATCTGTAATATGGTAGAGAAATTTAGAGGATGAAAGCCTCCGCGTCCTTGTGTATTGGAGTCCTACAAACCACGTCACAATCTGTACCGACCCATGAGCTGGGTAGCCCTTTAGGTTGTGACATATTCCCAGGCATGTGCTTAGTTTCCCTAAGCATGTTCCACGATGCCACTGGGAATACAAGTGAACCTAAAGGTAAGCATGTGACAAAATGTTTTGCTGGATGTACAGGAAACTGTAAAAATCAGTAGCATCCCACCGACAGGCAGGATGGTGTAGAAGATTCAAGGAAGGGAAGACACACCTGCATTAATCAAATGCCTTGTCATCCAATATAGATGTTTGAGAATAGACTGCTCTCTTCATTCAGATCTGTGGTGTTGCAGGGTCAGGCTGCTGAGCAAGCAGCTACTCACAAGGCCAGCTACAGCTGAAGAAGCAGCCAGTGATCTGTACACTTTTCCCCTCAGAAGCTGGGGAAAAAGGGACTGTTTACTAGTGCTGCCTGCTCCTCTCCAACACGGTGTTGGTTTGTCATTGCTAAAAGTGGAGGCTCAGTGATGTAAAGCATTTAGGTGGTGTTGAGCGGAAAATATTTGGCACCATGTCTCCTACCCTAGCCATGAAAGAAGCAAATTGGTGGGTACAAGTTAAATTAATATTTACCAAGTTAAAATTTAAAAATTTAAACTTCATTATACATGACTGTATACATGAATTTTAGCTTCTCCAAACCAGTTTTGTTTTGATGTATGTAGACATTAGCTAGTTAATAAATATGTATAATATAGATGTATATGGATTTTGGCAGAGTAACATAACATTTTCTCATGATGCTACCAGGAGTCATTTTTGTGGCTCATGAATACATGACTTACAGTTCCAGCAATGAGTTACACATAGAACTACCTTCCATTCTAGGTTTCCTTCCCTACTTTCAGTCACCTAATTAGCTCAAAGTACATCAACTGCAATCTGGTTTAATATGATCTCACTAGAAAACTCCCTAGTCTGTAAAGGTCCTAGATTATTACCCACTATTGGTTCTTCATGTTGTCAGAGAAGAGGTAGCAAAGAGAAGTCCAAATCCCCAAAAGGGATTTCAGAGCCTTGGAGGGGTTGGTTGAAGGTTCAGGTACCCAGGTAGTATTTTATTCTATCCTTTCAGTAGCTGGGAAGAATATTGAAAGGAACAGGCAGACCCAGCTGTGGCTCCGAGGCTGGTGTCATCAGCAGAACTTTGGGTTTTTCGAACATGGGATGATCTATTCATCCCCAGGTCTACTGACATCTGATGGGATGCACCTTTCTCAGACGGGGAAAAGGGGTTTTGCTCAGAAGCTAGCAAGGCTGATTGATAGAGCTTTAAACTAGATTGGAAGGGGGAAAGGGACAATATCATCGTGGGTGGCATTGTATGTAGCAAAGGAGCTGGAATGCACGGAGCTTGCAGTTGGCAATGGCACAGTTGAGACCCTCTGGGTAAGGATTAAGGGACAGATAAATAAAGCGGATATTGTCATGGGAGTCTACTATGGGCCAGCCAGCCAGGATGATGACTCTGATGAGTTATTCTTTAAGGAACTAAGGAATGCCTGTAAATCCTTATGGGGGACTTCAGCTTGCCAGGTATCAACTGGGAACTGGGAACACCACACAGCTGGTACGAACAGGTCCAGAAGATTCCTAAACCATCTGGATGATATCTTCTTGGTACAGGTACTAAGGGAACTGACCAGGAAAGTTGCCTTCATCAATTTGTTGCTTATTAACAGAGAGGGTCTCATGGGTGAAGTGGCGATTGGTGGTTGCCTTGGCCAAAGAGACCATTAAGCAGTCAGGTTTAAAATATATGCTAACAGGAGGAAAACTGCCAGCAAGACCTCAAGTCTGGATATGAAGAGAACAGATTTCGGGTTGCTCAGGGAACTACTTACTAAGGTTCCCTGGGGAAAAGTTTTTGAAGGTGCTGGGGTCCATCAGTGCTGGTCACTTTTTAAGTACCACCTCCTAGAGCACAGGAGCAGGCAATGCCAAAATGTAGGAAGTCAAGCAGGCAAGGCAGAAGGCCAGCTTGGCTGAGCGGGGATCTTCTGGAAAAAAAGGAAAAAAAATAAAGTATATGGCCAGTGGAAGCAAGGCCAGGTGACATGGGAGGACTATAAGGATGCTGTTTGCCACTGCAGGGAGGAAATTTGTGAGCCAAAGCTCAATTGGAGTTGAAGCTGACCAGTACTGTGAGGGCCAATAAAAGGGCTTTTCAAAAAGGCAGGCCAGAAATAACATTGGCCCATTACTTGATGAGCACGGTCACCTCACAAACAGGGACAGAGACAAAGCAGAGATGTTCAGTGCTTTCTTCTCCTCAGTCTTCAACACTGATGATGGCTCATCTATGATCACTGTGATCACGGGACAGTGGGTCCCAGAGCTCTGGGCTAGATAACCATGACTGTGGAAATGATAAACTCCTAAACAAAGCCAAACTTGTGCGGGACTTGCTTCTCCAGCTGGATTGCTATAAGTTGATGGGGCCCTATGAGATTCATCCTAAGGTACTCAAAGACCTGGCTGATGTCATAGCAAGACCTCTCTCACTCAGTGATTTTTCAGTGCTCTACGGAATCTGGAGAGGTCCCAGTTGACGGGAAGCTGACAAACATTGTCCCAATCTTCAGGAAGTGCAACAGGAAAGGATGACCCTGGTGGCCCATCGGTCTTACTTCTGTGCCTGGTGAATTATGGTGAAGATTATTCTGGGGGTTATTGGAAAACACCTGAAAGACAACACAGTCATTGGTCCCAGACAGCACCGGTTCACGAGGGGAAAGTCCTGCTTAATAAACTTAATTTCCTTCTATAACAAAGTTACCCATCCAGTTGATCAAGGGAAGACCGTCGATGTGATCTTTTTGGAATTCAGTAAAGCGTTCGATGCTGTCTCTCAGAGTATCCACCTGGAAAAAACTGTCCAGCATACAGTTGGATAAACACGTAACACAGTGGCTCAGCAACTGGCTGATGGGTTGGGCTCAGATGGTTAAAGTAAATGGAGTTATGCTGGGCTGGAGGCCACCAGTCTCTAACGGGGTTCCGCAGGGATCCATCTTAGGGCCAGTACTCTTTAATGTCTTCATAAATGACTTGGATGCAGGACTGGAAGGAACACGAATTAAGTTTGCTGATGACACAAAACTGGGAGGAGCTGTTGACACTTTCGAGGGCAGAGAGGTCCTGCAGAGAGATCTACACAAATTGGATACCTGGGCAATCACCAACCATATCAAGTTTAACAAGGGCAAGTGCCAGATTTTACACCTGGGCACGGCAACACTGGATGTACATACAGACCGGGGAACGAGAGGCTGGAGAGCAGCTCTGCAGGGAGGGACCTGGGGGTTCTGGTTGATGAGAAGCTGAACATGAGCCAAAAGTGTGCCCTGGCAGCCAAGAGGCCAACCATGCCTGGGGTGCATCAAGCCCTGCATTGCAGCTGGTCGAGGGAGGGGATTGTCCTTCTTTACTCCGTGCTGGTGTGGCCTCACCTCAAGTGCTGTGTGCAGTTTTGGGTGCCACAGTACATTAAGGACATAAAGCTACTAAAGAGTGTCAAGAGAAGGGCCATGAAGTTGGTGAAGGATTTAGAGGGGAAACCATACAAGAAGCAGCTAACATCACTTGGCTTGTTCAGCCCAGAGAAGAGGAGGCTGAGGACAGACCTCAGCGTGGTCTACAGCTTCCTCACAAAGGGAGGAGGAGGGGCAGGTACTAATCTCTTCTCTCTGGTGACCGATGACAGGACCTGAGGGAATGGCAGGAAGATGTGCCAGGGGAGGTTCAGGTTGGATATTAGGAAAAGGTTCTTCACCCTGAGGGTGGTGGAGCACTGGAACAGGCTCTCCAGGGAGGTAGTCACAGTGCCAAGCCTGACAACATTCAAGAAGCCTTTGGACAAAGCCCTTGGACACATGGTGTGGTTTTGGGGTTGTCCTATGCAGGGACAGGAGTTGGACTCAATGATCCTTGTGGGTCCCTTCCAACCCAGGACATTCTATGATTCTATGGTTCTGTGACAAAGTACCTGCTGTATGTCTTCAGGCCCACCTATGTACCTGCTGTAAATGTGTCTGCCTTAAAAAGCCAGTGAACTAAGAGCTGAAATGAAATCAACCCAAGTATACCATTGCATGAAGCTTCAGTTTACCCAAACATCTTCCCTTTAGTGGAAAGCTATTGCAAAATGCCCTCTCTACCATTAGCTTGCAAGGTCTCTGCCACTGTAAGACTGCCCTCCCTTATATGCTCTTTTCAAGAATAAATGCATCCTGTCTTTAATGGTATTTCTGTCTGAGTTCATTAAGTTCATGTTGTCTCTGAAGCTGTTGACAGAAGACATTACAAAGGCAGGGTGGGAGGGTATTAACAGCTATTGTACTGTGTTTGGAAATGCTAGGGACAAATTTTCATGGACTGTAATGGGAGAGGCACACATCTGAGACACCGCCTCCATGTGTCATCTTGCAGGTCTTGGAAGATATTAAGCAAGTGGGGGGAAAAAGCCTTCAAATTAAGCAAATCTTTAATGAGTATGCTCAGGTAAAGATGAATACAGCAGAAATTTTGATTTGTGATTGATACAGTAAAATTTCCTCTACAAGACAACTTAAGCTGCAAGAAGGACTATTATTAATCAGCTCACAGTATTATCTAGCCTTTGAGTCTTGCCTCCATAATCCAAATAATATTACTAATATATTTGCAAGTCTCTTTTATTTTATTTGGTGCTTACATTATCTCAAAAGCTGTAAATTGATTTGGGAGCTTTTTGTTGTAACCGATGCCACCTTTAGAGAAATATTAGTCTCTTTATAGATTAAAACTATAACTGAGTCTTTCCTGCTTTATCTTCTGTTCCATCTTCTATGCAGATGGTGCCTTTTCTTGTGAAGATTAAGCCATATAGTAAGTTTTAAATATTTGTGGAAAAACTGACTGATGACTTTATTCCTAGCTGTTCTGCTGAAATAAAGTTATTATTTTAATAGATGCAAATGTCTCTTTTCCAGAGAGCACTCTCTAAAAGCTTAATTCTGGATTACATCAGAAATACAATCAGACATCTGCGTGGGTACAGACCCTTCTGGAGCAGAGCTGTGTGTGGAGTTGGAGGTAACTGGTTTCAGCGTTCATTTCATCTTCCAGGTATTCACTCAGACTTGACACCACAGAATATGAGCTAAATAAGAAATATCTGAGAGATTTCATACAGATTGTCTGTTAAATACACATGCACATGCTCAAGCAGTTGAACCATCTCACTGTAATCAGGGAGTAAATTCTTCGGTTAAATATGTACAAATGCCTTTGCCGAATCAGACTGTGGGTCTGATCCTGTGCTGCTGAAGTGAATGCCAAATCTCCCATTAAGTCAGGATCATTCCAGAAATGGTTTCATTCTAATTCTCAGTGAACAGGTAACCACAGGTGAATGGAGAAATATGAGAAATAACCCTCAAACATCTCCACACAACTGCCAAGGATTTACTGAACCTTCTATAACAAGTCTGTATCTTGCATTACTTGCATGCCAGTGGCTGGGAAATGTCAGCTTTTGTTCTGTATGTTGTATTTTCTTTTCCCTGTAAGTGGAAGAAAAGAATATTGTGACTTCCCCGTTTTCAGGAACAATATAATTACTGAAGTTTCCTGTAGCACCTGTTTTCTAGGAGTGAAGATGACAGCATGACACCAAGGAGGTACTGACTGAATGCAGTTGGCTGTGTCCTGTTCAAATCTGGGGATCAGAGCCCCTCTGCTGGTACCCAGCAGTGACAGCTGCAGACAGAGAAGGTGCAGAAGCATCTGCAGCATGGTGAAATGTAGGTAGGTAGGTCTCCACAGTCAATATCCCACAGATGTGGTTCCCACTGGAGGCACCTAATCTCTCATTACTGCATTATTTGTTTGGAGAATTCCCCAGGTGCCCAGAGGGACCTCTGTAAATGCCCAGAATGGCCTAGTACTGCCAGTGCTGAGCATCTTGGACACCCCAATTTGGCAAATACTTTACCTATCTGAGACCAAAAATCAGACTAAGCCTCTTGAGGGACTCCATCCAGAAGTTTTCCCAGCATACTTGCCTGGCGGCACCAGGACCAGACTCTACAGAAAACACAGTTGTGGCCACCACCTTCTTTTGAAGCTCAAAGTCCAGGGTGTACTTTTATTGTCTTTTTTTTGGCACATCTTGAAGTTGTGTCACTGAAGGGGAAGAGAGGATAGATCATAGCCTAAAGAAATCAGCACTCCAGTGAAGAGCGCACTGCCCTGAGAGAAGGAAGGAGGCTGTGATTTCTCTCTCTGCTTCCCATTGTTCGTACATTTTGTCTGTAATTCTTTCATTTAAAATGCATAAGAGTTCTTGGACCAGGAAGTCACCCCGACTTGTACTGAAAGCGCATTGCAGGTGCTCTGGGATGTATCTTTCCTTTTGCTACTCGCTATTAGGAAGCAGAATACCTTGGGGCCTGCCCAATAGCCTGTGCAGATGTGCTTAGCAGCGTGCTGACGCTGGGCATGTTCTGGATGGCGTGCTCTAGCAGGGCATCTCCAGACGTATTGCAGGGAGGGCAGGAAAGTCTTCCTGAGAACACTGTCAAGGCAATCCTTAACAAGCCACGTTGACATAAATAGTGAACCTTTAGTCAGTAATGCATTGGCACTACCTTCCTGGGCAAGGTCACAAATACAGAGAAACTTTTGGTAGGACACAGCACACAGACCTGTGAGATAATGAAATAAGGGGATGAGTTACCTATCCACACTTGAACAGGTTCTGAAAAATATAGTCTCAATACACTATATAGTGACAGTGCAGACACAGGTGGTAAAGCTCCTTTACATCATCACAACACATTTGGAGGTAAAATAGTAGCTACTGGGCTTGTGTTCTCTGGAAAATAAAACAGTTGCACCTCTAAGAACATAAAGAGCTGTTCATTTGTGTCTGGGTTTGTGGTCCAAGGGCTGTTGTATTTGCATACAGATTGATGCATGCTTGCCCAGGAGATTATCTGGTAGGTTTTAAAAAAAATGCTTTTAAAAGCCATGTCCTAATTTATGACAGCAAAAATCTAGGGCAAATGACTACAGCCTTAAATGTGGTATAATCTGATAATTTGTATGGCTTTTATCTTATTTTAGAATTCAGATTCACATTCTTGTCATAGATACCACAATCTTCAATACAGTTCCATTGAAAAGGAGGGAATATTAATGCCACTGACACAAGTTCCGTTTCAAATTTCTTGTCAAGTCACAAAACACAGAGCCCATGTCCTCAAAAATTTGTGGTATAAGTATTTTGAGTAATTCTCAGATATGCTCTTCAGTGTATCCAACAATAATTACAGACAGCAGAAGGAGAGTGGGAGGGAGGAGTGGAAAGGGGAATCTTATCTATAAAAAAAGGAACCCTGGGCCTTCTGGTGTTTTCCTGGCTCCGGCTGCCATCTAGTGTTTTGTCAGGCACGAGGAGGTACACGGCTTATTTTGAGTCCATTTTCTTCTCTGAAACTGAACCCTGCCTGTACACACAGGCAGGATAAACAGTACAGAACCACCTCTCCAAGGGACAAATGAAGATTTAACACAGCAAGTTGATGAAGAGTTCCTATGAAATTAGTTCTCAAGTATTTGAGGTAGCATCACTTCTGTCAAAGTAACTGCTTTACATGGTTGTAAGTGTGGTCTCTACTGAGTTAAGGACAGACACATCAAAACATAAACTTTGATCTTCCACTGCATGAAAAGGAGGCAGGCTTCTGTTCTGCCCTGCTGCTGTGATACAGTAGTTGCTATTGTATTTTGGGCTCCTTTTCCTTTCACTTAAATGGGTGTACAGAAGGCCTGATTCCTAACTAAAGCAACACTGGTGTAGGGAGAATCATCTGAGTGTAAAATTCATCACTGCAACTGTGCAAACCAATGACACACAATGTATAAACTCAAGCTGCTGTAGCAGTCATCAGCACAGGCAATAAGCTTCAGGAATAGGATGCAGGTACACAATTATTTTTAGCATCTTACTAGCTTGAATTGTGCTGGGAAATTATTTCTGCTCTACTGTGGGAGACCTAATACATCCTCCTCAAACTGGCAGGAGGTTGTAGCTTTTTATGCCACTTTATTAATGTGCTCTTAGCTAAGTGCACTCCTCCAGTGTGTTTGTTCTGGATGTCGCACACGGCTTTGAAATGTGGTAGATTTTGTTTGCCCCATTGTTAGGGTGGGCAGACAGCAGATAGTGAGCAGGGAGGACGTTGCAGAAGCTCCTGATCTTTGGGAAGCCATGGATCTTTGTGTGAAGATTGTACAAACTGAAGAGTGATGTGGCAGACACCATCACTTTTGGTGCTGGACAAGCAGTAACCCAGAGATCGGATGGATCATGTTGTCTGGGAGATCTGGCTGACTCTGGCTCTGGCAGAGACTCTTGAGGTGTCACATCACTGACAGCATCCTTCTGTTTGTGCAAACAAAGGAAGCCATGCCAACAGCTGTAGATCCAAAAACAACGTGCTGTTGGAAAGTTGCCTGTCAGCACTTTAGCAGCAGCATCAGACTTGTGAAGCAATTACTTCACCCACAGGTAACAAATAGAGCTGCATGAGAAGCTGGCTTTGAGAGGATGGGACGCAGCTCAGGAAAAGAAAGAGATCTTCCTTATTTAAATTGCTTCATACTGAGGTAACAGGTTGATGTTTTACATCTACTCAGAATGTCTAGTTCACACCTAGGCATTAGACTATGCAGAATTAAAACCGTGGCTTTGGGTCACAGATATTACAAGGAATAGTCCATATTTCATTCCGGGAGCAGGGGAGGGATTTCCTGCAGGGCTGCTTTGCAGGGCTGGATGAGAGCCCAGAGTCTTTTATGACATTGGCAATATTTCATACTGGGAAAAGCTCTGAAGGATTGAATCTACTGGAACACCCTGCTTTGAAGATGGAGCAAAACTTTGCAGGTCGTCATAGAAAACAATCACAAACCATCTGCAAATCACTAACTGAAGAGGGCTAGGGGAACAGGGATAATAGCCAGGATGGTAGACTAAGGCTACCTCCCCTTTTTCATACACATCAGTGCTAAAAAAATCAGTATTACCTGTTTTGTAGTACTGATTGTTTTAGTCTCAGGCTAAAAATCAGTACCACTGCTCTGAAGACCTTTGTTAAGGACAGCAGTAGGCTCTGTAGCAACTATAGCAATGATGTTGACCTTTCAGTCAAATTCACAAAGTAAAGGTGAAGGGTCTGATTAAATTTGCCCATATGGCCCTTTGATTTCCAGTAGTATTCCCTGAAATTTTTCACTTGCTCCAATTGTTGAATCTGTCCACTTGATCCCTCCTTCACTCAGAGTTGAGATGCAAGCCATAGCAGAATTCGCCAGCTGAAGGCATGAGTTGTTCACTGAAAAGCTATGTCAGAAAGTTTCCTGTATGCTGGACTGCTGATGTCTTCATGAGGAACATGCATGATCTTAATTTGACAGTCTGTTCAATCTGTGCTAACTAGTTTTCCTTTCTGATTGCCTCATTGCCCAGCACAAGCTATCTTGAAATATGTTACTTTTTCTTAAATTATAAAAAAATTAGATTATCTCTGTCACTTTGTTTTTCAAAGCAACAAAATAGGTATTTTATTGTTTTGAACATTCAGGGACTACCTCTTGTATATCAGGTCTCAAAAGCGTTTTTATTACCCAGCAATCATGACCTCTGTTTTACTACCAAAAATAAAAAGCAAAAAAAACCCTACAAAAATTCACCAAAAACTCACCAAAAATTGCAGGCTAGCATAGAAGCAAAATGAAAATGCCATTAGACTTAATAACAACATTTCAATGTCCTTTCACACGACAAAAGAACTGGCCACGTATTAGATGAAGAGTTATCTGAGAAGATAATGCTTATCAAAGTAGCAAACAACAGGGATTTCTGATTCCCTTGAAGGGGAGACTGAAATTAAAAAGAAAGCAGACAATTTATAAAAGCTGCCATTTATAGAGGAAAAAAAAATTAGGCTGGTCTCCAACGCAAATAGATTGAGAGGGTCAAGATGGGAAACTCATAAATTTTTCCTCAAAAAGCATTATTAGGAAAGCTAGCAGTGAGAAATCTACATGCTTCACCCAGCTGACAGGCCTCCAAAACAAATCACAGGCAAGATAATCCGTAAAGCTTGAACTCTGGGGCTGGAGATGATTAATGCACCATGACCTCACGAGAAGGTGTTGGAATGTTCACTCTAAAAGCCTACTGCAGGTGTATGCATAATCCCACCAATCTGGAGGCACAACAGTTCACGATCTATCTGCATCAGAGGGCAAGAAGAGAAAGTGTTCAACTCAGAGAAAGTTTGAAGCCCACAGATCCAGCCTGCTGGGACCCAGCAATGTGCTCTGATGAGTGCTAAGAAAGGAAGCACATCTGAAGCCGCTGCTGCTAAAGCATATTTATTTCGAATGTGTTTTCCCATCTCAAGTCTTTTTTAGACATGTCTCCATTTCACAAATAAATCAGTTTTAAAAAGTTATGCAGAATTTGTAATACAAAAGCCACAGAAATGGTACAGTAGACATACTTATCAAGAAATAATGATGAACCCACATCATTTACAGCAATAAAGTTACAGTGAAATCCTCAAAAAGTTTCTATCCTTGTCAATGGGAATTTAAAAAGTAAAATTAATGTAAGTCTGGCTTTTGACAAGGCCTTTAAATAGCAGGTTGATCTCCTTAATGCTAATCAGCTGGCATTAGATACAACTTCAAGTTAAATATTTCTTCAAAATCTGCAAAAATCGACTGATATAAAAGACTGAAATTTATGAGAGATCTGTTGAAACTTCAAGACAGAGAACACCGTTTTCCAAAATAAAAATAGTGGGACAGCAGTATAAAAGGTCAGGTTTTCCAAAGCATTGCTGTGTCCTGACTGGACCACCAATGAGACACCTTTCTTTAGGAAACTTTAGACACCAAAATATCAGTCTAAAAATTCATCTAAGTTAAATAAATTTTTTTTAAAGTGCATTAATTATTTGAACGGTACACTGATACTTTCAACAATCTTAAATAAAAACATTCAAAGAACCACGATAGTTTTCAAAGTTCAGTGCAACTGACACCAAGAATTAAATTACTAATATTTCTTAGATTTATAAACCCTTTAGGGGTTTAGACATGGATCTTGCTTTGTGCCTGTACTGCACACCAACACAATAGAAACCTGATTCTGGTTGGTCACTGCTTTCATAACTTAAAAAATGATGTAAAAAATCAGGACTACGGGCTTATTTTTTTCTCAGCTGAGTTACTGAAAATTCTCTCAGATTTTAATGTTTTCTTAGACTTTGAAACACACTCATCCACGGAGAAACTCAAGCAAAATTAACAGGAATTATAACTGCCAAGAATAAGATAGAGGACCTAGTATCAGCTGATTCCAACGGCCAAATGCAAATCATACTTCATCTTAATTTAGAGTAAGTCCATTTGGTGATAGAAGGTGTGCTCAGAACTTATTTCTGGGGGATGCACATATTTTCTGGCATAATAACTATTATTTTTGCAACTATAATGAATTTGCAAGAGTACTGGCCACATAAGAGGCTAAAGAAGAGACTGTGTTTATCTACTATAAGAAAGGTAGAATGATGACTACAAAAAACCAGCTAAGTAGTAAAGGCTTTAAATTAGAGCCAAAACTACAAGCAACTAAAGACTGTTTGGAAACGTGTGAACTACTTGTACAAAAATTGTAACAAGGTAAGGAAATAGATACACTGATGACACTGAAGAAAACAACAGACAAGACAGAGAAAGACTGGATAAACAGTAATGCCCTCATCTTTTTGGCTTCAGGATCAGATGCGATGATGTGGTGTTAAGACAGTGAATTTTGTTTTGTCATTTACAGAAGTAGAGTTTTTTATTTATCTATACTTCAAAGAGCCTCTTGCTGTGCCTTCCAGTGTAGTACAAAACTTGAAAATATTAGGTATATGCATTTGCTTCTTTTTATAGATCTCTATGTAATGGTGATGATAAATAAAATGCTTAACGGTAAAAGCTTACTTAGAACACTGGCACTGGTCCAATCTCAAAACACTACTTAGCAGTCACACCAGTACTGAAAGACTACCATCTATATTTATCTTTTATCAGGTTCAAGGTGTAGAACAACCACCACATGGAAGTATGAGATAACATTACATAATTACATTTCAGGTGTAGTTTTGGTATTCAGTTAGTTGCATCATCCCTTTTCAGAGGAATTATTTGAAGTGCTTTGGCTATTCTCTCTCCTATTGCTCGACTACTTGCTGCGATTATTCTTCGAGACATCAAGTCAAATGGTCCACCTAGAAATCAAAGCAAGCAAAGCAACTAGCTTATATCTGGAGAAAATTAAAAGTTGGTAAGAAAATGAGCATTGGAAATAAATCAAGTGTAAATGATACATTAATATTTAGGGATGAGTTTTGCCACTGGATAAAAATGCATGTAACACAACAGGTATCTCACATGAGCTACATTTAAATTCTACTCAGCGTATGTTTACTGTCCTTTTTCACTATTCCAGGTGCTCAGTCAAAGGAGTAAAGGATGTCTTATAGCTTAAGAGCATGCAATTGACTCTGTCTATTAACTGGATGGGAACTCTGTTCAGCAGTGGTAACTTGGAAAGAGTATTGAAAAACCTCTTTGCCTTCTCATTTCAGCTGTGTTTTGCTCCCAATTAGCTATTTAAAATGACAAAAGAATATCATGCATGCCTGCATATTTACCTGACACATCTAGCAGTACTCCCCCAGCTTCAGTAATAATGATTCCAGCCCCTGCCATATCCCAGCAGTGAATCCCCATTTCATAATAGGCATCAGCTCCACCCGTTGCCACAAGGCACATGTTCACAGCTGCTGTACCAACGGCTCTAATCCTAAAGGAGACATAGTTGTTTTTTGAGAACAGTTTATAAGGAAGTCATAATGCCCGTGTACACTGTGCAGAGAACACAGAAGCATCATACGCAAAGTGAACTGAGCCAGAGAAAATGTGATGGAATGCTGCAGTGAAACAACTAAAAAATTGGGAATGAAGTTTTGCTTAAGTAGCTTGAAGAGCTCTCCAAATACAGCAACTATCCAGAAATTACATGTATGAATTCTGTTATACAATTTTGGTTTAGAGTGAAAACACATCTTAACTTCTTAACCTAAAACATATTATGGAAGATATCTACCCATGAAACAATAACAGATATTCTACTTTGCTTTTTGAATACAAGAATTCAAGCAGAGTGTACACTGTTCTCAGCGTTGAAAAAACAGTTACTTCAGTTTCTCTGGCAATGCTCAGTAAGCATCTCTGACTTGCAAAAATCCCTAACAGCAGTCATTACAAAAAATAAATTACACAGCGTAAATTTGGCCTGGATAAGTTCATCAAAACCCATGTGTTACAAATTCCAGTTTCTTTTGGAAATGTTGATGCTTAGTAAGTGTGACTTGTACAAATAACTGCAGTTGTTTCAATTATCAGTAAAATGCACATCAAATTGTACCTGATAGCAGCTAAGTTACTGCAAGAAGCAACCTGAATTAACTCTAATCTCAATTTATTGCTTACAAATAAAATACAAGAGTTGAACTGACACATACCTAAAATGTATTCCCTACTTACAATTCAGCATACGCTCGTTAATGACATGAGAAGACTTTTTGAAAGTGGAAGTGTTAAGTGTCAAAACAAGAATGCTGAGAATCCAGAAACGTGATCAGAAACATGAGTAGGGTTGAGTAACAAAAAACTGCCTACTGAAACCACATTTAGATGTAAAACAGTTAGTGGAAGTGTAGGCTTCGGTTTATCTGGAGGACAGGAAGCAGGAAATGTAGCCAAAATAAGAACAGTTTATGGACAGCTTCAACTATTTGGACAAATTCAAGAAGTGTACGGTGTTGAAAGAGGAAAGGTAGATCTACTTTTGTCTTCTGATACATATAAAAAAAAGCAACAACTATTTTCATTGCTATAGGGAAAGGAAACTAAGAAATGTAATATAGCTTCTGTTTACCCAGTTTTACTCCTTGTGGTTGGGGGGGTGGGGGGTGGGGCAGGGAAGGCAAAAAACTGTATTTCATTTTTTTTAACTAGTACATTCAACGCTTTTTAGTCCTACAAAACCAAACATGCTTCTCATATCAATACTGATTGTTAGGGCCCTCTAACATATCTCCCAGTTGAAAAAGTTAAATAAACTTAGTTTCCCTGAAGAAATTATATTTCACATTTAAGGTGTCACATGTAATGCAACTAATCCTTCCTAAAAACGATCATATTTACAATATTAACTCTATGAGTAAATATAAAAAATAGCAAGTATCTTACCCATGAATAGGGATACTGAGAAGTCTTTCCATGTTAGAAAGAATTATTTTTATAGTCTCTGGATCACGATTTGATCCCAATTCTGTTACTAAAAGGGATTTTGTAATGTCTGGAAAAGAAACAAAACCTCATTTTTCCAACAGGACAACTTATATAATAACAATAATTAGCAGAGGTTCCTTCATTGCTTTCTGACAAGACTGAATAAAAGATACTTTAATATAAATATTACATATAATGACTGTATAAAAATGTGATCCTACATGGAAAAATGGCAGGAAAAAATAAAACACAGTGAACAAAGCATGATCTGGCTCAATTGTGCATATACATTAAGCAATGTCATTAGTAAATAAAATTCTATTGCGATAAAGATTAGAACAGTCCTCAGATATTTAAAGGTCCCACTTTAAGTGTGGATTTTACTTTACATACAGTAGCAAGTGTACAAGTGCGATGCTGACTTAAACCACTAGTTCACACCTGGAAGAAGTTGAATTGTTTGGTAAATTCGTTACAGACTCTAAAGAACAATTACAGAGGGATTACAGACATACAGGGAATTAAAACCAACCAAGCAACAAACCACAACACAGACACACAGGGAATAAAATCTTCAATTGCCAAGTCCTGATCCTGCAAAGATGACAAGCACGTTATATGCAACAAAGAGAACATGAAAGCTGTTTCTCAGAACGGAACCACCCATGGCCAAAAAAAAGCCTGTCTTTCCAAAACAAAACTATGAGCTAAGAAACAGGAATATATCCAGGTCTAAAACTGTTGATGCCTCATTTGCAAAATAAATTTAATTACTAGAAATAAGCTACCCACTTCAGCTTACCTTCTTGGCCTGATACTTGAAGTTTTTGACCATTGCAAAATGCACCTTTTCCTTTTCTGGCAGTGTACATCTTGTCTTCTATACAACTATACACAATCCCAAACTCGATCTGCAAGAAAAAGTAAAGATACCTTGAGGGTTTTTTCCGCTTTCTTCCTATTTATTGTGAAAATACAGATCTTAGTTATAACTAGCAGCAAGGAATTAATTTGGTTTTGATTCATTAGATATTAAGTAATAAAAAGTATACCTTTTTGTTTACAACAAAGCCAATTGAAACTGCCACAAATGGAAACCTACAAAACAAAACATTTCACTAATTTATAGTGAGATACTATGCTTCTTTCATTACCATGCTTACTCTTAATAAAAACAATGTTCAGTTAAATGTAATGTGTATTTCAAAAGGAAACTTGGACTATATAGGAAATGTTAGTTTTTCGGAACTTGCACAATTTACTATGTTTACCAACAACATCAATTACCATTTAAATATGAACTCTTCCACCCACTGAAAATAAGCCTGTTACAGGCTGGGGACTGTCACACCTGCTACAGCTGTTACTACCTCAGGAACTATAATTTTATAGAAAAAGAATACAAGCAAACCTCTATGCTACTAACCTTTCTCAGGAGGAACAAGCTGGCTAAAATGGTCTCATCAAAAGAAGCAAGTCACCTCTCCCCCCACCTCCACTTTCTCCACCAAAGCAACAAGAAAGACAGATATTGAAGTGAGAAGGAAGAATGAGGGGGAAGACTGAAAGCAGTGGGAGTACACAGAACATGGTGGGCTGCATCTCAGTCTAAGTTTTTAACAACGAACCAATTGATTTTTTATTATTTTTCTTTACTCTTCAAAATTTGTAGTTCCAAAACATTTGCTTTAATTACTATCTGCAAAAAATACAGACTCTTTAGTGTGTAAGTCCAGCCAAATGGGTTCTTTTCTTACAACTTTTTGAACACATTATTTAGCAGAATTCGGCAGCTGTTTAAACCTGTGGCACACATAGCGGTAGCCATTTCAAAATTGCAATCAAATACGCTCAGAAAAGCTCATCAGGGCCAAACCCTCTCATGTTTCAAAGACAGAAGGAACAGGCAGTCAGCATTACACTGGAAGTCCCCCCCTCACCCTGGTGCAAAATACCACCAGACAATTACTGGTGATATTCTGCTTTCTTTCAAGGTAGCAGCTCCTAGATCTCAGTGAATCTGAAATTCCTTAGAAGTCAGCACTTGGAGCTGTTATTGTTTCTCACCACAGCCTGTCTGAAGATGCTGCAACTCCTAATTCTGTGTTCTGTTTTACTGTTCAAATCTGCCCACCTATCTTGGGTACCCATGCCAAAGGCTGCTGACTCCTGCTACACAGTACAGGCCTCTCATGGAACAACTGCTGTGGTTACAGAAATACTATAATGATTACAAAAACTGCTCAGTGACTCTCAGTAAATGCAAATATAAATTTGTAACTATTAAGAAGTTCATAGCATCTCTTTTAAAGCAATTTAAAAGTGAAAAAATCCCTTACTTTCATGGATCTGGAAAAAGAAAAAAGGTAGTCAGTTGAAGTTGCTAACATAAAAAAATGAAAGGTGAACCTGTGTACAAAGTTGGTCGTTCCGTCAATTGGGTCTATAATCCATGTGGGGTTATCTGTCAAAATGCTGCCCTCTCCAGCTGCAACAGATTCTTCTCCAATGAAGCTAGAGTAGCAAACATATTTAAAAGATCTGAATTACAACACTGTCCTTGAAATTAAAATTCTTAAAGTGAGATGTAGGATTACATACCATCAGTGATCACACATACAGAAAGGTTCAGAAATATACAATTTATCTGGAAAGCACCAACCACATCTGACCGAGCTTGCATCGATATTTATGATGCCAGAGATAAGCACGAGATGTGGGGAAAATAACTTTATGTAATTAACTCTACGTTTTAATGTTGAAGTTTTCATCATTTTTTCCAGTAACAGCATCATCAAATATTAGTCAGAATACTTGTAGCTATTTACACCTTTCAGTTTATTTACACCATTTACACACATTTACACATACTTAGAGTATTTGCACATACTTTTCAGCTTGTGCTTTAACTGAAGAAAGCCTTTGTGGGCATAGGCATCTGGATACACCACTGCAGTAACTGTTAAATTTGTAGTCTGATTTCAACCCCATTATGACAGAAAGTTGTTAGTCTCAAACTGTTTAGTTTTACAAAAATGGTAACATGATAAAGAGATTGAATCCAAACCAGAGCTCCTCCTGAAGAAGTCGGCAGCATGCGTGCTCAACCATAATACTAAACCCAAAGAATACACAAGGCACAGCATCACAGAAATCTGAATTTCGCAATTTTTGCTGCTCATGAAAGTATTTGTTTTGAATTGTAAAATTATTGCTGTGAGTGTACGTGGGTGGAATTCTCTTCTATGCCTTTTGCACATTGTTAAATTTATCAGCTATTATTCAACCTATAAAAAGTATGCATCGAACACGTGCTTTCCTCACAAACATGTAAAATCAGGAGAACTGCTGAGAGTAAACAAATAAGGTCCCTTTAATATTGATCAGGAGTTTTATGATTAACCATGTAAGTGAAGACAATTGCCGAGAAAGGAACAGCATGTTTCCAAAAAGCAGCGGATCTTCACAAAGAGAAGAGAGACTGAATAGTTATTTAGGTGGATGAGTAATTCAACAGCAGTATGTCTACTGTGGTATGAATTCTCTAACAAAAAGTAGCTAAAATATTCTAAAATGTTTATCAATGTCACAGACACTTATTTCAAGGTCATTCCACAAGTCTGTATGCTCATACTAACTTGGTTGGGTTACTGACATTTTGTATCACCTCAGTTGTTCCAATTTTCTGCATACTTATTACGTTTCATATATACAGCTGCAATAATAAAATCTTTAAGAAAATGCAAGAAAAAAATGGCGAATTCACTTTAAGGAAACCATATTAAACTTGAGCCATTATGTCAAAATGGGAAACAATTCACCCTTCAGGAATAAATTTCTTTTGGTGGGGAGGAGTGGTGGGGGAGAAAAAAAGAAACAAAAACAAACCAGAAAAGCAATAAAGAAATCAGTATTTTGTATGACTAATGTTCAGTTATGCAGAATCAGAAGATCCTATCTTCTTTTAAGGATGTTTGATGTTCTTAAACTGTATGAGATTTGCCAAAGGCTCGCTCAGTACCATGGGACCCATCCAGGGTAAGCAGTGAAGACATGCTAGTTTCAACAGCAGACGAGAAGCTTGGGTTCCAGGTATCTTGAAGCCACTTTTGGTTCTCCAATACAAATAACTAAGACGTTACTTACTGCTGGCTCAACTTGAAGTGAGTTTCAGCATAACTCTTGATCAAGGCTAAACTCATGTCAGTAGACACTGAGGACACCTTGTTTTGTTACTAGAGCTCTCTAACCTAATGACAAAATTTGGTAGCAATTAATTTAGAAGCATCTGGGCAAAACTTCAACCCACTACTACTCTAAAATACTTAATACACTGAGGGTAAGGGAGGCTTCTGTAATTTTCCAGCATGCCAATTGTAATGAAATTTTACCAAGCAAAATCATAGACTTCCCAGTTTCTTCTTCCAGTTAATTCTCCCCTTCTTCTATCAAAAGTATATTGATAATAAGCCGTACCTGTGAGAAGGATATTTTTCTTTTATGGAAGAAATAATGAAGTTTTCTACTTTTTGATCAGTTTCTGTCACTAGATCTACCGGTGAACTTTTAGTCATAACAGATATTTCTTCTTTGAGTGCTCCACGGATTATCTGTTAACAAAAGAAATAAAAAAAAGAAAAAAGCTTTCTCCATTAACAGTATGGAAAATACTAGTTTTCTAAAAATTTGAGCATCATTTTTATTGTAATTTCTATACTGCACATCAAAACACAAACACAAGCACTGACAAAACCTGGGTTTAACTGCAGGAGGTGGGGCTTATCCTTGCATCTACCTACAATCCCTACTCACCACAAACTTATACATGACCTTAAACCTAAGTACTACAAGATGATCCACTGGTACATGAAACTGAGCTCTATTTTCTTAGGACAAGACTTATAAATTTAAATACCAGAGTGGAATGAAACACTTAAGACTGAGCTTCAGTCAGCTATTTTTAACCAGACCTTGCATTTATGATCCTAAAACTATCAGAATCAGCTTAAGCAATAATCCATGCCTCACAGCCCAGAAAATCATTTTACTGTAACTCAGAAAGATTTTCTGAGGTAAGACTTTAATGAGGTTGTTGCAGGGACAATGTTCTGCAGACCCTGGAGCTCCAGGGGACAGAATTAGTACATGTACCATCTTGTCTGGCTGCAATAACGTTCACATGTACCAAGGAGAGCTACCAAGAACTGAATGTTTGATAACCACTCTCATGCTGAGGCTCTGCCAAGATCTGCAAACTCTTTCTTGTTCTAAGACATCTTAGATCACAAATGGGCGAAGTGCCACCATGGCAAGGGATGCTTCTCATTTACAGAAGTAACGCAGTCTTCATAAAGAGAATATGATGTGGTATCTTCTGCCAACAAGCCACTACATAAAGTTGGCTGAGGTGTTTAGAAGGAAGACTGTCAACAGCGTTCAGGTGGCAAAATAACCACGTAGACAGGTGCAGTTTAAGGGAAAAAAGAAAAATGCTCTTTGTTTACCACAATTCAGATTTTTTTTTTTGATCAAATTTAAGGAACAAAAGATACTCCTTAGTCTTTAAACTCGGGTCCAAAGAAAAGTGCAAAGTTGTTTTCTTAAAATAAGAAAGCCTTAAAACATGAAAGATGCTCCAATCTTGAACTTGAACATCACTGAACAATTCTGCTAATTTATGTTTTTGACAAAATACTGCTCAGATAAATATCCAACATCAAACTCCTTCACAAGCTATATACATACTAGACTCAATAAATAATGTTATGATATATAGTTTATACCTACCTCCCCAGCTTTCCTTGCTAAAGCAACGGCATAATCCATACATTCTTGCCAAGGATCTGCCATCTTTTCTTAGATACACAGCCTGCTAAAAGGATAGATTAACACAAAAATTATTATGGCAATTTTTTAACAAATTCTAATTTTCTACTTCCCCTGCTCCAGAATGCACTGTTTACTTGCTAATGTGGAAGTTTTTTCTATCCTTAACTCTGAAAAAAACAAGAAGTATTAGAAGCTTAGTCTAAATTATCAGATTTTTTCCCCACATTTTGTGATTGTCAAAAAGGTGTAACATAAAAACATCAACATGAACAGTGCCTCAGTCTTGAAAGATGCATGCATATACAAGATTCTACATTTAGACGCTGACCTCCATGTACATAAGGGCTCTGAAAAGCAACAGTGTGGTTACACACAAGCACATTCTTGAATACAGCGTACAGCTCAGGGCCTTTTTGCTTAAAAATACTAGAATCTTCACTGTAATTTATTGCAGAAGACTGCTGACATACAGCTCAGTCTATTTTTAAGTATGGTTTAAATGAGTATCTTCAATTAGACAACTGGAATCTTAAACCCAAAATCTATCCTTTCTGTATTTTAGTCCTCCATGCTTTGTTCTAGGGGTTTATTCCAAACACAAATATGAAATGGTTTTGATTCTACGTGAGAAAGTTACAAGATCCAACAGTAATTTAAGTGTCTACTATATTAAGTATTATGAAGCAATATAAGCTACCTTATCTTCTATGCATCTCTACTTTCATGAGCAACGTGAAATACAAATTAGCAAATCATACATTATTTCTGATAATCCCCCAAGAGACCACAGATTCATTCAATGATGTCATTGTATTTTGAATTATGGAAGTCTGTTTCATTTTTGAGCCCTAGCCCTTTCACAATCCTTCTGGGCATGCCCTACTTAAGTGACTCAATCTTTAAGTGACGACCTGGGTAACAGTTTTGTAACACTTGCAGACTCACAAAGATTAGATAAAAGATCATAAAAACCCCCAGCACTTAAACAGTATATAAAAAAAACCCCTGTGCAATTAACATGATCCATGAGTACCCACTCCGATCACCCTGACCTAGTGGTCCTTGCCTCTTTCAGCCTTGGTCCTAGACAGGTAGAGATGGCTAGAAAAGCTAGGTAAAATGCTTTAGTTATGTCGGTGATGTTCTTTACTGATCACAGCCTTTAGGTTCTGTTATAAAAACACAGAAATAATTTGTCAGGACACAGAAATGGGTACTATAGCACTAGTTAAAGTTACTCCGTTATTCATTAAAAAATTGGAGGTACTAGTGGAGCCTTAAGACATCCAGTACGGCACAGCCTCGCGCAGCAGACGAAAAAAAAAAACATTTACATTTAAAACCTCACTAGAACAGTAACTCCAGAACACGCATTCTAGTTAAAATCCAGCACCTACAATGCACGGAAGAAGTGTATTTTTGTCCCCAGCTTAGTTTTGTCCCCTCTAGGCGCCCCGTGAGGAGTTTGTCCCACAAACTCAAGGCGCGCATTGAGACTAGAGGTTTGGATCCCAAAATAGAGGTTTGGATCCCGGGCTGGAAGGGCTGCCCACGTTGCCCGGCCGGGGTGAGAGAACCTCCGCCCAGCGCCAGTGTGCCCCTGCCGGGCTGTGGCCGAGAAACAGCAAGGTCACACAGCCCCCAGGGGAGCCGCGCATCCCCCTCGCGACATCCCGAAATGGCGGCTGAGGAAGGAAGAAGAAGCTCACCGCTGCCACTCTCGCCGCTCCCACCTCCTCCGCCGCCAGCTCCGCTCTCCCTGAGGGGTGCAGCCGCACGAATGCGCAGGCGCCAGGGGCGAAGCCATTAGCTCCGCCCCCTCCTGCCGCTGTGCCGTGGCTGCAGCTGCGCCTGCGCGGGGTGGGTCAGTGGGTTGGTGTGGGGGAAGGGGCGGGCGCCTTAGCGGGAGTCACACGTGTCTGCTTCTGCGCCTGCGCCGGCAAAATTACAGTTGAAGTGTTGAAATTAGACTTTAATGTCGACTCTTTGAAAAACACCTGTAAGACAACACAGTCATTGGTCCCAGACAGCACCGGTTCACGAGGAGAAAGTCCTGCTTAACAAACCTAATTTCCTTCTATGACAGTTACCCATCCAGTTGATCAAGGGAAGACCGTCGATGTGATCATTTTGGTATTCAGTAAAGCATTCCATGCTGTCTCTCAGAGTATCCACCTGGAAAAAATGTCCAGCATACAGCTGGATAAACACGTAACACAGTGGCTCAGCAACTGGCTGATGGGTCGGGCTCAGATGGTTAAAGTAAATGGAGTTATGTTGGGCTGGAGGCCACCAGTCTCTAATGGGGTTCCGCAGGGATCCATCTTAGGGCCAGTACTCTTTAATGTCTTCATAAATGACTTGGATGCAGGACTGGAAGGAACACGAATTAAGTTTGCTGATGACACAAAACTGGGAGGAGCTGTTGACACTTTCGAGGGCAGAGAGGCCCTGCAGAGAGATCTAGACAAATTGGAGACCTGAGCAATCACCAACCATATGAAGTTGGCCAAGAAGCCAACCGTGCCCTGGGGTGCATCAAGCCCTGCATTGCAGCTGGTCGAGGGAGGGGATTGTCCTTCTTTACTCCGTGCTGGTGTGGCCTCACCTCAAGTGCTGTGTGCAGTTTTGGGTGCCACAGTACATTAAGGATATAAAGCTACTAAAGAGTGTCAAGAGAAGGGCCATGAAGTTGGTGAAGGATTTAGAGGGGAAACCATACAAGAAGCAGCTAACATCACTTGGCTTGTTCAGCCCAGAGAAGAGGAGGCTGAGGACAGACCTCAGCGTGGTCTACAGCTTCCTCACAAAGGGAGGAGGAGGGGCAGGTACTAATCTCTTCTCTCTGGTGACCGATGACAGGACCTGAGGGAATGGCAGGAAGATGTGCCAGGGGAGGTTCAGGTTGGATATTAGGAAAAGGTTCTTCACCCCGAGGGTGGTAGAGCGCTGGAACAGGCTCCCCAGGGAGGTAGTCACAGTGCCAAGCCTGACAACATTCAAGAAGCCTTTGGACAAAGCCCTTGGACACGTGGTGTGGTTTTGGGGTTGTCCTATGCAGGGACAGGAGTTGGACTCGATGATCCTTGTGGGTCCCTTCCAACTCAGGACATTCTATGATTCTATGACTCTTATTAATAATTGGACGTGGCAGGATGAAGACACTGTAAATGCTCCCCATGGAGCACACAATTGGTGTTTACCTGGGCTGAAGGCACCACTGTTGAAAACGTGACTGTTATGCAACATGTGGAAAAAAGTTGAAGGCGTGTGAAAAAGAACGTGAATATATTTGTAAGAGTCCCTTCAAAGTAAACCAGCATTCAATCACTTCATGTTACAGAGCTTAAAAAGAGTAAAACAAGCAAGTTTGTTAAAGTTGTGGTTCTTCTCTACTATGTCTTGATTTTTTCCTCAGAAACTGTCAACACCCATGAAACGGCTGCCTCTCCCCTCTCACTAGCCCCTTCTCCTGTCAGTTCTGCCAATTAGGATAATACCAAATCAATAACGAGAGAGAAAACTGCTATTTTTGAAATATACGCTAATCACATTTTACAGAAATCTACCTAGCTTTCAAGCAAAGATTTTTGAAAAAAATTTGCAGTGCTAATGATGCATTTTCAAGAGTATTATAATTAAAGCTATACAGAGGAGAAACACTTTTTTTCCCAAGACTGACTGATACCAGTGTCATGGTTTTTCTGTGGTCTTTTGACCCTATTGTCTTTCATCATGTAAAGGTAAAAAACTGAGGTGTTGTCTTGTGATCACAAAATTGCAACTGATGTAATTTACTGTAAAATGTAAAATAGTGATCTACTGGAAACTGGACAAAACTTGTAATTTGCTTTGTGACTTAAAATGATCATAAAATATCTGCAGCACCAAAAGAAGCAGCCTTATCCTGTTTCCCCAATGCCAGTCCAACCCACAACCAGGCACTTCACAGAATCACAGAATCCCAGGTTGGAAGGGACCTCAGGGATCATCTAGTCCAACCTTTCTAGGAAGACCACAGTCTAAACAAGATGGCCCAGCACCCTGTCCAGACGACTCTTGAAGGTGTCCAACGTGGCCGAGTCAACCACTTCCCTGGGGAGATTATTCCAATGGGTGACTGTCCTCAATGTGAAAAATTTCCCTCTGGTGTCCAGTCGGAATCTCCCCAAGAGCAACTTGTGTCCATTCCCCCTTGTCCTGTCCATGTGACTCCGTGTAAAAAGGGAGTCTCCATCTTCTTTGTAGCTACCCCTTACGTACTGTTACACAGTGATGAGATCCCCTCTGAGCCTCCTTTTCTCAAGGCTGAACAAACCCAGTTCTCTCAGCCTATCCTCATATGGCAGGCTTCCCAGTCCTTTGATCACTTGTTCAAGGCTAAATGGGGCTAGTTTTGTCTTTTCCACATCAGTGAAGATATGGTTTCCATTCCCTATGGCGCTGATGTATGGAACAAGTCACTGTGCCTTTTCATGTTTCCTCCTTCCCATTTTGGAAACGGGAATAGTCATATAAGCCTGTTTTAAAGTATTCGTAGCCATTAAAGAACTGCAGAGACAATAAGGTGTTTTTTTATTAATTATTTTGTGAGTCATTCCTTACAAGGTTATCCTGAAAGCATACAGCCAATTGAAAGAGGCACTTTGGCTCTGATTCAGATTTTGTTGAGGCAAGCTGCCAAACATGCCTCAGTACAAGCTATATTGGACTGCACCAGTATTATAGAAAATGGCTTCTTTGACATCGTTAATAGCAAGTGTTTTTCAGGCTCTATAAGGGGATTTCAAATTCGGCATTGAGCCTAAAATCAGAAGTAAAACAAACAAATGCCTGAAATTCTTTCCTCGTAAGTGTAAGAATTTCCCTAATCCAAACCACAATTTGCATTCCAGCTGAAAGGAAATTTTGTATTTCAAGAGGCTACTGTGAGGAGAACTGAGCTGCAGGAGGTGTATTTTTATGTGACACGTGAGAAGCAAGAAGCACAGAGGTGGTCTATTGATAAAAGTCTTCAAACCAGACTGATCACACTTCAGGGCAC
Source organism: Phalacrocorax carbo (assembly GCF_963921805.1). Classification (NCBI taxonomy): domain Eukaryota; kingdom Metazoa; phylum Chordata; class Aves; order Suliformes; family Phalacrocoracidae; genus Phalacrocorax; species Phalacrocorax carbo. Next base: position 31,887,102 of record NC_087514.1, on the reverse strand, counting down.
ATTCTTTTCCAAAACAGACACACAAAAGGAAACTGATGAAAATAAAAGTATGAGAGATTACTGCCTGCTTTCTTAGTGCGGCGTATTATTTCTTGTTTACTGCAGCATTGCCCAGGTCATCTAACAAGTCACAAATCCAAGCAAAATTGAGCTCTTGATGTTAATATAACCCTTTCCAAACTGTCTTAGGTATATCACAAATATATGCCAGGCAGTATTGTAGCAGTATGTGTACTGGAACAAGGCCAGGAGCTGCTACTAAGAGCATTCTCAGCAGTAAAATGTTTGCAAAGCCTTGACCTTGTGCATTCTCTAAAATTACTAAACAGATTTAACAACCAAAAAGCTTGATTTTCACGTATTTTATTAGTTCAGCTGAATGTACTGTTTATTATAAAGTGATTAAGTACTTCTTTTGACAAATTCCTCTTCTCAGTTAAGTAACTTTGCATACATTTTCTTTGCATCTACTAGAAGTGAATTTAACATTTTATTTATTAACTTTGAAGTGAAACAATTCAGCAACTTCTGCACAAAAGCCTGTAAAATTAACATTGGTTTCATATGTCATATGTCTCCTCCAAAGTGGGTTTTTTCCTAATTCAGTTGTTCAACTTTCCCTGTGAAAATGTGCTAAGATAACAAGCTTTAGAAAAACAAAAAATTGTATATGCTAAGCAAAGATATGCTACAGTCTAAACAACTAAAATGTGAGCAATTTCAGCCTAGGCAAGACACTGAAGCTCTGAGAAAGTGTCTGCTTTTGTTCCTAGAGTTGATGATTAGGACAGAGTTTTCACCTCTCCTCAGTTATTTATCTGGCAGACTAGCTTGGTTTGGACTACATGGGATGAGCTTCTAGATAAAATCCCAGACATGTTCCTGGAATAAGATGAAAGTGAATGTGAAGGGCTGCTTGCCCTTAGCAATAACTGGAGACTGATGGAAGCAACCTTCCTGGTAAAACCTTGCAGATCTCCCCAAAGATTTACTTCCTGCATCCCAAGTCTGTCTTCTCTCTATCCACAACATGCCTGCAACAGCTCAGGCAGAAAAATCAGGAGCAGAAGAAAGGGAGTAAGTAGAGAATGAGGATTTTCTGCTGAAAAAAAAAAAAAAGATGTTCTGGAGCAGCATTTTCCACTTGCTTCAGTAACAACAGCGGGGGATCGAGTTCAGTTTGGGGCTCTTCCCCGACTAGATTGTCCCCCAGTGATGGTTGGCCTCTTATTGCATATTCCTTCCCACAGCAGCCTGAGATGCAAAGACAGGTTAACAGAGAATTGTGGAGGAAAAGGTGGGGAAAGAAGTAACAAGGGAAAAGGGAACTGTTCCTCTTGCGCTGGAAAGGGAGATGACAAACAGCTGGAAGGACAGACAGGGGAAGTGGAGAAATGCATGGGTACTTCCTGCTGTCAGGAAACAAAGATTTCCAAAATGTTCAGCCACTGAAGACCCTTTCCTTCACGGAAGCCAGAAGCACCCTCTTTTTTGTGACATCCACAGCACATCCAGTAAAATAATTTATCAATACCCAAGTCATGTTAAAACTACAGTAGAGAGTACTGTAAAGCAAAATAAGAACAATTAACAGTGACATGCTTACTGAGATGGTTTTGGTGTTTATGCAAGTCCAATCAATATATAATAATCCTACAGATATTCCTAAATTATTATAAAGGTACACTACCTGATAGTACTGAAAACCATGATGCTTTACAGCAACTTGAACAAGACCACACTACTGTTCTGCCAATAGAGAAGGTCTTTGAAAAAGATGCTGGGCAGGCTCCTCTTACACTGTGGTATTTTTTTTAATTGCAGTTGTGCCTAGAATGGGTGTGCCATGCGTGGCTATCTGTTTGTTTTCAAACTGCTACAAATGAACCAGAATCTAGCCTTATAGCCAGTGGACAGTGGTTCCTTTCAGGCAAGCACATACTAGACGAAAACCTGGACAGTTTTTCTCATTAGTGAACATGGTACCTGAATGAGCCAAAACACCAAATCCAGATTTGTGAATGCCCAGATGACCGCTTGCAGGTCTGAGTATACCTCTCTGTCTCATGTCAGCTCTCAGAACCAAGACTCCATTTCTCACAGGACTAGCAGCAATATTCCTTAGCCTTATGTCTCCTGCCCTCCCCATAGTTTCTCCCCACTTCTGTATGTGTCCTGCAATGGCAGGACAATGTCCCTGAGATGCATCACACTGACATTTTTGAACAATGTAGACATTCAGTCTCCTTGTGGCCCAGTTACACCTCTGGGCATTACTGAGTACATTCAGTTACGGTGTGCATACAAGCTGGAGCATCCTGGCAAACATAAGAACAGCACATGAAGATAGCTGCCTGAAAGACAGTGCCTCATATCTGAAAAAGACAAGTAGCTCTTCTCTTTTCAAACTTGTTGGAAGGTGAGTCACACCGACCTAGCAGCAAGTCAGGCTGTGGGAGACAGAGATTTCTCCCCCGTGTGAATACTCTGCCCTGATCACAAGCCGCTAGGTCATTTCAGTAGCAATGGATCACACCTTACACGTTGCAGCTGATGACTGCTGAAAATCTTGCTAGCCTATTTAGCATCCAACAAATAAGTTTGCCTCAGTAGTTCATGCTGCACAGCACCACGGTATAGTAGGAAAACCACTACAGCTTTATGAGCAGAGCTTAGGCTTGTGTCTTCCACTGCTGTTTACACCCGTTCATGCATTGTCCTTTCTGCCATTATAGGATTGCCTTTCCCGGTCCTCCCAATTGGAGAACATAGGCTGAATAACTGTAAACAGATGAAAGCAAATTGGAGGGATTAGTCTCGAAAGGGTTCTACTCCTCTGGCTTGAACAGGGACAGGCTCAAGGCCACTGCAGAATGAAGTTAGGTTGTAACAGGCCTGTTCAAGAAAGATGAAGCAAGGCACCCTGGTCATATACCAGAACTTACGGTTAGGAAAGTGCTGGCCCTAATATTTGTGTGCAACATTACATGTTTTATGCTTCAGCAACTGAAAACAGCTATAACTATGATAAAATTAATCTTGTGGTTCTTTCTTGCTATGTTCGCTTTGAATTTACAATCCAGCTTTGAGATCCACCAAAAGAGATCCAAAAACTGTAGTACATCAACTACTGACATGCTGAACAATCATCTTAATCAGCACCAAACAATTTCAAGACACTGACAATTGAGAAAGCCATTAATTCTATCAGTCACACTTATGCACCCAGAGGTGTAACTTCCTTACATAGAATCACTGTGAACAACCACTTTAAAACCTATTAAGTCCATCTTGCAGACTGCCAAAGAGGAAACAACAGAGATTTGGGAAATGCCAGGATGATACTACAAGCTGTGGAATGCTATGCTTCTCATCAAACTGTATTTCTTCCCTCTTACCATATTTCTTCCTCTTTTACACAAGAATTAGGACAGGATAATTTCAAGTTCTCTTTTTATCCCCCACATAATCACACAGCGATGCTGAGATTTACAAACACAAGAAAGACATCTGTCTGAATTTACTTTTGCTTCAGAAAGTTTTCCTTCTAAACAGTGCTACACTGTTATGAGAAGAAAAGGTGGACCTGGGGCATGGACAGTGCTGGATTCCAAACACAATGTTTGTTCTTGTAGATGTAGAAGAAATGCCGCAGTAGTGTAATGTGCTTCTTTCCTTCAGAGAAGTGATACTCTGCAAGTTTGTGTTCGTTATTTACTGATTTTAAGACATACTTTTCCCATAATTTATCAAAAAATAAATATAAAATTGAAGAAAAATATTATTGACATTGTAAAGCTAAATAAAGCAAGACGTTATTCTAGAATGTGTATATCCGTAATACTAGTTATTATAATAACTAATTCTCCTTTCAGGACATAGTTCTTCTGTAAGTCAAGCAATTGAGAAATTGATGGGAACTGTGTCTTTGCAGCTGAGGACAGATTCTGGCATACCAGTGATTTTAAAAGAAAACTGGACTTGGTTTGAATACAACACACACCTCTAAAAAAATCTTTGATTTATTTTATTTGTGATAATTTACTGATTAACTGAAGTATGACTCTGTATCTTCTATAAATAGAACATCATTATCAAGATACTCCAAAATTATATTTCCACCATTGTACAATGGACAGTTTTTATCAGATAGCCATGTTTCCAGTGTGTGCTCAAATGGCAAGGCTTCTCCAGAGGCAGTATGGCATAATCTCAATTTCTGTAAAACAAATAGCACAGAAATTAACATCAAGGTTTGCCTATCTGAGATACAAGAAGTGGGGTGGGGGAGGGACAAAAGGGTAAAAAAACCCAAAATCAAAACCCAGCAACCTAGAAAATGTTTGTTACTATTACTGATTTACCTGGGATGTTGATTTGTTGTTGTCATTTTTAAGGCTTGCTAAGGAAGCTGCAAAATCTACTACTTTGCCAATACTCCACTTACTGCAAAAGAACATGGGCTTGCTTTTCTCTTTGTTCCCCTTTGGTAAAAATACTTGAAAGTAAATTCTTTCTGCCTAGAAAAACATGAAAAGTAAACATGAAGAAACATATAATTCTCATCATACACATCTAATAGTTTTTCAGTAAAAAACTTCAACCCAAAAATTACCAACTGAAACTCGTTTTATTCCATCACGACCAAGGCCCCATTTTACTGCAGGATACAAACAGCTGAGATCATCAGGTCCAATCCCGTCCAGCTGCAGGCACATACAGGATGGACAGTAAGTTCAGAAAGGTGAAGAACATCTCCTGCCAGAGTCCCACAGCTAGGTTGTTATAGAGACAGACAGACATGAAAAGGTGTCTGCCCTGCATTTACTAGACAATAATGACTGCTCTGGGGAGAAAAAGGTGAATTTAAATAAGCGGTGCTTGTTTTTGGCAGCGGTGTAATATCTCAAACTGGAATCAAAAGTGGTTAAAACAGAACAATTCACTGTAGTAGAAATGCCTGCTTCACAAACGAACATTCTGGTCACGGCTGGCTAATCCTTTATCCTGTTTTTCCTCCTTTTATGTACTAAATGCTCTTTCAGTCTGGTTAACAGACTGAAACATTTGTTTAAGAAATTTCAAGAGTAACCTATGAGGGAGAGATTTGGAATGGGATTGGGACAATCCCTTCTTCAGGTTTATTCCTTCTTGACATTCAACAGAAGACACAGAGCAAGCATGACTGGTATATTCATCAGTTAAGACCTCCCTTGCTGAGTCTGAGCCAGTCTTCTTTTTGAAGCATTTATTTATGCCTTCTCTAGAAAAATATGGAATACCCTTCCCCCAGCTATGTTCATAAGACTGAGTCTGAATTTCAACCTGTGCATTTTCCTCAAAACTTTCGTGCTCTCCACACGCAAGAAAAATCTTCAACATCCAGGACTATTACAAAGGGGCGAGGGAAGCAGGACCTAAATCTCACTAAAATGTAAATGACCACAACTTGCAAAGCAGCTAACGCAACGGCCATCCTATTGTGGACATGTGCTAACATCACTCAACTGCTATCAGTGCCCTGGCACCTTCCTACAGTTGCTCCTCCAGTTCTAAGGATGATGAGACAGTCTCCTGCAGTTTGCTGGAACTCAATTCACAAAGCAGCTCATTCAGCTGTTGGATCCCTAACTGTGGGGTATGTCTCCTGGAATTTCTGTGCCACATCCAAGAAAATACCGGTCAGTCAGGGACAAAATAGCAAGCACTGTTTTGTGGCATGGCCCTCCTGTTTTGAGCTGGTCAGTCTCAAGAGGGGTAACTCATATCAGGTCTGACACCAAAAGAAGCAATCATCTGCAGAAAGCTAATCTGAACAAAGAGGCCAGAGAAAAGATATTTCTAAGATAGCCTGATTTTCCTTATCATAGAATAAGAAAGGTCAGGAAAGACCTCTGGTGTCATGTGGCCCAAAACCATGCTCAAAGCAGGGGGAACTTTAAAGCTGGACCTAACTATAAAGGTAGATCAGGTTGCTCCAAGTCAGATTCAATCAAGTTTTGAACATCCCAAAGTTGTAGATTCCACAGATTTTCAAAGCAGCTTCTTCCAAAGTCTGACCACCGTCACTGTGATTTTTCTTCCTATTATCTAACTGGAATTCCATGTTGCAGTGTGCGCCCATTTCCCCCTGTCCTTTTGCTGTGCAAAAAAAATGTGTCAATCTTCTCTATACAGTGATGCAAGAACTAATGTGCCTAAGAGGCATTCCAGAAACTTCACATTCAAAAAATCTGCCATCAGCCTGGAACAAGCTGGGCAGAAGGCGGCTAGAAGGAGTCTAGGAAGCAATTTAAATAGAGAGGTGCTGAAGGTTAACCAGCTTAATTTATCAATGTTAGAATTATCACTATTCTAGATGATTAAGCAATTAATATCCAAATGAGAAAATGGCTAGTAAGAGAAATTAACATACAGTAATATAGAACTTTTTAGAGCTTACTGTCTTTGGACTTAAGAAAAAATTTTATTATATATATCGAGGGTGGATTTTTAAATTATGTTCCACAATATTTGAAATTAATCACTTTCCCTCCAGCACATGTTTATTAAAGTGGTACTATCTGTGAAGAATGCTACAAGCAGGTCTTTGTATTATGACTTCTGCCTAAGCAGAGTTACCTAATTTCTATGCATGACAATGTATAAAGAAATAAATTTGTAAGAGGACTCAGTAATGGAATAGCTGTAGTTGTTTTAAAAACAATAATTAAATGTACTCTACTGAGGTAAGACCTAACAATAAGACTATCACATAGAATGTTTTCAGTATTATAAAATCAATATCACAGGCGTAAACCCAGTGCGCTCCTGCATAACAATGTGGTGAAAAGTAATTTAAATACAGTTCTTTTAAGAGGATGCATAAGTACAGACCTAAAGTGAAACCCTAGATGAACGAATCAAGGTGTTTCTAAACCCAGCATAGTCCTAATATGTGGAAAAGGCTTGAACACCAGGTTTGATGGGCCACAATAGTGAAAACCAATAAGTAATCTGTGAAATACTTCAAGAATCAAAGAAACTGAAGCTGAAAGAAATATAACTGTCAAAACCCTTTTCCAACCCAAAAGCAGGAACAACTGACCTCAGGCCCTTCATACCTTATCCAGAAATACAATAAAATTCTATTAAATATGAGTAGCAGAAATAAGAATGGAGCTTTGCAGAGCACAAAGCTCAGTTTCATGAGACAGGTTCAATCTGACTGGTACAGAGTTGTGCAAGCTGCGTCCAGTTTGTGTCAGAAGCTTCTCAGCACCCAGCATGAAAAGCATCCATTTGAGATGGGTTTGGCACGTGTGACCGGTACCCCTGCTCCTGACCTCGGTAACAAGCTTAGCATAACTAACACCATTTTGTATGGCAAGTGGCCATTCTCTATGACCCAGCTGGTCACGTATCAGTCCCCTCTCCCCCTCTCCTGATGGCCCTGAAGGTCCTGTGCACCAGGCAGACGACTTCTCCTACTCCCTATCGGCCTCAAGGTCCCTGGGCGCCAGGCCGACTGCTCTCCTCCTTACCGGCCTTGAAGGTCCCAGGCACCCGGCCAACCCGATGGTGTTGATGACCTTGTCTCAGAACAGGGAAGGCTCACAGCACGCAGAGCACCGCCCATAAAATCAAGCAGTTACAAGCCCCGAGCGGGACTTGGACCAGAACTGCTGCTGGAACACAAAAGCTGCGATCCCCCGGTGGCCAGGGACACCGCCACCGTCTGCTTCCTCCGAGGACTGAGTGAGTAACTCATATTCTTTTATATGTTTCAAGCCCAGGTGATGACTGTGATACTGATACCTCAAGCCAAGTGCTAAGATTTGTCCCGATCTGCAGAGGGTCCAGGTGATGAGGCAGCATAAGCTAAGCTGTGCTACAGAATTCTGCGCTACGCTACTTATAAAATTGTGCTGCGCCGATTCTGATTAGAGAAATCCTGTGCTACTCTGATCCTAAAATTCTACGCTATGGTGATTATCAAATTCTGTTAAAATAATAAAGCTTTATCATCGTTCTGCCAGGGATCCCCAGAAGAACCTGTCTGTCCCCGCAGTGTCGGGTGACAGAGTAAATTGGTGTAGTTGGCAGAATCCTTGGGGCAGAGTGATGATCCCCGATAAACGGGACTCCTGGAGAAATAAGTTTACAGAAAGTAGATGGCAAGCTCCCGAGTGGGACAGGAAGTAGTTTGAGGCAATAAGCCATGATCCAAAAGCCTTATGAATGAGTTTAATAAACAGAGGGTATGTGTAAAGTAAGAAGGACAGATGGAAGGAAGGAAGGAAGGAAGGAAGGAATGAATGTGCTGGTTATCACCCGCAGTATGGAAAATTGAGAACGAACAAGCTGTAAGGTTAGAAAAGGAAATTATAAAGTTGAAATGTGAATTGTCAGTGAAGTATTTACAAGTAGCATAACCAAATTAAAGGCTGATAGTCTGGAAAAAGAGCATCTTTTGAAAAACAGTGCCACAGGCTATAGAAAAAGCAAGAAAACATCGTAAAAAACTGTTAAAAGGTAGCAATGTAGACCCCGTAAAGGTCTGTGTAGCTATGTATGATAGTGACTGGGCTGGAGACATTTGGGACAGCTCAGATTAATCTGGTGAGGAAGGAATTGATTCTGTACCAATACAACCCCTGACTGAACAAGAAATCACTACTGGTGACCCACAGGGGAACAATCCACAGAGAGGAGATACTAACATTTGAGATTTTAATACGGATTAGTTGCAAAATATTCAGGCAACACACCAAAAATAACCTGGGCAGTCAATAGTTAAATGGTTGTGCTGCCTCTTGCATGATAAAGCAGCAAGATTTATCATGCAACTGCCGCTGTTTGCAGGAAAGGCAAAAGACTTAGATTTAGGTCCTGGAATTTTTCTCACCCTCGGAGGGAATGTCGCTGGGACCTTAGCTATTCAGTGGACAAGGGGGGCCCATTATCAAGATTGGAACCAGGAACCTGCAATTCCTTGGCAGGGTCCAGGTGAATTGCAGGAGGTGTAATTACAAGCAGCTACTATAACGTTATTACACTGAGCTGAAGACCCAGGTGACGAACCTAGCCCTTGGGACACTCCTGCTACATCCCCTGATTTGAGGTCTGATGGGAAAGGAGCCGCAGGGTCAGAGAAATTAATCTTTATGCAAATATGGCAGGGTTTACCTGCAGAAATCCCTTTTTCATAAGTGCTCTGCAAATGCAAGAACTAAGCCCTGATCCTCCCATAGAAAGGGAGCAGCGCCGGGTCCTAAATCCTTCGGTCCCACCTGGAGGGCGAACAAGTGCCCCGCACGGCCATCAGGCCAATTTAAAGGAACAATGTAAAACCATCAGGAGACTTCCCAATCAAACTGAAAGTGGACAATCCGAGTGAAACAAGTGGTGGCACGCCTGCATAAATCAGGGGTACACTGGTGACTTGCTCCACAGTTTGCCTACCAAAAAAAGTATGATTGCTAGTGAAGGAAGGGGGAAAGGAGGAAAAGCTATCCACATCTCTACCTAGTGCGCCTCCCATAAATGGAAACGCCTTTAAACCACAAAAATATCCTGACTTATTGTCATGCACCGTTCCCAGATTGTCATCTACAGCAAGACAGATTCTGTTTGTTAACGTGCTTCACTGATGAGATGCCAGGTGGTTAACATATACCACAATTTATTAAATTTTCCACTGCCCTTAAGCAAGTCACTTTAACCGATATTGTAAGTCCAATACATAATAAGACAGAAATTGGTAGAGCAAGATACATTAAATTGGGGAAAGGGAGATACGATCTGTTCGGTGTTTCAGTAGTCCGTGGCAAGGTCAAAGGTGATGGGGGTCTCAGGCCAGCTGAGAGGGAGCTCCACCGACTTGCTCCCATTTTCTGATTTTATAGCTGGTCTGAAGCCCCTAGTCCCCACGTACCTTTGTACCCAGAGCCATAATTGTCACAGCACACCCTGCTACGAGGTTTGGAGATGAACAGGGGCTGTTTGGGTAGATAAATGAGGGACGAGGAGGGAGGAAGGCCTCACGGTTCAGCAAAGATGTTCATGCTTCTATAATTTAAAAGAGCAACACAACTAAACCCTTGATCATGAGTTGTGCTTGTGAGTAGTGTTTAGCTGCGAGTGGGTGAGAGCTTCTTAATTCGGTTTAAATACTTCCCTCAGGGTGCTTTGTTAGAAACTGTCTGGGCTTCTGACATAAATTTAGGCCTAATTTTCTGGCAGCTGATAAGCAGTGTAGGGAGTGGCAGGGCATATTATCAGAGTCTGCACAGCTGGGGCTCGGGGCTAAGCAAGGGACAACCACCAAGTCTTCACCTAGTTCCACCTTCACCTTGGCCTCACAGTGGCATTCCCCTCTTCAGCAGACCCTTGATGTTAATCTGGTCCCAGGGTCAGGACCCCACACCTATGTCCTATCAGAGAGCAGTATCAGGGAAACTAGACAAGGGGCTTGGACTAGCAGGGGTACAAGTGGCCCTACCCTCTGCCACTTCAGGACCAATTCCCACCCTTTGGGCCATATTAAATGATAAATTAACGACTGATTTCCTCACAGATACTGGAGCACAACTATTCACGATTAAAGCAGAATTACATCCTGGAGCTACCCCTCTGAAAAATCAGGAAATATTAGTAACTGGAGTAAATGGAGCTGTGATTCCTTATTCAATTGCTAAGGTAAAACTGGAACTTCCCTTTTGCCTTCCCCCACCCCAGAAAATAGGATATGTGACTAGGAGACCTAAATATATTTGGTATGGATATTCTGTGAGCTGGATACAGGGCATTTGAAACAATTGACGAAGAAACAATGCCAGGGCCCCAGCCAGGACCTTTTTGGGGACGAAATGGATAAGGGGTAGGAAATAAGTCTGCTGGTCCACTTGGCGAATTGATTACATTGGACCTCTCCCTCGAACACCTGAGGTGTGGCGTTATATTCTTACTGGAGTTGAAATGTATCAGGCTTAGGGAAGGTTTTTGCTTGCTGGAAAGCTGATGGTCTGACCACTGTGGCAGGATTTAATCGATGGTTTGCTGACACTCCCATGCCCTCTGCTGTGCAGTCTGACAATGGCACCCATTAAAAAAAAAAAAATTCCAGGAATGGTGCTATATCACGCAGTTGCCTGGGTGTTCCACCTGTCCTACAGATCCCAAAGTAATGGCACAGTCGAGATGTGGAATGGTCTACTAAAATGAGCTCTAGGGCAAAGTTTATATACAGGAAAATGCACTAAAGCCCTACCTAATGCTGTTTGATGCTTAAATAACCAGCAGACACCCACCAGATTCCCAGTGGAACAAGCTCATTTTCCTGCTCTTCAACCCATAAAACATCTAAAACCCCCATTGTCAACCTGTCGTTTTTCTCAGGGTGACACTGCTCTTATTAATTACCCTTTAATGGTTAAAATATCTGCCACTTTACTAACTCCCTGAGAAAAGGGAATATAGAAAACACTGTAAATGGGGACTCCCTTTAACTTTCACTGTGGCTTGGATAATTCCCAAGACTGAAAAATTTCTTATTGCTTCAGATAATAAACTATACTTGGACGGATTCTTTGGCCCGAACAAACTTGGAGTGCACCCAAGGCATCATCACTTTACCTTTGTGGAAACGTCAGCTCTAAGAAGATGACCATAACACCCACTGTATTGTACTTACCCTTGTTTCTACCCTCTTCACCCCAGTTTCAAGAATGGGGTGATAATCATGTCACTACATTAATGAACAACATTACTCAAAAGGGTAACAAATCAAACTGTTGGTATTGTCTAGATCACCCTCAATCTTCAGATGCTAATTTTAGGTGGGTAGCTGGACCTGCTCCTGAAATATTTTGCTACCAACCTATGTTGGCATACTCACTCCACAACCCTCCAAATTATCAAACTCAGCCTTTTAAGGCACATTCTTATAAGACCCCGTGGTGCACTATAATGCCCCTAAATACAAATTCAACCTGGGTGGGAAAAAAAAGCAATTGCGATTATACCCTGGTCTACGATTGGACAAAAACTCGTATTTGGCTGGTACCCTATAAAAAACCCAGAGTTCATAATGAATCCAATTTAAGAACCACATGGATCTGTAAAAACAAAGCAGCGGTTACAAATAATACTGCTTTAAATATTTTGCCACCCTGGAAGCTCACACGGACTGTTAATGGCACATTTTGCCAAAGATACTAAAATCCCACTGGTCCTATTCTACATTTTACAGAGTAATGGTTCTTTAAGAACTGATGACAGTTGGACCACCTGTAATTGGAATAACACACCTGGCTGTATCTGTATATACACTAACCCTTTTCCCACCACTTGAATAAGCCACACTTACCTGCTTACATTTGATCATTCTGACAATGAAAAAGAGGCTCATTGATGGTGTGAGGAATGTTTCCCTAGAAATTTTACAGTACCAAATCAGTATCCCACCAGCATCTGGATGGTTTTGGCTCTGTGGCACAAATGCCTATAAAAGTCTGCCACCACAACAGACAGGTATTTGTACCATATAATGTCTTGTTCCCTACGAATTTCAATTAAAAAAATTAACTTCTACCTTTTTACACAACCATTACCCTGTATGCAATAACTGTTGTGATCAATCCCTTGGTACAAAGAATGATGAAATTCTGTCAATTTATGCATGCATTATTTCCAAGTTTAAGTACTGATGAGCCAGAAAGAGCTATTGTAAATATTTCTGCTATGCTTGAAATTGTCCAAAATGATACTGTAGATGCTTTAAAAAAAATGTTTGCAATTAGAAGTTAGTTTGCTTTCACAATTAGCAATTCAAAATCATTGGGCCTTAGATTATCTTTTAGCATCACAGGGAGGTATATGTATACTTTTAAACATCACTTGTTTTTATACTAATGAATCTAAACAAATCAAATATGACATAAGCATCATTCAATGACAAGTTTGTACTTTTCACCAAATAGCTCCTGTCAGAAGGTCTACCCGCTGACTGCTTTTGGCTGTGGTCCTGGCTACCTGACTTCGGAACATGGGCCAGTCAAGTTTTGTTAATATTACCTCTGATAACAGCTTCGGAATTATGTTCTTATGTGCTATATGTTACTTTAAATCCTTATGCATATCAATTGCTAAAATCAATGTTTTATACTCTCCTCGCCCCTTTGATGAACAGCCTTTAGATAACACATGGCCCACTGCTGCCCTGGAGTCCTCTTCATGAATGCATTGCTAAGCTGTAGGCTGTGGGCAGGAGGTGACGGTACCACCACCGCTGGTGTCCTTCCCTGTTCATGACGGTGTCAAGGGGTGGGGTGTGACCAGTACCCCTGCTCCCGACCTCGGTAACAAGCTTAGCATAACTAACACCATTTTGTATGGCAAATGGCCGTTCTCTATGACCCAGCTGGTCACGTATCAGTCCCCTCTCCCCCTCTCCTGATGGCCCTGAAGGTCCTGTGCACCAGGCAGACGACTTCTCCTACTCCCTATCGGCCTCAAGGTCCCTGGGCGCCAGGCCGACTGCTCTCCTCCTTACCGGCCTTGAAGGTCCCAGGCACCCGGCCAACCCGATGGTGTTGATGACCTTGTCTCAGAACAGGGAAGGCTCACAGCACGCAGAGCACCGCCCATAAAATCAAGCAGTTACAAGCCCCGAGCGGGACTTGGACCAGAACTGCTGCTGGAACACAAAAGCTGCGATCCCCCAGTGGCCAGGGACACCGCCACCGTCTGCTTCCTCCGAGGACTGAGTGACTCATATTCTTTTATATGTTTCAAGCCCAGGTGATGACTGTGATACTGATACCTCAAGCCAAGTGCTAAGATTTGTCCCAATCTGCAGAGGGTCCAGGCGATGAGGCAGCATAAGCTAAGCTGTGCTACAGAATTCTGCGCTACGCTACTTATAAAATTGTGCTGCGCCGATTCTGATTAGAGAAATCCTGTGCTACTCTGATCCTAAAATTCTACGCTATGGTGATTATCAAATTCTGTTAAAATAATAAAGCTTTAATTGCTACTGCACCTTAGTGCCATCATCATTCTGCCAGGGATCCCCAGAAGAACCTGTCTGTCCCCGCAGTGTTGGGTGACAGCCGTATGGCAGGCAAATATTATTTTTCTGCTATAAAATAAACAAATTTGACCTGACTGCTCCGAACTCTACACAGGCACCTTATAACAAACATAAGACTGGTGAGATTGTTTTTGGGTAGAGGCTGAAATGGATGTATAAATGATTGTAGGCTTGAAGAATTAAATCCAAAACCAAACGGAGGGAACTAGACGAAGAACAAGATATTTAGAAAACTCCCCATTTCCTTTGAGAATTCAGTTATTGAAAACAAACATGACTGACCTGAGGCAAGGACTTGTCCCCACATGCGTGCATTTTCAGTTTCATTAATGCCACTTTTGCTGCTGTCTCACTGTTTTTCGCTCCTTTAAGTTTTTTGCTTTTTGCTTCCTTGTTTTTTTTAGAATCTGAGAACAATAGTATTCCTGTTAGTGTGATGATTCAGCCTGTCTCCTAAACATATCTTGGAATTAGCCTACGGGGCCTCATTACAGATCCAAGGTTCCCATTCTTTCCATATCCTCCTAAGGCCATGATACCAGGTACTCCTATTAAAGAATATCTGGAATTGTTACAGTCCGAACTGAACTCCTTTACATTGAAAAGTAGATCAACACTATCGCAAGGTAAACACAGGTTGCAAAAGCCACACATATACAAATTCCTGAGTTTCAACACCTGTGGCCATCACAGCATTCATATGGCAACAGATTCAGATCCTCCTTTCTAAAGATAAGTCCTCTGTCCAGTTAGGCAGTGCTGTTTATTCTCTTCCCTGTCCGAGATCTTGTTTAAAAGCTGGAAAATATTACCTTGTAGACTTGTACTTTTTTGCCAGCTTTGTTGTGTAGCTATGATCCCAGCAGACTGGCATGTGCACCCAAAACAATGCAATTGCAATGATCTGCAAATTAATTAATAGGCAAATAATGGCTAGGTACAAGTCATTACATCATAGTGCTTGTAGAATGAAAACAAGACAATAATTCTGAAAGAAACCTAAGCCCTATTTAAAGATTCTCTTTGTAGACATATGCGACTTACATATGTAGCATATGTAAGTCTAGATGAACTTACATGCTGACATGTGAGTTTAGGGCTATTTAAAAAAGGAACACCCATCCTGCCTTATTATTTGGTCAAACCTACACCCTCAGAGGAGGTCACAAGCTCAAACAGACTTCTGAAGAAAACTGTAGAATATCTATCCCACTGTACTTGCCTATAATGTGTTTAACGAGCTGCTGGGTGGCAGCCATTCGAGGTCTTGGTGTGTCCAGTTTCTCACATTCATGGTCCGATTGATGCCGGTGTCTGGAAACAACAGTGTAAAACTTTTATTACCTCTTCCATACACTAATGAATGAGTACTGATGTTTAAACACTCTGTTCCACTCACCTTAGGCAAAAATGTTTTTCACAGTAGGGACATAAAAATGGCAAAAGCTCCTTTCCATTGCAGTCCTTGTATGAGCATGGGTAAGATCTGTGCTCATCTGGTTTCACAGAACTGTTTCTTATATTCACCTAGGCATCAGTACAAAATATTTTGTGTAAATAATCAGATATTAAAGATAAAAGTGACCACCCCAGCTTTCCAAAAGAACTGTGTTAGCTCTCTGTTCTATGGGCAAAACTAGTCCAGTGATTCTCTCCTACTTTTGTCTTGGTTAAGTTTAGCTCAGAGTTAGAAAAAGACCCATCATCCTAACTTCATCTACTACATCATCTACTTCTGACAGGCAGAAAAAGATTAGATCAATTATTTTTAAGTTTGTCACATTCACAGTTAAATAATTCATACTTATATACTATGTGTATATATCTAATATGAAAATAGACAGTTACAGTTCACGGAATTTAAATTTTAAGGTAGTCATATACTATTAGATTACCTCAGAACACCCGTGAGCATCCCGGCTCCTGTGCTGAAGGCTTTGTGTCAAAAAAAAGAAAATATCATACTGTTAACACTTCAGGAAAAAAAAACCCTGCATGTGAAAACATTCAAGTGTTTAAAGAGTGATCTGGCAAGTTTTATCATGGGAATTTAAATAATTAATCTTCTCCAAAATGTGTTCTAACCTATGCATTTCACATCTTGAAAGGATTCCTGAGTATGTAAAACGTTTAGCTCTTGGAACTCATGCCCCAAGATAACAAACCATTTCAAGAGATTAAGGACATTAGCATGCTTAAGAATTCAGCTCAAAGCAGCTGACGTTGACTTTGTCTGTTTTAATGGATTTTGAATCACCTACAACAGCAGAAAACCCTTGAAGGCTTCGAACATGTTAAAAATGAAATCTGCCCTTAGCCCATCTCAGTTTGTCTCAGCTGCCCTCTGCTAATCTGCAGTGTAAATCAAAGTGCAGGCACTGATTTGAACCTTGGAAGAAACTTCAATATTTTTTCTACAAGACAAAACACCCAATCCCCTCAAAAATCTGTACAAAACAGGGTTTCAGCTAGATCCCTTCCAAAATAATATACCTGCATTCTAAATATAATCCTACTGATTTCAAAACTCCACAACAGCTGCTTGGGAAAATGTAGCAAGTTCAACGAAACAATAATTTTTACCTAAATGTATCTGAATTGAGTCACAGAATGTTTTATACAACATTTAGGTCTACACAACTGCCACACTGAAAACCAGCTTAGTTTCCTTTCATGACAAGGTCACCATCTAGCTGACCTAGGGAAGCCAGTAGATGTTGTGGGTTTGGGTTTTAGCAAAGCTTTTGATACTGTCTCTCACAGTATCCTTCTGGATAAAATGTCCAGCACACAGCTAGTCAAGTCCATAATGTGTCGGGTGAGCAGTTTGCTGATGGGTCGGGCTCAGAGAGTTATAGTAAATGGAGTTACATCAGGCTGGTGGCCAGTGACCAGTGGGGTTCCACTGGGCTCAATTTAAGGGCCAGTGCTCTTTAATGTTTTTATAAATGATCTGGACGCAGGAATCAAGCGTATGTTAAGTTTGCAGACAATACTAAACTAGGAGGAGCTGTGGACTCCCTCACTGCTAGAGAGGCCTTACAAAGAGATCTGGATAGACTAGAGAGCTGGGCAGTCACCAACCATATAAAATTTAACAAGAGCAAGTGCTGGATTCTCTACCTGCAGTGAGGTAGTCCTGGTTACGCATACAAATTGTGGGACGAGAGGCTGGAGAGCAGCCCTGCGGAGAGCTGGGGGTTTGGGTTGATGGCAAGTTGAACATGAGGCAACAGTGTGCTCTGGCAACCAAAAGGGCCAACTGTGTCCTGGGGTGCATCAAGCACAGCATAGCTAGCCAGTCGAGGGAAGTGACTGTCCCACCCTACACCACACTGGTGTGGCCCCACCTCGAGTACTGTGTGCAGTTTTGGGCATCTCAATACAAGGACATCAAATTATTAGAGTGTGTCCAGAGGAGGGTGACTGAGATAGCGAAAGGTCTCAAGGGCAAGACTTGCGAGGAACGGCTGCGGTCACTTGGTTTGTTCAGCCTGGAGAAGGGAAGGCTGAGGGGTGACCTCATCACAGTCCACACCTTCCTCAAAACGGGGCAGCGGAGGGGGAGCTGCTGGTCTCCTCTCTCTGGTGACCATCGATAGGACACGAGGAAACGCAAAGATGTTGTGTCAGGGGAAGTTCAGACTGGACATGAAGAAAAGGTTCTTCACTGAGACACTGCAACAGGCTCCCCAGGGAAGTGGTCACAGCACCAAGCCTGTCGAGTTCAGCTAGTGTCTGGACGGCGCTCTGAGTCATATGGTTGTTTTAGGTAGTCCTGTGAGGAGCAGGGAGTTGGACTTGATCCTCATGGGTCCCTTCCAACTTGAGAAACTCTATGATTCTATGAACTTACCAAAAGACACCTGAACAGCCATCACATACAAAGGGGAGAAAATCTGAAACAGAGAGATTTGTTTTTAGTTAGACAACATGGTCGTTGTTTTGCTAATAGTTTCTAGCTTAATTTTTACATGATTCACTTTTGCTTACCTATATCATGGGGTCGGTTCCTTTACATGGACACTTAGCAACTGCATCTACACAGTATCTAGAAGTGGCTTGTGTAACCCAGTTACACTGTTAACTCCCCTAGTTAGTATTACTGAAAAACATATGAGTAGGTAAATTATATTTATATACATTCCAGAAGCTGGAATTCTCCTTTAGTTTTTTTTTTTTTTTTCAATATCAAACTTTGGAACTAGAACATTTGGCTAGCCATCAAACTTACCGGTTATGCTAAAAATTGCATTTATTGTGAGACCACTCAGAATAGTACTTCCTGACTGCTGAGGCACTGGACAATTTAAATCTTTACTATACGGATTGTCAACCGGAGGGGATGCTATGTGTTCCAAAAAGCCAGCATCAGACAGTCCTGATGATTCTGCTTCTTCCTCTCTATCCTCTATATCATACATACTGTCCCTGTAATTTAAATTTCACATACTTCTTAAGTCTTGGCACACATTCCCCATTCACTGCATCAGTTCTTACAGATAAAAGCACTTCATTGTCTGCTGAACCTGGCCACATCACCGATGGCAGCGAAAGCCCATCTCCAGGCCATCACTCCATTTCTCCATCCTTCAGGTTTGGTCTTAACAGACCACCACACAACTGGACTAGATAGTGCAGGTCACATAGATCTCCGTCACTTCATCTATAAGACCAAGTGCTGCCATCAGAAAGCTTTCGGTACAAGCGGTTTTGCCGCCTGTCTCTGAAAGGTTACATTTTCATTATCATCGTTCCTGAGATCGGCGAAGGCGAGGAAGGGCGAAGAATGGAAACACAGGGCGGTAGCAGCCGCCAGAGCAGGGGATTAAACACCTCGTGACGTAATGCCACGGCAGGCCCGGGCAATGGATGGTGCGGGGCCGCAGCACCCCGCAGGCCGCCGCGGGAGGGGACACCCCATCTCCCCGCGGCCCCTCCCCACCGCCGCCCCGGGCCCCGCCCCCGGCCCGCCGTCCCCGCCTCCGCCAGCCCGCGAGAGGCCGGCCCCTGCCTCCGCGACCCCGCCGGGCACCCTCCGCCGCCCTCCCTTACCGAGCTGGCGGCAATCCGCCACCCCGCAGTGCTGCCCCAGCTCCAGCTCCGCCATCTTCCGCGCGTCCCGAAAGGCGGGGAGGGCGAGCAGGGAAGGTGCAGAAACGGGGCGCGCAAGGGCTGCCGGGCCACGGAGGGGCGGCGGCGGCCGGGTGCGCCACGCCGGCCCAGAGCTGCTGGGGCCGCCGGGGGCGGAGGGGGGGGCTGGGATGCCTGCCTCGCCGGGATTTGGGATACCCCCGGTGAGGGACCCGTGGCGGCGTGAGCGGTGCCTCAGACTTCCACCCCGTCTAGTGCGGGTCGCGCGTCCGGCTGCTGTTGCGGTGGGTGGGGAAATAATTTTTGTGTCTTATTTTTGTTGTTACGTCAGCTCTCCGAAGGGAGCCTGTTTGGGAGGCGGGGCGAAGGGTGGGAACGCAGCTCTCCGAGACGCTTCCTGCACTCCCGTAATTCACGAGCGGTTTCATTAGCGATGCACCCGTACTTTCAAAAGCCACGTTTCTTAAGGATTCAGTGTTTGTTCTCCCGCTCCCCGACCCCCGTGCGTTCCTCTGCCCCGGCGTCCGCCGGCAGCGCTTTAGGGGCCGCGGCCGGGCCGGTCGCTCCGCCCGTCTCCCCGCTAGCGCTCTCCGGGCGCGGGGTGCGCTGCCCCGGCCGGCGCGGTGGCAGCCCGCGGCCCTCCCAAAGCACACCTTCCCGCGGTACGAGACTGAGAGAAAACGGGTGGCGGGACGCACGCACTAAGGGGCCGCCTCCGCATGGCGGGCACGCCTGACCGGCCCGGCCCCACCTCGGCCGCCCCCCGCCTGGGGCTCTGCCCCCTCCCCTCGGAGCCCCCTCGCACCGCCCGCCGCTTTCCAAGCGCTGGAGGGGGGGCAGCGGCCGCCCGCCCGCCCTCGCCGGAGCCGCCCCTGGGCGGGCAGCCCAGGCCCGCCCCGCCGGCAGGTGCGGAGCCGCCGCCCGCGGGCGCAGCCGGCGCCGTCACGGCGTGTGCCGGGCGGGGAAGCTCCTGCGGGACGGGTCCGGCCGGCCAGACCCTTCCGCCGGTGGGTGCCGAGCCGGGGCCGCCGCCGCCATGAGCAAGATTTCCAAGTTCTTCAAGGGGGGCGGCTCGGCCGCCTCCAAGGGCCGCGGGGGGCCCTCGCCGCAGGAGGCGCTGGCCCGGCTGCGGGAGACGGAGGAGATGCTCAGCAAGAAGCAGGAGTACCTGGAGACGAGGATCGAGCGGGAGCTGGCGGCAGCCCGGCAGCACGGCACTAAGAACAAGCGAGGTGAGTCCGGGCCCCGCCGCCGGGGCCTTGCTGGGCTTTAAATCCCAGGGTTCAGACGCCTCTCGGAGCGGGGCTCTGTTCAGAAGGGGGGGGGGGGCGCGCGGGGCCTAGAGGGGCTGGCCCCTGCCTCCGCGACCCTGCCGGGGACCCAGCGCCTGGGACGTGATGGTGGCTTTGGGTCTTTGGCATCTGTGAGTGCTTAATGCGCTGTGGGTTCATTTTGGTGTTATTCCTTAGTTATGCCTGTGGTTCCCTGCACGATGCTTTTGTTCGTGTACTGGCTGGATAAACGGTGCTGCAAAGTACCGCTCAACGTGGGAAGGGGATCCCAGCTTGGATGCTGAGTGTTGGTTGTGCAGATAGCAGACGTGCTGAAGCATGTGAGGGTCTAAGGGATAATAAGGTCTGGATCCTGCTTATACTGATGTTGTCATGTCTGGGAAGCAAATGATGGTAGACAGTATCTTGGGGATATACAGGCCTTTGAGAAACAAGTTAATTACTTCCTAAAGTCACCTGGAATCCTGTTTGTCTACTCTGAGGTTTATCTTTCTTTAAATATTTCAAAACGAAGCAAAGCATTTAGAACTAAAGATCTGTGACATAATGAGAGAGTAGCTCTTTCATCCACTCTTTCTATTGCTGGATAATTTAGAAAGTTAATGCCGTGAAGCTTAAAACTTGTGAGGTGTTGTGTGTTAAAGGTGTTTTGGTTAGCCCTTTAATGAATTTGTAATACTTTAGTATTTAATAATTATAAGCAAAAGGCATTTATTTAGAAAGGATATAAAAGCATCGGTCGAGATGGGACAGGTTTGAAGGCACAGTGAGAGGGAGTAAAGCCAGCTCAGCAGTGCAACTCTGCCTGCTGCTCTGCAACAAGGGAGCTGTCTGGGTTGTCCCGGTCTCAACCTTTCCATTCCCCTGGCTTCAACTGGAGTGTCTGTCTTGTCCCCTCGCACAGGTACTGGCACCTGCGTGCTGGCGCAGTGAGCTAGTTCAGGAAGGTGATCCAGCTGAAAACTAATCTGCTGTGGGACAAAGTGACCAGCCAGCTCCCGGGACTGGTTCACTATGCAATTGCCCAAGTGACGGGGCTGATGCAAGAAGACAGGCCTGCTCCCGTGACTGCAGCAGTTCCTGCTTAGGTCCAGACATGCTGCAGTGGAACTTCATCCCAAGCCTGGACTTCGAGCTGGCATGGTTGCGGGAAGAAGCAAGCAGTGCTTCCTGCCTTGCTCCTGCCCCCAGGCTGCTCCCTGTCAGTAAAGAGGAAGAGGTAGGGCAAGAAGTACAGAGTGGGATTTTTTTCATGCCAAAAATGGCTCTAAGGCCAAAATGGGATAGCATAACTACAGTCAAAGAAAAAATGAGAAATTAACCTTTCTGTGCTGAAGTGCTTGAATGAAAGTGCCAAAGCCTTCAGCACGCTAGTGAGTGAACTTAAATCCCCGAGAATACCCCTTCATTTGATATGTCAGTTGCTTTACAGTTTAATTGCTTTTGATTTATATATAACAGCGTATTAGCTGGTATACTGTACTTCATAGTTCAGAGGAAATCTGCTAACCAGCATCTATTGTAGTGTTATGTAAACACACAAATGAGAGAATAAAAGCATTAATCTACATTGCCTTGTTAAAGTGAATGTTTCGAAGGGACCTTGTAGGTAATTTTTAGTGTTGTTTTTCCTTAATTGGATACGTGGAGAAACCTATGGCAACTAAAACAGGAGTGCCCGAGACTGGAGCAAGATGTGTCTAGGTATAGAAAATGCACCAAATTAGGATGATCTCATTTGACTTTTATGCGCGTGAGTCTGAGTCAGTTACACTGACACAAGACAGAGCAGATTCAAGCACCAGCAATTTTTCATGAGTTCAGATGATTCTTGAATGGGTTCATGTGACATCAGTAGGCTTAGCTTGATGTAAAAGCCGTAACATGTTAGCTATGCAGATAGATGTGAAACATCACTTAAAAATTTTTGGCTTCTCCTGTATAGAGTGAGCATCTCTGCAGTTCCTGTACCTAATCTGAAATTAGCTACACTTCCGGAGTGATACATTTCCAGCATTCCCCATTAATGTTTTACTGTAACTAGACCACTTGAGGGCTTTTGGAATAGCAATGTGTGTTGGAATTCCTTCTGCAGTTTATCCTGTCATGATAAGCAATATTTCTTTTCACAGTTAGCACTGCCTTTTTATGTCTCCCCATTCCAAATACAAAGTCATGATTTTTTTTTTATATCTCTTGCTGTACTACTTTGGGTATCTCGGCTTCAGCCAATGCAGAGCTGCCAACTCCATCTGCAAGTTGGCCTTTCATCTGGAATATTTTGAAGGTCATACAGGAAAGCTTAAAGGGCAGAAAGTGATACTGTGTATTTGAGAACTCTGTTTGAAAGGAAATGTATTTTCTGAAGTGTGCCTGTGAAAAAAACGTACAGGTGAATGAGTGTCGTTTCAGCCTGGAATCTTTCACAGATCCTGGAAAATGGCTGACTGGAAAGAATTAAGTTAAAAGAAGCCGTCCAGTATAGGACTAAATCTTAACCATCAAAAGCCACATAGTACTAATGAGGGCAAAACCTATATAGAAAGTTGGAACAACAGGTAGGCTTTTATAAGTCGATGCTGCTAAATATGTTGTGTGGTACATTTGGGCAGGGCTTATGCAGCCGTGTGCATTCCTTTTCAGTGAGTTAGCTGTACCAAGAAGGCTGTTGAAACCAAACCATGTTGTGTGTTGACACGGACAGGGCTGTCCTGCCTGCGTCCGGGTGTATGACAGGTTGGGTCTGAGTGTTTGTGGCAGGGAGACCGGAGGAAGCCCTTAGTGTGTCTTTGTTCTGTGAGTTACAGCTATTGTTCCCTGATCTTCGTGATCACTTTTCGAGTGTCTTGCCATGAACTGGAATAGTTACAATGAGTCAAGGGCATTATTGTTCTTGAATTAGTGCCTCATTTACAACTCTATGTGGCTTCCCCCACAAGGTTTTAAGGATTATGAATGCTGATAATGAGTTTACTGAAGGTGGTATGATTTTTATGGCCTCAGCAGTATTTCTTTTGGTTGTCCTTGGTGTAAGGGAGACGAGAAGTTGTAATCCACCAGTCCCTTGCAGGACTGAAGTGGAGGTTTGTGAGCTGTGTCCAAGAATGAGATCCATTATTTCCACGCTGGTGTTACATTTTCTGAAGAAACGCTCTTTTCCTTCTTCACCTGTTTCCCCCTGGGAATTTTAAGGATTACTAGGCAATGCTTTTATTTCTGCTTCAGAAGATGAGATCTGTATTTCCTGTACTGATGGGTGTTGGGCTTGACAGGTAAAGGTGTTATCACTGTACTGTTTCTTCATTCTGATCTGTCATTAAACCATGAGGAGGGTGCTACAACTCTTAATGTCACTAATGTTGTTCTTTCCTTTAGACACCTAGATATTCAGTGTAGCCAGAATTGCTGTTGCCCATCCGGCCATTTCTGCTTCCTTAATAAAGTATCAGCATAGTAGTGATACTGGAAAGGTATTGCTTCTGTATGCTAATAGCAGTAGTTCTTTAATATGCATACTTAAACTGACATAATAGTCTGCTGTTGTTCCAGCCACTTATCTTGAAAATAAAATAAGAACTCAGAATAAAAGCAGTGGTTCCTAATCTATGAGCTGTGTCCTGCTTGCTGGACTCGGAACACAGGAAACATGCTAAAGCCCAGCCAACTGCTAACCACTTTGTTATGAAATGCAGGAGTTGAATTGGCTTCATTGGAGCACAACAGAAGCAGTGTATGAGACTGCTTTTTGTCCTGGAGAAGACCTCCACCTCCTCCTGGTTGAATTGGTAGTAATTGCACTTGCTTCCTCAGGCTCTACTCCTGCTTAGACCTTTCCTCCCTGGGCTGTCTTCCTTCTTTGAAGTCTTTGGAATGGGCAGTGCCCTTTTTCAGTGCCATTCTTAGACCTTCAGTGAAGTAAGCTTATGTTCTCTTCTCAATTTCTTTATTTTTTGATAGATATGTTCTTCTTCAGTTTGGTTATTATAATGCAGTAGCATTTCTGTGAAGCATTGCAAACTTGTAAGTAGCACACAAATTTTAAAATGTTTGTATGTGCAGTACAAAAGCACTTGAAGTTCATGATAATCTGTAAAACACAGAAAAAAAGATTCCATATAACAAGGAAATTCTCATATTGTAGCTATAGGAGCTATTATTACAAAACACTGCAGTGAAGGGCTTTCATTTCATATAAATGAGAAAAATTATATAGTGTGGTGTGGGAATTATGCCTTGGTTGATAAGGAAGGAGTATGAATTGGTTTCCTGTGAACTGCTTTGTTCTATACGTGACTGTAAAACTAAAGAGAATTAATAAAGGTATGTTGCACTACAATAATTAGGAAAAGGTGTTTATGGATAGATGAAGTCGCACAGAGTCTACCTTCTTCTGTGGGTAATTTGTGTGTGGTTTAATTAAATCTTAATACAGGAACCTTCTGGATTTTTTGAACAACTGCTTTGTGTGTAACTGAGGAAATCCATTTTCCTTCTGAGCAGCCAGTAACAACAGCACCATTTCAGAGTCCCATATCTGAAAAACACTGACTGGAAGTATTACCCTGTAGTAGCTACTTCTTCCAGCTGAAGCCTTTCTGCATTGAGCAGTTAGTGCTCCTCAGTCCACAGGGCTTTAGAGTCTTCTCTGGCACAGCTGGTTATATGCACAGTTTTAGACCACTAAATTTACCTGGAATTGATTCAACTGAAGCTGAGGAAGGGAGTAGCTGGTGTCCTAATTTTACCAATAATAAGCATAAATAGGTAGAGAAATAATAAGTAGGTAAAAAGTTTATTTGGCATTAAGTAAAACTGATGTATTTTGGAATTGCTAGTGAGAATTTTACAGTTCTTACCTTTGCTATTTGTATGACATCACCTGGGGTTCATCCATCTTTTCAGAATATGCATGCTCTTTGGACCATCCCCAAAACCTGCTAAAATCTTGAATTTGAGTACTGTGATTAATCTGTTGTGATTGCCATTTGGTGTCCTGAAACATTTTACTGCAGGTGCTAGAAGGCATTGTGTATCTTAGCATGTGTGAATGCTTGTCCTGGGGCAGCTAATAATGAGCTGTTCTGACCATGTTGATTTAACCATTTGTCAACAAAGCACTGAATTTTTTAGTGTGTTGTTACACACCGTAAATCTATGCCCCCTTCTTGGAGGGATCCTAATTTCAAGGGAAAGGACATGGGAATTAATAGCATTGAAAAAGCAATGGGTTAACTCGGTCTCTTTTGGTTTTGCTCGGTGTTTTTCTTACCTGGCATATATGTAGTTTGGAAAGGCCAGCGGTCAAGAAATGCTTGTGGCAAGACAGTGTGTGTTCACACCCAGAGGCCGAGAGAAAGCACTTTTCTCCTCCTGCTTGTCATGTGCATTTATTGTGGTAATGATTTACTCTGCGCAAAGTATGCTGCTTATAACTTAGCAAGTACAAAAGACTTACCTCAATGATCTACAAAGATAATGGGGAGTAACTGGATTCGACTGTGGCTGTGTTTACAAAGTTATATATGTTTTCAAGTTCTAAGGTTTAAAGGTCATGCTCCTAAGTGCTTGTAAGAAATAGACGCAGCTGAGAGCCAGAGAAATGTGAGTCGTCCTCTGGTGTAACCCACCTGCTTGGTTGGGTGGGCCATTTGGGCTTCCTCTTGCACTTGACAGTTTCTGCTGCTGAGACAAAGTTTAGAAAGCAGCCTTGGTGGACGTGTGGTTATCATGACAGATCTTCTTACCTGTCTTCCTTAGTTTTTACTTACGTTTTGCAACCTCCTCTTTTCTTTCTTTCCCCTGTTATCTCCTTTCTTGACTTCTGTCTGATGTTTTTCTTTTTCCTCCCCATCTTCCCTGCTTTGCCTGTGTGCACAGGATGGAGTTCAAGATCTTCCGCAGTGGAGGAAGAAGCTGCTCTTCCCTGTGGTGCTAAAAGGAGTTAATCTAAAAGAGGCTTCCCAGCATGTTCATGCAACAGCATGTTGGTGATAAACAGGCTGCTGATCTGGTGTGATCAAAGTTTGTCTCCCTACTAGTAAGGTAGGAGGGTGATAATTATAAATTCTGCAGGTCGGCTTGGTGCTGAACTACTTGTCCTTGCATTTTGCTCTGAAAATACACAGTACACTTTGCCTCTTCCCATTCCAGCTGCCTTACAAGCACTGAAGAGAAAAAAGAGATACGAGAAACAGTTGAGTCAAATTGATGGGACACTCTCAACCATTGAGTTCCAGAGAGAGGCATTGGAAAATTCCCACACCAACACAGAAGTCCTCAGGAATATGGGTTATGCTGCACAAGCTATGAAAAAAGTACATGAAAATATGTAAGTGCTTTCTAAAAACTTTCAAGTTGGGCGTACTAACCACTTTCAAACTATTTAATCACTACAGACTATTGTATCAAGTCAGCCAGTTTGGACTTCATTTTTGGATCAGGCATTTAATGTCAGGAATGCTAGTGGTGCTGTAATGTTATATTTGGCAGAAAAATATCTTTTCTTAACAGCAAGTCTAGAAGGAAGTCAGTTAACTAGAGAGATCTATGTGGTAACTGTTTTTTGAAGTCTGCCTTGGCAGTGGAGACTGGCCTCTGCCCTTGGTTTTTCCAGAAGAAAACTTAGTTGAAGAAACTAAGTGGACTCTTTTCTTCAAAGTCCATAAGCTGGACTGTGTGATTCAAAGTACTAATTAGACCTGAATAAAAGAGAAGGTAATTTTTTGTCTGTGTAATATTTTAATATATCCTGTATTGTTTCATGAGGCGTTTTCCTGCCTGAATAAACAGTTAAATCAGAAAGGTTTTTCTGAGAGAAGTAAACAGGAAGTGAAACAATAATGAAGTTAACAATAAGGGGAAACTTTTAAATAGGGTATAGTCCTTTTAAGTTCCCCCCCAATTCTGGTGGAAGCTTAACATCAAAAAAGATACATTTGTAAAGATACTGACCTTGGGAAGGAGATGGGATCTGCCCAGGGGATGCGACTGTTTGCTGGCAGAGGCATGAGAAGCACAGAGGCGCAGAGAGAGAGACAGACTGCTGCAGTTTGGCTTTTTTTTATGGTTCCAAGGTGGAAGAAATTGGACTGGCTAAACCAGAAGCTTGTCAGGAAGCATTAAGGTGTAGGTGAGGGACATTATTCCCTGTGAGTTACGCTGTTTATACAGCCATGGGCATAAAAAGAAAATAGGGTCTGTTCAATTTTTTTCTAAGTCTCTTCTGTAGAATTTGAATGATATATCTTTAAAAAATGTTTCCGTGTTACCTTGCCAGGGACTTGAACAAAATTGATGATTTGATGCAAGATATCACTGAACAGCAAGACGTTGCCCAGGAAATTTCAGATGCTATCTCAAACCGAGCTGCCTTTGGTGATGAGTTTGATGAGGTTAGTACTTCGGGCCTGTGCGTTTTAGCTTTATTTTAGTTAAATTACTCCATAGTTATTTTGTTGTGTAGTGGGTTGTTTCTCAAAAGGTGTGGATGTGAAATTCTTTGGTTCTAGCTTACCCAATCTCGGACATTTTAATATTTTTATATAAAATTTAAAATTATTAATATATAATAATATAAAAATCTATATATGTAAAATATTAAAACCCTATTTATATATACATTTTAACGGCACTCCTGTAGTTGTTATTCTCATTTGTAGCATGGAAGGAGGTCACTAAAATGTATAATTTGTATGCTCCAAGTAGACACTGAAACATATAATTTTTGTGCTCCAAATAGACGTCCGTTTGACTAAGTGCATGTTCCTCTGTCACAAACAGGCTGTTGCTCACAATTCTGAATGTTGGACCAGTTTTTTAAGTTTGTTTTTGCTGCCTGGGGGTGCAGGTCCTTTCCCTGTTTTCCAGATTTTCTGTAGAAGTAATTCCTGTTGGAGGCAATAAGGTTTATTCCTTGAGCTCTTGATTTCTGAAATGCCCACAAGGCACTTAGGACCTTCTGAAAATTTGTTTCAGTAGCTTTCATACAATGTCCCTGGACTTCATTTTGTATATCTGAATAGGACATTACTTATTTCTGATCCAGCCACGGCTGCAGACTCAAGGGTCAAGTATACTCAGAATCCTTGCAATCTGCGGAAAGCAGAGCTAGGCATCAGGCTCAGTATCACAGCCAGTTTGGTTTTGGATTTTAGCTAGGTAATGAAATGACCAAGCACCTAGGGATCATTTGAAGAATGTCCTAAAGAATCAAACAATTCACTCTCACCCCAACTAATTTGTGCCTGTGTGCCCAAATGGAGAACAAAGAAAAATACATATGCTATATCATATTTGCTTGATTGGGCAGGGGGGAGGAGTTTCATTCAACAGTTATAATTTGTTAACAATAGTAATGATTCTTTGTATTTTTTTTTCCCATTATCTGCTTTCCTATTTTCCACTTTGGATGTAAATAGACTTTTCAAGAAACATTTGATCACTACTGGCACAAGGAGTGGGATTTGCTCTGTATAAACTGGGCGTCAAACAACTGGAAAACATTCTGCCATCCTCAACAGCTACGCAGTGTGACTGACTTTTCATCACTGCTTAACTTTTACGAGTCTAGTCTTAGTAAGCATGTTGTGGATTGATCTGGAAGTTCCTAAGAGATACTAATCTAAGTTGATGGGCATGTTTCCTGTTCTGGGAAAATAAGCCACTGTGACATGGGCATCACTGTACCAGCACCTGCCTTTGCATAGGAGCCTGATACTTACAGGACTTGTCCAGTAACTGGCAAGCCTGGTTTGCAGGCCACTTCAGCTTAAGAGCGCTGGAATCAATGTCTTAATTGCTGCGTTATGAGGTGATTTGTGTTGAAGGCTGATATTTATTTTTTTGAAGGACATTTTGACCACACAGTTAGATTTCCTCTTCACATGTGTGCCATGGGTGTAAGGAGACCATGGAAGCATGTAATTTCTCCTGCTCCAGATAGACACAAAAACATAAGGGTTCTTTCCCCTGGGTTGACACAGGGTGTGTCATGAAGAATGCAGAAAAGCTCTCTCCTACCTGAGTGGGATGCTCACTGGGAGGGGTGATCCTTGCCTGGAGGCCAGTTTCTGATAATCATATGCAAAATACACACATTCCAGTGGACAAAACCTGGAACCTGGGAGTTCACATTATATCTTCCCTCTGCTCTCTTTTGGCCTGGCTTTGAGAGGAGAAAGGGGATTTGTTATAGCTATTGCAGTACTCCACAGCCTAATTGTAGAGCAGTTCCTGAGTTGTGGGAAATGTAAGTTAAATCCATGCTTGAGGTTGAGAAGAACTTAAAACTTGAGTCTCCCACTTCAAAAGCAAATGTTCTAGCCATTACATTATTATTTTAAAGGTATAGGTGTCATGATCATGGTTTCCTTTACCTTTTTTTTTTGTTTGTTTGTTTGTTTTAAAAGAGAGCCTGTCATGGCTGACACTACCTTTTCATTGTTTACTTGTTCAGCAGAGGTTGGTAATGACTAGTTTGGTATGGGAGGGGGTTAAATGACTACCTAGAGGTTTTCAGAAATACCATTTCTATTGACTTCACAACAACTTGGACACGAACTTTTCAAGAAGCCTGTATTCACAGCACTGACTGAGGCACTTGAAGTACAGGCATATTTGCACCTCAGCTAAATGCTTAAGCTAGACATGGGAGCCCAACTTGTACATTTCCTTGAGACATCAGCTGTGAATTGAACATCATCAGGTGTAGATATGATGCTGAAATTTTTAGATGATACCCCAGGATTTGCACTGTGAACTAGGTCAGGTAGGCAAACTGTAGCCTTTTTTTTTGTCCGTAAAATATAAAAACATGAGAAAGTAAGTCTCAGATGGCTTGTGGTGGCTATGAAATTATCATTTTACTTCCACATTGCTGATACGCCAGCTATAAATGGGTGGGCAAAGCCCACTTCAATACCTAGTAGATCTCACTTTGCTACAGCCAATTTTTCCCCAGACGCTTTTGCCTGTTGTTTCTTTTTAAATCATTTTATCAACATGGCAAAGGTCTATTTCTCTACATACATGTAATATTTAGTTTCCTTTCTTTGGAAAACTCCAGTCAAGGAATAAGTCTTTGGCTTTTTAAAAAAAGTGTATAGCCTTTTTATTTTTAGTATTATACAAGTGGATTAAATCATCTGTCCAAATCAGCTTCTGCAGCTAAAAGCCCAAGAGTGTTATGTGCTTCAAGAGTGAATAACAGGACCCAGGAGGACAGCCCTGATTCCGGTACTGCTTTGAAATCATGTCTAATCCTGGACTTGTGTGATGGGGCTGAAGCATAATGTTTAATGAAAGCCTATCTTATAACCAGTGGAAGCTGTTTGCTTTTTAAAATGGGAGAAGTTGCATATTAAAATTAGAATCTGTTAAAGACTACAGGCTCTAGATTTGGAACAAACCCGGGGATAGCAGAGGGACCTTTTCTTTTTCCCCCGTTTGCCTTTTTGAGGAGTATTACACTGCCATCAGTTTTCCTTCTGATTTTATTCCTTCTCCCATTTCTAACTTTCATTGTCCTTCTTTCAACTTTCAATTAAGGTTTGTTGTTATCACCCGCACTTAGTAAAAATTATACTTGTGATACGCTGTTTTTTGATATTTGTTTTCAGGTGTAAACTGTTGTGGTTTTTTTTTTTTTCAGTGGTGCTTTGCTTCATGGTGGTTAAATGTGCCCTTGCTTGAGATCACTGTCAGGACAATGAATTTGTAAATAATGTTTTCCTTGAATTTAGGATGAGTTGATGGCAGAATTAGAAGAACTGGAGCAAGAAGAATTGAACAAGGGAATGAGAGATGTCAGGTTGCCAAGCGTTCCATCCACATCGCTGCCTTCTCACCCTGGTAAACTGCCTGCCTGCCATTTTACATTTCTCATGATTAAGCCATGCTGTGAGAAGCAGTTGAGGAAGAAAGAGCTCCAGATATGTATTTAACTCTGTTTTAACTTTTAAAGTATTATAGATTCATTTCTTATTTTTGTATCTGTTTATCAGAAAAAGCAGAGTAGAATTCTCTTTGCTGTATGAAAGCATTTAGGACCAAATTCTCTGTAGACTTGGAGAGACAAACTCAGGGAACTTGACCTTGCACATATACTGATATATCTCCTACTGAAATGCAGTGAGATCACTGAGGAATAGGAAGACTTTTTTTTTCCTCCTTCTTTTTGGCAATTAAATACTTACTCCTTTTTAATTAGAGTCTGACCTAGATTCAAAATGTTTGCGTCACAAAGATCCAGTTTTGTAGGGTAGCAGTTTGATATTTGCCACTGGTATTTTAATTAGAAATTAAGGATGCAGCAGGCAGTACACATTTAAAGAAATACTGTCAATTCCTTTGCTTTCTTTTTACAGAACAGACTTATTTCTGGTATTAAGCAGTAGTCTTATTTTTCTGTAGTTCTGCCCTGTTCATTTTGAATTAAGCCAGAGACAGTCAACTTCTACTACATCTTTCACCGTGTCCCTGTTGTCCTCTGTCAGCTGAAAGACTTGCTATGTACTGATGCTAGTAAAAGAGAAATATTTGATGGTAGGGAGAGCACACACACAACATAGGTTGTTTATGGTACATTCTGCTGCAGAACAGGTTACCTAGACCAGCTCAAAGCAGAGACTCTAATGTGTGTTTTGGCAGACAGCACTTAAATTCTGAGAAGCAGTTTAAAATATTCAAACTGGGATTCTGGCCTCATCTACTGAAATCAGTTGCAGAACAGAGTTTAAAAAAAATTTAGGAAAACCCAGTGCAAATTGCTGCCTGGGCATTTATGGCTTGTTCACACATCCTCTTCCAGATCCAGCTGTGCCAGCTGACACTTTTATTAAACCCAGGCCATCTCCATGTGCTTCTCACTATTTTAATTTGCTACTTCATCTGTCTGTATGGCTGCTTCAGGCAAAATTAGCTGGTTACAATTATATAGTTTAAAGCCTTGCAAAACCGGCTTATCTTTTCTGAAACTCAATGCTTACTGTTACAGAGCAATAGCAAAGTAAGAACAGTTAATGGCTATATAAGGTTTCTAAGCATTATAGAATGCTGGAGGTGCATGCTACCCTCCTGGTTTTGGAGATGAGACAACTGAGATGGGGCAAGGCATAGCGACCTTCTGCAGCTGCACAGTGAGCCAGTGGCACTTGCAGAATAGGGACTGGACCGCTGGTCTCCCACATCCTTCTCCCACCTTTAGTCCCTGAAGGTGGTGGTAGTTGCAGCCCCTGTCAGGGTGGTGGCTCCTGGCCATACGGCTGCCACAGGTGGGAGCCAAGTGGCTGCTATAAATGTGCACACCAGGGTACTGCACCCAGTAACAGTGTTCACTGATGTTTGGAGGAATGCAAATCCTGACATGCACAGCCCACAGATGGAGACAGCCTGAGGTTGAACCTGGGCTTTAGGGCATCCAGTTTGTAGGTGAGTGAATAAAGACTATTTGGGTGAGATTTTAGTTCAATGAGTGGGAAAGATGTGTGATAGGAGATTTGGGTAAAAAAAAAAAAAAAAAAGAGAGAAAGCGCATGTGTGACCTGGTACAGAGCTGGAGATTGCTGTTGTTGTAAACACAGCAGTTAATTGACGTCACCTGAAAAGTTCAGGAACTTTTCTCCCTTTTAATAAATGACACCTCTCATTAAAATGGGATGAGTCCATCTGGAGGCTGGAACTGCACATGCAGAGCCCTTTGGCACTATTTAGAAAGGTAGCAGGATGCACAGCAGGCCAGGGGTATGTCAGTCATGCCTGCTCAAGTGGCAGTGAGAGAACTGGCAGCATGCTTGTGGACACTTGCCCTCTGTGACAGCTTTTAGAGATTAAATGTATTTTCTGTGGGAGCCTTTCAGTAGGAGTTACATCAGACCTATATTGTTAACCTCAGGGTTATAGGTGAGATAATGGTGGGGCAACAGTAGTTGCATCTCTCATCAGCTTCATTACTGCATTACCTGTGTTTAGCTTGCTACTTGGTAAATTGATTTGAGATGTTCAGACTCACTTCAGA
This sequence comes from Phalacrocorax carbo, assembly GCF_963921805.1. Classification (NCBI taxonomy): domain Eukaryota; kingdom Metazoa; phylum Chordata; class Aves; order Suliformes; family Phalacrocoracidae; genus Phalacrocorax; species Phalacrocorax carbo. Next base: position 31,853,630 of record NC_087514.1, on the reverse strand, counting down.
AAGCACTATGTGAGTCCTCGTGCTAACAAATAAAATGGTTCTGACTGTTAATTAGTTGATGGTTATTGTTAATCTCTCTCTTTCTGCAGCATCAACCAGGAAGAGAGTGGAGGATGAAGACGAAATGAAGAAGCTGGCTGCCTGGGCTTCATAAGAGCCTGGTCTTTTTATAACACTGAACATTAGGGCTGTAATGCTGCTTCATTACCATACCGATTTGGTGTGGTTGCATTTCATACAGGCTGGGTTTTTTTATGGTCAATCTTGCTAAGAACAGTGCTACTGCCATATTAAAAAAACTAGTTTAAAAACAAACAAACAAAATGTGATAGTTGCAAAAACCTCCAAGCATCAAAGGTTTTTTTTTCAGCCTCATCCAGAGATCTGTTTTTTTTATCAGTATCAGTTTTATTAGGTAATTTCTTACTATATCTTGCTGTGAAAACCTGTGTGCTTCTCTTATGCACACAGCTGGTTTCACTGTTGAAATGAAATGAAAAAGTTCAATAAGTCATCAGGGCCCTATCCTAGAGGGTTATTTGATTCCAACTATTTGAATATTGGCAAAACAGCTTTATACATGTCCTGACTTGCAAGTTCCTTTGAGCCCAAGAGCCTGGAGCAATTTCTGGTGTCCTAGATATTAAGAGGAGACTCTTCTGTAGTTTTTTTTTGAAGTGGGATAGGTTTTTATTTTGTTTTAAACTTTGACCAGAATATCCAATGCACTTCTATAGGTCGACTTGAATTGTATTTTGAACTTTTTCCAGCTCAGTTCAAGAACAGTTTCAATGATTGGGGGAAACGAAAAGTCTCAGTTCTTACGGATCCCTGCCAAACAAAACTGATTTCTGCTAACCCTGTCAAAAATCCAGAAGAGATTTGACCTTCCTGTGTTGTTCTCCTCCACTGTGTCTTTCTAGGGTGACTCTTTACTTTGCATGATAATACCCATCCTCAAAGGAATTAGTAACACATTTTTTTAATTATAGAATTTCAAAATAATTTTAACTTCTGACCATTCAGTTCTTTTCTCTCACTCAGTTTCTTAATGGAAATAATACCAGCATGTTGTATTTGAAATGCCTTTTTAACCCTGGTTAAAAGCTGATTCTGAATTATTTGGAAGTTGACATGTTATTGTCCAGCTGACAGCTTTTTAGCTTAAGGAACAAATGCTGGTCTGAGTGCTAAACTACTAAATTTATAGAGAAATCACTGTTCAAATAGAAAACAAAAATTAAATAGGCTGCTTTACGCTAGAAAATTTACTAAGACAAGCTCTATGCTAGTAGCCTGCTGTCAATCACAAGGAAATAGTGAAACACTGTGGAGTTCCTAGGGATGTGGTAAGCAGAGTCACGTTGATCCTAGGTTTCTTGTTTTCAAATTAATTTAAATTTACTGGTCGTTGAACCACTTGGGGAATAGTGGGAGACTTGATTTCTGTAGATCTATAGCAACAGAAGACAGACCCTTTCTCCTGTGGGCTTTAGCCTGTGATTTGCTGCGTGTTCTGCTTTGATAGGGTATAATAGGCTTCAGCTTACTGCATTTAAGGTTAAGCGTAAGCTAATGTGTGTTTCTGGACATGGTGTGCTCAGAACCTTTCAAGTTGAGTTCCATGGATGAAACCCAAAGCTTACAAACCCTGTGGAGAGATTCAGTTTTTCCAGACTTTTGCATTCTCTGTAGTGGAATTGCTTTTGGTTTGCATTCATATGAAAGGAAGATCAAGCCTTGCCAGTTTACTTCGGATAAATTTCTTACTGGAAAAAATGTGTGTTAGTTCTGTCCCAAAGTTTTGGATGTACCAGGAGAATTGTCCGTTTCTGTTGAGAGTTGAGAAAACTTGAAACTATTCAATTTTTGTTTTAAAAAAAAAAACAACAAAAAGTTAAAGAACTGCCTTAAATTTAAAAAAACACTTTGAACTCTCAGTAGGAGACCAAACACTAACAAAATGTTACTCGGTTTTAATGCTTGCTGAAAATCAGGATGAGATGCCAGCTGAAAGCAGGCCTATTGAATAAAATAACAAATATTCTGAGTTATTTAGAATTTGTTTGCTAATCCTTTTGGCTGGAATCCTGTTTTCAAGGTATGCAGTCCATGCAAGTCTGTGGATTGTGTACCGAAAGAATTAGTGTACACTGATTGCATCACCATGTGAGGCTGGCCGTGTGCTTGTGGACACATCTGGTATTTCTAAATGCAAGGCCATGCCAACATAGTCCCATGCTTAGCTTGGAAAAGCTGTCTTTTAGGATCTGTTCGTGGTCAAATTAGTAGTTTTCCAATACTTGGCACTTATGTAGCACTTAGCATATTTAAAGTGCTCTTACAACCTAACCAAAATAGGTGTCTAAGCTTCCAGTTTGAAACTAAAGTGATTTTCAGTCTGCTTTGGAAGATGTGGGCCCACAGTTTTTGTGCAAGAACTTTCCATGTGAACACCCTGCAGGGGAGAAGAAATCCTTGGGATGGTCGTCTCCTTTGCAAGCTAGTGGCTGACTGCCGATGTCCAGCAATGTTTTGGCCAAGTGTTGATCCTGGGAAGCCTCAGTTGTCTTCAGCTTATTGATTTCAGACCGGGCACTTAAGGAACAAAATTCGTGAAGGGTGAAGAAAAGAAACTGGTGATTCGCATGAGCTTCTCTAAAACCTTCTGTGTAGTGGCTGGTGTTTCTGGATGAGAAGAGTCACATACCAGTTCACAGGCTAGGACAGGCGCGGTTGGTGAAGCCATACTCAGAGATACTATAGTCACGCACACAGGCCAAAATGCAGTATGGACCTCCAGAGCTGGAGTGCTTGATGCCGTATTCGTTTGGGAGACAGTAGATGACTTGTTTTCTTCAAAAGCAAATGGGTTCTAGGGATTTAATTCAGCTGAGGAGGTGGCTCTTTCCTGTGTAAATTTAGATGACACTGAGACAAATGGCTCTTCCTTTTTTGAACATATGTCTCTTTTCATGCCAAGATGGTATTTGTTTAATATGTAAGCAGACCAGAGTGACTAGTGTCAACGTGTTATTGTAAATGTACTCTCTATTAATTGGAATGTATTTTACAAGGGGGCTGTGGCAGTAGATGGTGTACTATAGCTGACTTCCTTTCTTGTTTCTTGTTTCTTTTAAGAATGTTTTCTTCTCTTAATGGCCTTGGACATTTTTAATCTGGATAGCTTTAAAAGGGGGAAATATATTAATAAAAAGTAAAAAAGAATTAATATATACTGTAAATAAATACTTTGGTGTCATATTTGTGTTACATGGTTGTATTGAATTTATTTTCCTATCAGGCAAAACTGTAAATACTTTCCTTACACTGTCATTAGGCTACAGTTCTCTTTAGAGGATGTGATGATATTTTGAAACATTTTTTGATGTATTAATGTTCCAGCATCAGATTAGAATTCAAGAATTCTTCAAAGGTGATTTGGTTTAAAAAAACCCCACGAAACAACAAACCACAACAGTGTATGTTATGGTGTTTGGGCTGCATTCCTTCATGCTTGCTATTTGTGTTGCAAAAGATTCTTTTATTTTAACGTGTCCAAATTACCTACCCTCCCTGCTGCTCTGAAGTCTTCCTAATTGTTTCAGAAATATATGTATTTTACTTCCCAGGCCTTAGTTGAAAGGAAGAATGGTCAGGTCTTTTAAACCTGAAAAAGAGAAATTACTATAGGCAAGGATGAATTGGAACAAATAAAATAATGCATTTTTTCATGCATCTCATTAGAATCTCCTTAAAGTAAGTGTCTCTGTGTGTATAGTATCTCACGTTTTATGTACACACTCACACATGTGTATGTACACATGCGTAAAGTGTTGGAGCAGTGATTTCAGACCGTCATTCATTATCTGGTGTGGAAAGGATTCAATTGCTTGGGCAGCTCGTCTTTGCCTCTTTGTAAAGCCTAAAGGCTTTGTCACAGAATGTCAAGGAACTGTTCTGGCCTGTACACGTGCCTGCTACATATGCAGCTGTGGGGGTGGAAGAATGGGATGGGTGTGTATGGGGAATATTCCTCATGAGAAAATCTCAGTTTTTCATGATGTAGAGGCTAAATTATTGGAATGTTTTGGGTTTTTTTTTAACATAAGGAGGAAACTTTAGTCTCAGAAATTATTTAACAGCCAGGACTAGTTTGAATGTCTTAAGAAATGGCAAATATCGTAAGTCTAAACTTAGGTAGCTGTCATATTTTCTCACATCTGTCCCCATTGCAAAGACTGTTGCAAGACCCACCATCACAGCACTGTTCAGTCAGATGTAGGGAAAACCTGCCTGGTTCACGTGACTGATCACAGTTTAAGTGGTTTATTGTTTTGTTATCAACACATAATTAACTGACCATCCCTGAACTATACACTTGGGATCCATATCTGCACTCCAACAGATAAAGCTAGACAGTATAATTACGAAATGTTAATAGAAATTTCTAAACATCCTTGTATAACTAGGATGGCTGTATTGTGTCTGGCAGGGTCATGCCTGCCCCTTCTCTGCCCTGCTCCCTTCTTCCGCGTGCTGCACATCCTCGTGTTTTTGTGCTTTGCTTATACATCTGCTTAACTGATCTCCTCCACACACACTAAAAGTCTCCTGGTAATTCCCTGGTTGCTGTTTAATACAGCTGATCGTTGTCTTCCTCTTTACCAAGATGCACTTTGGGCATATGACCTCAGACAGTTTGGGCATCCACTCGCATACCCCCTGTACACCCCACAAGCTGTTTTACTGGCCGGCGTTACCCAGGCCATTTTTAAGACAGCAGGGCTGCGTAGGTACCCACTCACTTGCCTTTCCCAAGGAATAGGCACCTGATTCTCTTAGACGTGAATGACAGTGTGTGTCTAAACTGAAGCTCTGCAGTTTGTAAGTGAGCTAAACGTAATAAAATAGGTGGGAATCTAATTGGCCTGCGGTTGTGGTCTTATTCCATGCAGGTACTGAGTTTTGATACCTCTCATTGGTACAACATCATCGGCTTTCAAAGAGGTACTGCCTTAGTGGGCAAGGAGTGTTTTGTGGGTTTGAACAGGATTTATGTGGGGCCCCCTCTACCCCAAGCTTAGCACTCTTTCCACAAAAAGTAAAACGTGCATTTTAGGAGGAATGCATGTCCTCAGATACATTTAATACGTAAATATATTCAGACGTATTATATACACTTTTGTGATTGGATTCAACTTACCAGAGGGACCTTGGTGCAGCTGCTGAACTAACTGAAGTCAGCTAGCACTGCCTATGTATAGACATACGTAGGGTTACTCGATTACCCTATACCTACCTATTGTACATAGCCCATATGCAGACCGGGGTTGCTGAAGCGCCTGATGCGCTGCTGTTTGTGCCAAGCGGCAGTGATGAGCTCCGTCGGCAGCAGGGCTTGGACTCGGCAGACCTCCAGGAGGAGCTCTGGATTCAGAATACAGCAAGAAACTCCAACAGGCTCAGGCGGCTGTGATTTTCACACAGATCCCAATTTCAGTCTTTCCTATTGCTCATGCTGGAGGGAAAAGGGCCTGCTTGGAAGTGCTGCTCAAAAAGCGTAGGGGGAAGGTGCCTTGCGGGCACCCTCCCACCCTCCCCACTCCCCCCACAAATCTCCACTCTTTCAAAGCTAAAATGTGCTTTTAAATACTAACCCACTGTCTTGACTGCTTTTCTGGCCTCTGTGTCTTCTCTTACCTTTCCCTGTCCACGGCGCCTGGCTTGGTTCTCTGCTCTGGACTTGCAAATGTGCAGGGCAGCAGGATGTTGGAAGCAGACCTTTGCGCAGAATTTTGCCAGCCCCCTCCTTAATTACCCCCATCATGACAAACTTGAGCTACAATTCAAAGATTAAATCAGTTAAAAGTACCCATTTCTGAAGAGAAGGTCAGCCCAGCATGGCGAGGGGACTTAACCTCTTTCATACCGGTTCAGCAGTTGTGCTTTGCAGTGACCAGCTGCAAGATGGATGTCATTGCAACACATAGAGAACACTGAACTGCAAAGAGGGATTTCTCAGTTCAGTGTGTGTCTCAGCCTTTGCTCGGGTTCAGAGCATGTCTGCAGTTGTGTGGTAATGTCAGTCTTACGTGGAAACACGTGGGAGGTGTCTATAGGAATTGCAGCTGTCGGTTTTTGAGGCTGTTGAGAATGTTCAAGTGTAGAATAATCACTTTGATTTGTTGACAATTTGGATCTTAAAGGTAATTTTACCAAGAAGGTGAGGTCTTATTCGTCAAAGGAAATTCAGTCTGACCTGACACAATCAGCAGATTGGCCCTGTTTTTAGGACTGGCTACACAGAAAAGCTGAATTGGGTTTGGACTTTCTGACCACTGAAGACCAAACTCTGCAGCCCTGCTAGTTGTTGTAGTGCAATGTCTATCTGTAACTAGTGTCATTTACTGCACTCTACAGAAAAAGCTTTACCACGCTAGAAGATGTATCTCTATACTTTGGAGTATCCTCCTTCAGGTACTATAAAAGTACCTGAAGTAAAGCACTACAAAATGTTCTCCTGAAGGAAGATAATAGGCTGGAAAGAGGAGGCCCTAATAGGACAATATCAAGAACAAGGAGAATAAATCATATAGATAATGTTTTGAGTCTTTCACCATGCTTTGCAAATGCACTTTTTACACTGCACAAGCAAGAGCTTGAGAGAAAAAGCCCTTCAGATCTTCTGCACAAGAAGCTGTTAGAGCATCTTGGCTATACTAGAAATGGTGGCCGTGCCAAATATCAAATTTGGTCGCAAGAGGAGGTATTAAAAAAAAAAAGCTGCCTCTGGCTCTGGTAATTTCTGCTAAAACAAAAACAAATACAGTGGAAACTGCACAGGTAAGATGGATTATGCTAGTAGTGACCTCCTATGGCTGCTAATGCAAAGTTTCAGAAGTTAAAGGCTGACCATGGGAGCAGAGACCAACTCGCACCTTCAGCTCCCAATGCTTTGCAGGCTCTGTCAGCAACATGTGTCTAATCGATTTAGTTTCCCAAGCTAGGAAAAAAAATCCTCCTGCGTTGACCAAGAAATTCTGCAAAAGGTTTGTAATAGCATTAACCTGACAACAGATCTTATCTATATGTTGTATTGGACACTTGTGGTTGAACACAAAGGGTTTTATTTCACAAAGAAGACAATAGGAGAAAGAAAATGATGGGGGAAAATTATAAGTAGTTGAGACATTAATTTATGTAGCTTGAGAATCTGTCCAGAGCACATATTGTGCCTGAATAAACTGAAATCTGAGCCAACAGCTGCTTCACCAGAGCAGAACAGAGCAGCCTCTTTGTTGAGAGATCTTGTGCTCTGACCTTTCAATGATCATGAGTCTTGTGCAACTCACATTATCTGAGAAGCGAAAGATGTTGGTCTTTCCATGATTTTCTAGATTCAGAACTGAAACTCGTACCTCTCAGAGGATGCCAGCAGTTGACTACAGCATGCCAACAGCAAAGATACATGAATTATTTTCACATGTTCTCATGTTAACTCATGTTAACAAGCAAGGTTGAGCTTGATTTTTCATTGTGTAAACCTCCTTCATAACACATTACTTTGCACATTAATTTTGCAACAGTCTCAACTTATTTTTAATTGCCTGTTTAGTAGGGATGATTGAGTCAGATCTGACTGGTGTGAGATGAAAAAACAGTGATCTCCACAAGAAGCTGGCTTCTCCGGGCTTGTCTCATACATGTGAGTGGAAATAACACCTCTGTAGGCACATCAACATTTTATTGAATGGCTGATTTTATTGTTTTTCAAAAGATTATATTGAATGGGACAGTTTTCTCACCCGTCTCTTCCCATGCAAGTTATTATCCCCTTGCCCAACTCAAATCTAAGAGGAATCATGTTTTTGTTAGGTTTACATTATCGTACAAGCTATGCTATAAGATTTCTGAATTAACACTTCACATCAACACAAAAAATAAACTTCTCAGGGCAAGACTTTCTCTAAACATACAAAGCAGCTGCCATGATAGGGTAGGCCTCGTCCCCGACACCTCTGCTTATCCCTGTAACAGGCCTATTTATACTACAGAACGAGCAGGAAAGGGAGACCCCTTCACATCACAGACTATCTACCCCATAACCCAGCTGTCAGAAATGCTGAGAATATCTAGGAAAGAGTCACAGCAAATTTGGGAGGAGAGATCCTGTAGGAGGTCTGCATGTTGCAACTGCTTCCTAAACGAAATTTGTCTGTCTATTTATTTATTTACTTTTCAGATATGCAAAGCAGTAATGAGATCTTGAAAGGTTAATGCGCAACCTTCTCCCATTAGGCCCTTGCCAGATGAGCAATGCTTGACAAACCCACATTAACTGCCAAACAAGCTTATGGGCAGCATTTCATAGTCATCCTCGACGTTTCCATAAAACAGCCGTGGCAGCTGTCGTTTCTTCTAGATGAAAAACATTAATCCACAGGGGGCTCAGGGAGCAGAGGCTTGTTTCTCTACCACATTAATACAAACGCCCTAGCATTTTCAATTTGAACTGGTAGAATAAAAGAATATTATAAAATCTAGAAGCAGCTAGTAATTCATGAGCGAGGATATTTAAACCTGCTTGAAACCCAGCTGAGATATTCCAAGACACAGTTCCTGTATTGTACAGACAGGAGCCTCACCGGATCAGCGAATCATCTAATTTTAACCTGCTGACAAGTCTATGGGATCAGCAGTAACACTAGGACTACACCAAATGACTTACTGTGCAATTAGGGTGAATCATGTAATTGCTTTCTTCCTCATTATCCCTATTTGCAAAGCAGAGGGAAATACAATACTTATCTCTCAGACACAAAGTGGGGACAAATTCATTATTGGGAGAGCACCTGGATGACCCTCAAGTCACAGGAGTGCTGAGTATGAAACAGCAAGCATTTAAGATCTCCATGAAGAGCTTAAAAGGGGTAAAAAGCGCAAAGGTCTCCACGAAGATTGTTTTGAAAACCATGAAAACACAGGTTAGAGTGCTACTCCTGAAGGCTTAACACAGGGTTGTGTAGAGCCTGCTAACTTCCCTTAAGACAGATGAGACTCAGCCAGCACTGGGACCTGAGCCCAGAATCCCATTTATTAGGCCAGTGCTTTAATCAGAGGAGCCACAATGCCCATTGGCAGGCAAGACCCATGCTGATGGTTTCTGCACTGTGGGAAGTGATCTCTCCTCTGATGATGCATGTTTCTGCTTCCTGAAGCCGAAGGGTTCAGCTCTAGCTAGCAGTGACAGCACTTCTGAGGACTGGACTGAAATTATTACTGAAGTTTTTACCACTCCCACTTCCAACTCTCATCTTTCTCCAGAGCCACGCTGCCCTGCTTGCAGTTTGGGAGCTTTAAAAGCAATTCCAGAGCCCCAGCCTGGGCTGGTCCCTGGCTGGTCCCCTGTGATATCCTTGATGAGACAGAAAAGGCACAAGTCACACAAACAGGGACAGGCAGAGGGTAAGGATCTGGGTTACACACGAGATGAACGTGTTGCAGACTACTTTGCTGCCTGTCAGTCGGAGGTTAAAGGTATAAAAAGAGAAAGAGAAGCTTTGCCAGTCCAGCTAGAACATCAGCAGCTTTCCTGAGTTGTAATCTTAGTGCCAGGTGATGTTCCTTCGCAGAAAGACTTCAGGCTTAAAATTTTCATTACCTGTTAAGTAAAAATGGCCTATACATCAGGCTTTCTGATTTATTTAGCTATGCAGGTTTACATTTGAGGACTGAGTAACTTCGCCCATTTGCACAGCTCCTTCAGCCTTCCTGTTACCTCTAAATGACAGTGAAAAACACCTGTCTTTCAGAAACATCCTGCCTGAGCACATCCTGTGCTCTGGGCAGCCTAAATGTAACTCAGACTGACCCTTGTTAAACAGGGTCCTTCAATGTTAGTATCCGTTTAATTCGATGATGCTGGGTAAAACTGCAGTTTGGATCTTTAAAATGTGCCCACCAGAAGAAAAAAAGGTGCTTTGTATGTGACACATGGGGTTTTATGCTTAGACACATCTCATGACAGTCGCCTCCTCACTGTGGCACAGCTATCAGGATGGTTCCGAATTCATCAGCCCAAGGAGAAATTTAGAGAGAAGCATTTCCTGTTCCGGTATGGCTGTCTGAAATGGTCTCAAACTGTCCAACTGGAGAATAATCTATAAAGCAACAGCAGGATAGATATGGCCAACAGTCACTACTACTCATAAGTGGGGATGACATCAGTTTATCATTTATCTCTATTTCAAGATAAGAATATGTTAATCTTTTTCTTTTGTTTAGAATAAAGGACTGAATTTTCCCACCTTTCCACTCTTCCAAATCTGTACAGTTGCAACAGATAACAAAAGATACGATGAACTCTGAAAGAAGATTGAAAACATTTAACAAAAGTTCCAGCTCTGTTTGTTTTCTTTGCAGTTCACAACCTGAGAAAGGCCAAATACAAAAGGTTGCCCTTTGAATCAAGACTAGGATAAAGGTTAGCACAACAAAGGTTTGCAAGGAAATGCCAGTGCTATGGAAGAAGAAACCCTAGAAGGAAGCTCCTGAATGGGTTAAGATAACGAAGAACCTAAACCACTCACAACACAGAAACTAACCTTTAGTGGAGAAGCAATTCTGGTTAGCAGATGATTAAACCGATTTTCACTTTCAAAGGGGAAACATCCTCAAATGTAAACCATGGACAATGCAACATCTCTTACCTCCTCTGCCTTTTACACTTCTCGTCTTTTCTTTCTGTTAGGAAGTTAAGATCCTATGCACTACAAACATGATAAAGATGAAAAAATCAAAATGGACAACAAAGAACTCCAGTGGTCAGTACATCGACTGCTCACACAAACCATGTAAAAGAGACATCTTTTGGGGACAGCTGCATTATCAGTACTCCAGGTTCAAAGAAACAAACATGGATATGAGGATCTGGTTCGGTCACCCCTAGCATCCCTTAAACCAAGCCCTGGATTTTGTAGGAAAAGGACGTATCTAGTTTTAAATGTTGGACCTGTCTAGAAATCTGAATGTACTGATCTCTGGGACAAAGATTTAATTGAAATAGATAAAGGAAGAACAGGAAGAAAGAGCTGGTATACCATAAAGGGAGTGTTTCCTACAGGATTCTTCCCTTCCTTAGTGATTAATGACTATTTATTTGTGTATCTGATGTTTCTTAAAAAACCTGATTGCAGCAGCAGCAACTTCAGAGGGTAACTCTTCAGAACTCCTCCCCCAGTGTATATTAGAGCCTGCTGTAGTATGGGGAAAAAAACCTCCACAAGCAAAACCACATAAAACTTCCTGTAGGAAAGTTGCTTTTGTTATACTTCCATTAGAAATGCAAATTTGTGGCGTGATAATTGCTACTGCTTCACAGCTACATTTCAACAAAGGAATAGAAAACACAGAGAAAAAAATTAAACTACTTAGTGGTCTAATGAGATGCACACTAAAAGCAATGTGGGGCAGACATACCACCTGGGGCGGGAGCCCCTTTCTCTACAACTGTGGTCCCCCAGAGCAACAAAGAGATGCTTAACACAGGGATGAGGACAGGGGCCTACAGGAAAACACACGGCATAGGCTATTCCCCCACCTGTCAGGTGCAGTTTTATAAATTAGTGAATTTGCTCCCTTCCTTGAGCTGGTTCAATACGACTTTTATAGCCACAGTAATTAATGGTTGTCACAGTGGGAAAAGTATGAAGTGAGAGTTTTATACAGACTCAATCTCGATTCAAGACTTTAATTGATTTAGGAGTACACAAATCAAAAGCAGAGAAGTTACATGGGCAGACTGCAAGTGCTTTGGATGGTAAAAAATATCTTGCAGGATTTATATGTAAGATGTAGTGTTAAAAAAACAAGCAGCAAAACCCCAGTAAGATTAAGCTGGGTACAATGTATTAAAATCTAAAATTACGGGAAAAAACCCTATTGTATATCAGTGGCTGAATTATTAAGACAATTACATTTGGAATGATTTAACTACAATAGACAAGAACAAAGTGTTATTGGTTGCAGTTCTCTTACGTAGTTCACTCTGCTACAATTCCAGTTTGAATACTCCTCTGCTCATTAGGAAGAACACAAAATTCCACTGTCAAGTTTTCATGAATGAAACAAGTGAAAGTTGGCTTCTTCTGTACTAAAATTGCAGCAGTGAGTGAAATGAGAAGGAAATTAGTGGAAAATAGTGCCAGAATGGAAGCAAGCGCACTAGAAAAATTCAGTACGGGACAGACTTGGAAACTACCTCAGTCAGGATGTTCAAGGCCACCATGGGTTGTACACCTCAAATTTGCCTTTCCCTTAGGGAGTGACCATGCATTAACCAACAACAAAAGCCAAGTAATACCACATGGCTGCTGGACAGATCCACATTTTTCAGCTCGGTTTAATTAAGAACCAAGGTCTCCCCCAAACAAAACTGTCTATTTATGTGATACTAAATATTTTGCATCAGCAAAGTATCTTCTAAACCTTGAAGACAGAGCACAGCAAAATCTCCATTCCTTTGCCCTCTCTTGACCAAACTGTAAACTAATGCTTTCTTTAGTGTCTGCATTTGCAGATTTACCTGAAGTACTTTAGAAATTCGTACCATGTATGACCCAAACACCTTTTCAAGATTTTTAAAACACTTGTCGTTACCTAACACTATTTCAATATAGAGTTCACCCTTTTCAAATATGTGACATCTGACAAAAGTTTACATGAATTTTCAATAAGGTGGCAAAACTGAGTTCACTCAACATCTGTGAAGATTTGTGTAGACTATATGAAAAAAAGATTAGTTCCTTTTTTATTTTGATCTTCAACAGAAGTACAGTAAGCTTTCTGGTGTCTCGTTACAGAATTCTCATTCATTTTCATGCAGACAATTTTTGGTACAAACAGAACTTGGACCAAAAGTTGAGGAACTGTAGGAAATCACTGACATAAGAAATATCTTTCTAATAGTATTTTTATCCTTTTGCTAGACAACGCATTGAACATCTCTTTTTTTCTACAACAGAAAAGAGAAGACAGGTGTTTTGTCCATAGTTTTATTTTACCAGGAAGGTTTATACAGTTCTGCATGAAGGTCATTGTATGCACAGCCTGAAGTACAAAGCTCCCTTTGAAAACTCCAGCACAAAGACACTGCATATTGACAACATTAAACAACGATGTGGGTGGTGTAGGGAAAAAAAAGGATTAAAACAAAACAGCATTCTTCCTATTGGAAAAGCAGAATAAAACAAGGCACTTTGAGTAAATAAGTGAAGAACAGAAACAAGCTGCATCAAGGATTCCACAGAACTGACGCAGAGCACTGTAACAAACTTCTGCAGTAATGAACAAGTAAAATACAAAAAGGCACTACATAATCCTCTCCCTGCAACTCCCCTTCCTCAACCAATTAGCCAACTGAACTTGGCACAATGGAGTCTTAATTATAAAGTGCATCTCCTGTCTTAATACATTTTGAAAAATAGGCTATAGAACATAGGTACCAATATCCCCATGTGTACAATATATCGAAACAAAAATACATTGCAGCTAGATTCAATCTAGTTACGAACTGTGCAGGAAAAAAATATGGCTTCTTTACAAGTCTTTCAACCATCTCCATACAATCTAGACTATTTCTAAACAAACATGAATGTATTAGCAAGATGGTAAGAGGTAGTGTTCTGAGTAAAAGGCAAACTTGCCGATTTTATTGTTACATGGGTATATAGCAAAGGTATCCCAGATTTTGAAAGCAGCATTACCGAACAGAAAGTATAACAGCATGCTATCTTGGGATGAAAATACACAGTGTTTTGGGGGTCTCATTAGTTCCTTCAGCAAAAATGACCAGTTCTTTTAAAATGTCCAACTATAATCCCATTTTATAAGTACTTTTCTCTTGGAACTCTAAGTTTTCCTATTGCATTGCATTAAAATTTCCAGAGAAATACTCCTTAACTTTAGAATTTAAAACCAACACATTCTACACTCTTATTAAACGTAGGATGAGTTTGTTTTTACTTCAACAAGCATTAATTTATGGCTATAGGAATATGAAAACACAAATACCAAAGAGATGAACACATCAAATGTGTCACATCAGTGGCCACATACGACATGCTAGTTAGATGTGTTTGGTGATTTAATGTGAAGTTTTCATCACTCCGCTAGGAAAGTCAGCCAAGTTGTGTATGTACACTATCTAAACTTTAGCTGATTTTAGCCCTTATTAGACTTTCATATATTAAATATATAAAGGCTAGATAAAAACTGATATCAAAGCAGCACTGGGTATATTTCTTACGTTAATTTGTAAGGATTTATGTAAACATTCAATATGTGCATTCTTGCTCTTTGCTGTGAATTCTTCACAGCTACTATGTGCCCCTACCCACCGAATATGTCCCAAACATGAACCTTTCCCAGGTAACAGCAGCTGCTACAGATCTATTCCTCTTCATCAGCGGTATACGCTACTTCAGCAACTTCAATTTCTGGTACAGAATTTTCAGCCAAAGAGCCGCTCCAGCATGCCTCATGGTTCTCTTTATCTGAGCTACAACAACAGATCAATAAGCTTGGTCAAATGGAAACTAATATGGTTCTCCATAGTCATTTTATGCCTGCAGTCCACAAAGCATTTACAAAGCTTGCTCAGCTTATCACTTATTCCAGATCTAAAATTATCTATCCTGAGGGCCTTTATGAAACATGGGATAACTACAGAGAGGTGCAATAAAATGCTGAATTCCTCAGCTGTTCAGAATTTATGCAAGACCAAACATTTAAAAACATACTTTAAAAAACCTAAAATATAATATAAGCAAAATAACAGTATTTACCAGCTGTCCTCTCCCAGGGTACCCTGGTCTGCTTCTACTGCAGAAGACTCCACCTCACCACTGCACTCACTTTCTTCTCCTGACATTTGACGAGTCATTTTTCCTAAAGATAGATCTCTACAACAAATAAGAACAGAGTACCACAAATCCATACAGCAAACATTCATCACTGAAGAGCTGTTTGTTTCATTTTAAACTTTGCAGTTTCTGGTTACCTATCAATCCCACTCCTACATGCCCCATTTCTTTTATTACTAGAGATGCAGGGCTTGCACTAGATAGATATTTAAACAGTTTCTTTGCTCCAGCTGCTTATTCCTGAACTAAATTCTGTCCTCTGGTTGCATCAAAATTTAGTAGCTTTACAAAATTCAATTCCCAGAGGAGTGGTTATGACTTAAGGTAAGGAATTACAAGCAGATGATCTAAGCCACGCACATCTTGCATAAATAGCAGAAGGATTATAACCAAAACACAGTCAGAAGGAAGACAGGCAGGATGATAAAAAGACTTCAACAGTTTCCCATTGTAACTTTAGAGCCATGTATTAAGTTCTAGAACCGTACATTTTCCCATTAACGTAAAGAGACAAGTAATATTTTTTTCTTTACAGCAACACAAGTTGGCAGTCTGACTAGGCTGGCTACAAATGGGAATACAGTCACGTAAGATTATCAAAAACACCTTTTTTCCAGAATATTGATCTGTGTGGAAACCGTATCAATTTAGCGCTGAAAGCTGCCACTTGAATTGGGAAGAAGAGCTTGTGAACAATTTTGTGTTGGAAGTGATACTACTTTTCACCTTCTTTTTAAATTACTCTGCTATTGTTTCTATAGTTTTATTTCAACACATGCATTTTAAGTAATACTTCAGCCGTATTCTCTAACATGATCATTGGCCTGCGCTTGGGCCAAATCCAGTACGGTATGTAAAGGCCTACAAGTCTGATGCCTTGTCCAATTGTCCCCTCCTACCTCACACACCTTTTAGGTACCCGGCTTTTAGAGCGTAAAGGCAGAAGATGTTTAATTCTTGTTGGGCCATCAGATCAAAATCCCACTTCAACAAGGCCTAAGACGCACTCATTTCTTTTGGGTTCAATTCCTATCAGACAAGCTGAATTTCTTAAACAAGTCATGGGTTTACTTGCTAACTTTTACAACTAAAAATCACAGGAGTTATTTTCTATTAATGCTTCAGACACTACTTGGCTGACTTTCAATAAATTTTAACTGTCTGGGAAAGTGGCAAGGTGTTTTTGTTAGAACACAAACCTATCTTCAGGGAAAGCACTAAATCCCTTTTCGCTACTCATGCCGTATTGTCAGTCACACAGGATTTCCTATCATGATGTTTTAGCCAAATACAAGCTATTTAATTTTTATCAGCTATTTCACTGTTTAAGCCAGCAGTAGTCAGAACTTTCTCGTCAACCCGGGAAAGCATCTTTCAAATGTAGCTACTTGTCTTCAGGAGTAAGTGACAAATTGAACATGGTGTTCAGATCCAAATTTTCAACAAGCCACACCAATTTCATTCAAATCCTTTTCCAAATGTAGTTCACTTAAACCTTATAGCTAAAGATGTGATTTGTTAGTCAACCTGGATATGCTAGAGTCAACAATCCAAGCAGTATTAAAGTAACTTCTAAAGCGACTATGGGAATTTACTCCTTTGCTAAGGAAAGCCCACAATGACTGACTGAGCAGGTCTACTGGGACACTGAATAGCCCAAGATCAACTCCCCTGGGCCTGCTACAAAATTTAGCAGATGGGCACCATAAAGTTTTATTGTAAGACTTCACGATTCTTTTCCTTAGATTTCAGTGGATGATATGCAACATCATTCTAGAAAATTCAGAACAAAGTTAGACATTAACACAGACATACATCTGCATGATCACTATGTTGTGTCAAAGCTTTGAGCACAGGTGGAATTTTGTAACTCAAAGCGATTTTTCCACTGCTCTCGTCTGTAGCAGGGCATTTCACATATCCAACGTTTCAAAAGCAGAAGGGAATATTTGCCTTATCTTTACAGGACTTAAGGGATTAGGAAACATAATCCCAGTTACTTTAGTGATGTCCCATCTTTTTCACTCTTAGTCATTTGTACTAAACAACAGCTTGTTAGCCAGCGTACAAGGAAGAGCTTACCAAAAATACTGCTTTGTGTGTAGTTATGTGGGGAAAATTGTTTCCAAAAATACATTTAAAGCTGGTGCTTGTGACTATTCAGAGAAAATGCCTTCATGGAAAGAGACTCCTAAAACCCATAAAATTTATACATACCTAATTCTTCTTTCAATAGCATCTATATGAAGTTGCTTTTCACTTAACAATTTCTTCAGCGATTCAACCTCCCTTTGTTTTTCAAGCAGTTCTTTTTGGAGACGGTAATTTGTTTCCTCCAGAGTTTCACAGAAAGCCTAAAAGAAAAATTTAAGAACACCTGCCATTTAACTTCAGTGGACTGCCTTTACTGATTTTTCTTTTAGAAATATCTACCTGTAACAGAATTGCAGCTGCTTTTCTTTGTATTGGTTACCATAAAGACCTATACAAACTTTTTTAAAAAAGTTGTCCTTAATAAAACAATGCTGCTTTGCTTTGAACAATGAATTTATTATGCTAAACTGCAATGCAAATACTTTATTGCATCATTTGTCTCACATGAGACTTGAGAAAATGTTTCTTTCCTTTGGCACACAGTCCCTAATTATGAACCTTTTTGCCTGTATGCAATATCAGCTGAACTCCCTACTCTTCTTTCCCCTCATATAAGCTTTGCTTTCACATGCCTTGGAAGGTATGTTCTTCCCTTGCCCAGGATAAAGACAAAGTTGTACAGTTCTGTACAAAATAGCTGTTACAAATATCACAATCATAAAAGTCAGAAGACCAATACAAAAACGTTTAGAAAAAGTTTAATGAAATGCTAGGAACACCGACTACTCAACCATGGTAAGCATGTTATGTTACTCTGCTGAGCATGGCATGTATATATAGTACACCCTGATGAATCTGACAGTGAGCAATCTCAAAACTTAATGTGAAGAGCCAACGTATAATGCAATATCTACTGTGCAGGAAGTGACAGAAGCGTTGGCACAGAGCCTGCTGATCTATTACTGGAAAGAGCAAGTCTACCAGCAGTAATGTGCAATTCTGATTTAATAATTTACATGTTCTCACTACAAAGCCCACATAGGAGGCTTTCTTGGCTTAACATTACATGCGACTAACCAGTAATTCACAGAATCCACTGAATAGAAACATTTTATATAAGCTCAGTTAAGAACAACATTGTTAAGACACTGTTTTCCTCAAGTTTTAAAACAGGCTACAAACATCAAGAAGATACTATTCTTTCCTTTAATTGAAGCAGACTTATTAACTTCTTTAAAATGTTGTTTTCCTGTAATTATACAATTCAAACAAATGCAGTATTTTTCAATCCAATAACCATTTTTTTTTGCAGAGTTTTCCTTTCTTTTATTCACTCAGCACATTTATCTTGATTGACAGGCATTGAAGACCAATCACCAATCAGCTTTATTCACATCTTCTAGAGCCATGTAACATGCAATTCATTCTTGACACAGCACTTTTAGTGATTCCTCTAGGAATCGTTCCAGTTTAGTCATCCTGTTTCATCCAAACCAATTAGGTGAATTCTACTGTATTTTGAAAAACTGAAGTTTTGCTGGTGCCCTAGCTGAAAATTGGCTGTTATTTCCTTAAGAATATAATGAAGTTATATTATTTCTACCTTTAGATCTGCACACATGAAAATTTCCCTATTCACAGAATAACTAAAAATATTCCGCAGGTGTTGTGAACTGTTTCATTGTTCTGTACGAGAACTGAAAAAGCCTTTTGAAAAAACTCATCTCTAGCTGCAATCTGTGTATCAGTTGCCCAAGGAAAGGAAGTCACTCTTCACAACTGAAAGAGAAAACATCATCATCATATTCTGAAGGCTGTGTAGGAGCAGAAAGGTGAACCAAAGCTGAGGAAGACCTATCAGGGAATTGTGTGTAATGAGACATCTTGCTCCTTGAAGAGCTGGACACCTGGTGAGGTACAGTTCTAATACTCAGGTGGGACAGATTTTCCCTGTAAGCTCTGGAAGGGCAACAGGACTAGGCCAGCTGGAAGAGAGCTTCACTTCCTTCTTCAGTGGATCATGAAACACTGATGGCTGGGAAAGGGCCTGTGGGAACAATTACCAAGGATATGACCAAAAAAAGATTGCTTTAGTGAATATTTTGCCTACATTTCCATGATTAAGTTACTGTAAGGCCTAAATGATTTCTAATGGGGGAGGTACCTGTACCCCTCCCAGAAAAGACAAATATGCTTTGGCAAGTCCTTACTGAACTGGAATAATAGAATGAACATAAACCAAATAGAGGATATCTCTGTTTTTCATTATCAGGAAAATAGTAACAGCAGAAAGTTGAAACAGAAGTGATTTTTGAGGTACCTTTAAAAAATGAACTCCAGGAATAAGTATGTGAACTACAGCATTTGCCCTGTAGTTGGGCACTGTTACAAAAAAGCAAGGTATGGATATAGATGCGCTCTGATATGTAGGAGTTCAGGATCCTAATAGGCAGGAGCAGGGCAAAAAGCAGGACCACAACTATGGATTTCGGGTGAGCAGACTTCAGTCTGTTCAGAAATCTGCCTGGAAGAGAAAATCCATGGGAAACCACCCTAGGGGGAAAAGCAGCCCAGGAGAGCTAGTTGACATTCAAGGATCATCACCTCCAAGCTCAAAAAAGGTCCATCTCAACAAGTAGGAAATCAAGCTTAGGCTGCAGGGGGCCTGTATGGATGAGCAAGGAGCTCCTAACTGTATTCAGACATAAAAAGGTTACTAGCATGGGAAGCATGGAGAGGTGACCCAGGAAGAATACAGGGCTGCTGTCTCACCTTGCAGGGACAGGGTTAAGAAAGCAAAGGCCAACCTGGAGCTGAATCAGGCAGGGGATGTAAAAGGAAACAAGAAAGGATTCTACAAGTACACAATCAGCCAAAGGAAGACTAGGGAAACCATGGACCTATTGGTAACTGGAGTGGGGGAGCTTGTGACAGATCACGCTTAAAAGGTTAAGGTGGCAACTTTGCCTGTCTTGACTGCTAAGACCAGCCTTCAGGAATCCCAGACCTCTGCAACCAGAGGGAAAGACAAAGAAGGGCAATACAGACTTACCCCCAGTGGAGGACAACCAGGACAGGGAGCTGGACATGTGCAAGTCCGTGGGGCCTGACAGGTTGCACCCAAGAGGGAGCTGGCTGATCTCCAGCTTGCTGTCCACCAGGACCCCCAGGCTCATGATTCAAAGATCATAATCAAAGATAATTAAGGTACTTGAGAATCCTTCATGTGATAAGAGGATGAGAGAGCTGGGACTCTTCAGTCTGGAGAAGGGAAGGCTCAGGGTGATCTTATCAATGGGTATAAATACCTGATGAGAGGGAATGAAGAAGAGGGAGCTAGACTCTTCTTGGTGGTGCCCACTGACAGAACAAGAGACAATGGGAACAAGTTCAGAAACAGGAAATTCAATCTGAACATACAAAACCACTTTTTTTACTGTGATGGTTATCAAACACTGGAGGAGGTCACACAGAGAGGTTGTGAAGTCTCCTCTGTAGATTATTCAAAATCTGACGGGACATGGTCCTGGGCAATCTGCAGTAGCTGACCCTGCTTGAACAGGAAGGATGGACTAGATGATCTCAGGAGGTCCCTTACAACCTCAACCATTCTGTAATAAAGTGGGGTATTCCTTGGAGAACAGAATTCTCTGACAGCTGTGTCTGACAACTTTACAGAGATGGTTAATAGCTGTGCTGTTGTAGTTCTAGCTATTTTAATAGTTTGCCTAAAATCCTATGGGGGAAAAAATAACCCTGAGACTACACCATGGTGCACATGATCAAAGTCTTGATGAAGGCAGCATTTAATTATCTGAATAATTCCTGTAATTTTTATTAGTTTTCATCAACTTATATAGCTATGATTAAAAGTGATTGTACAGAAATCAAATATGAGCTCATAACAGAAAAAGCATACCAAATCCTTCAGATGCGCATAGTAATGCACTCCCACTTACATGCAAAACAAACTGGTAAATATAAATTTAGTTGGAGGAGCACCACTTAACATTCATAATTTCTACAGCAACAACAACATATGTGCAATTCCAAAACACATTGTTATTTTATAAAGCAAGAAAACTAAGAAAACCTGTTCTAGACAGACTTGGTATAGTTGTGCATACCAGTGAAACACTTCTAATACAACAGGCTGCAGCATACAGTATTATTTGTTCAGCGTGCTCATATGCACATTGAAAGGCTGCTGTTTTACAACACTACTTGACACGCTGTTTTTGGTAGTCAGAATGAATCTTTTAATTACATTTCATAGAAAGAATATTTTACTTAAGACCTGATGTCTAAGGTGTATGCATTGTGTCAATGTGTTGAATTAAACCTACAAAAACTCTCTTTATATTCAGTAGTTGCCATAAAAACAAGTTTTATCCACTGGTCATAAAAAGCAAAAAGGAAGAGATTCTGTCTGGGAACATGGATCAGGTACAGCAAAGATTATTAGTCTGCACCAGTAAGCAGACTGTATCAGTTTTTGAAATATACCCATTTGCAAATTTTTGTGAAAGAACAGAAATAAAATGTTTCATTCCATATCATTCAGCAGATCTTACAACATCCTAACAACAACTACTTCCTTTTGCATTTTCTTTTTATCATACTACATAGCACTTACCCTGCTCTCTTCCAGACTGTCAAAAGGACCCGGAGGATCATCCAGACACAGAAATTCTCTCACTGGAAGGCTTAACCAAATAAAAGAGAGTGAATTACTTGATGTACAAAAAAGTAACAATCCTTAAATATGATGATACAAGGGCAGTATTTCTTTAAGAGGCACAAGCATCTATCCTCAAATTTACTCCCAAGTATTCAAAATAATGTTAACAAACTATTAAGTCTCAGTTGTATGTGTTAACCAGGGACAGTATTTAAAACTTGACTTAAGCAGCAGCACAAATATAGGTAGAGTTTTCAAACGGAAAGTAAATTTAGAACATAATTTTTTCAAATCTTCAGAGAATTTGTTGCTACAGGACAACTGACAAGCAAGTTTATCCTTTTGGTACTGAAGAGGTTTAAAAAATTCTCTTGGTGCACAATAAATATTAAAAGATGGATTAAAAAGTATGCTGCTACAAACCACACACAGATCCCTTCAGGAAGTATCAGTGGAAATAAGCATGGTTACTGAAACATGCTTACATGACTCCATTTTGCTAAGATCATAATCCATTGACATATACACAGTGTATAATTTTATATATATACACACAGACAATATATAATTTATCTATCTATATATAAAGAATAGTAAGTTATAAAAGAATAAGAAGTGTCAAGGTTAATGTGCTATGGATATACTACATAGCATCTCTAAACACACATTTTGAACTAATGCATTCAACTTAAAATTGTGTAAAACTATAACAGCTGTCATCACCCTCTAGGCATTGTTTTGCCAACGCCAGAAGGTGGAAGTCCATACAATCCTGTGGTTTACTATAGCGTATTTTGAACATCTTGCTCATTCTATCTTCCAAGCTTAGATTACTTTTCACAGAACTCCAACATCTCCAAACATGTCCCTTCACCCACCTTTCTTGCTCTTTTGTATTCAAGCATCTATAAACAACTTCTGATCAGCATACTACTTTCTAACTAATTGTGATTATGGTAACTTATGAGCAATTCTGCGCTTGCACTCACTACTACAAATCTTTAAATCATCTCCTGCTGCGATGAATGCACAGAAATGGAAGACATGAATCCAAACTAGTTCCCTATCCTTTCCTCCCACCCAAGTCCCATGGGAAGGTAAGGGCAAGAAGTAGTAGTTTTCTACTTTCCCCTCATTCTCTGCATTTGAGGCAGAAGCAAAGTACAAACACAAGAAACTTCTTTTACCCAGCTACTAATCTAATCAAACAGCTTCAGGTTTAGCAAGCAAAATGGGGAGAAGGTTTTCAGCAAACCCTAAGCATTGACCATGCCACCACTTTTAGTTTTAGAAAGGCTCTGAAGAATATTTATCTAAAACACACTGAACCTTTATTTCGTTGCTGCATTTTTGTAAGCCTGTTTTGAAGTGCTTATTGCTCATGTGAAGATACCGGTGGGTTTTTTTAGCCAATGGCTGGTGAGAATTCTTGTCTTTGTATCCACTTTCAACTCATCAATCTTTACACCAAGCTGAAAAAAAAAATTCTCCTAGAATCATGATCATTCCTTTCCCACTGAATCTATGACAAATGTAATAAAACCTTTCTTTTTCAAGCCCTCTCCGCTGGTTTACATTCATCAGTCCATGATATGTGCAAGCCATAGCCTAAACCTGTACTATTAAAACAGCTTCTCCCATCTGCTCAGATAAATAATAAAAAATTTCTGCTATTTCAACCAAGACTATCACTCCAGTTAGCACAAAAAATGATAGAGGATAACAAGTAATTAGTTAAATTATTAGAAAATATAACCTCAAACCAAATGAAAAGTTATTCAGGCATGTAAAGTACTTTTTTAAGGAGAAGATCAAGGTTGTTCCTTTCCCCTCCAAATAGTTTAATCTGTTTGAAGTGACCCTTTTCCAACTGTTCTTTCCATAAAGATGAAAGTTGTGCTGAATGAACTTACATGTGCCTAATGCAGAAGAATTAAGTACATGGAAACAATTCTGCTCACCATTTTTATTCAATATCTTCATCCTTATTCACATAGCTCAGTCCAAACATATTTTAAAAGTATTTAATTTCTACATTTTGCTGTTAATTTTATTGTCTAAAGGGTTAATTTAAGACGGCATAACATGCAGTAATGCTTGTGAGTGAAAAACAAAAGACCCAGATGTGCAAAAATATCCCATCTACATATATCATCTGCTTACATCAGGCCAACCCCTTTTTTTTTTCATTTTCCAGAAAACTGTGGCTCTTTCCTATAGTTTTTAAAACTTAGTGAAATTGGAAATTTTAGATTTATTGTTTTACATAAGGAAGGCAAGAAACTTAAAACCACAGGTCCCTGAAAACATTGTTTCTTTAACTAAAATATGCACCTGATGGCACAAACATTCATTTGCAGCCTAGCTTTACTCTGGGAGTCTGCTTTGACCCTGCTCTCCCCTCCATGTGTTACACCTCTTTCTTTCATTTAACAAATAGGAGAAAGTTCTGCCTTAAAAGTATCACAGAAATCTTCTACATCACGTAATGGAGATTGCTATACATGGCATCTTTCTTTGCTCCTATGCTCCCTGACATCCTTCTCAGGAGTGGCAGCAATGCCAGTGTACACCAGTGTTCGGGAGGGCTGCACGGGGCAGTGCCACACGTGGGATCCCTGACAAGACTTAACAGCTGACCAAGTTCCTCCCTTTCAACCTTCTTCCTACACAGGGTGGAGGCAGAGCAAGCTGTATCATCTCTATAAAGCCAGATGACACTTCTGTTTAGCCAGCTAAACTTCTTTCTCACACTGCATGAGTTATATGAAATTTTCTTGAACACATTAAACTCTGTGGGTGGATATCAGTTTGATCTTTCCCTGGATCTTCAATACAAGGCAAAATATGAGAAGAAATCCATAAAATGCAGACTTTGAATTTAGTCACTGGCATACCATCCTACATTTTATCTTTAAAACCAGATTCCCAAAGTAGTTTATCAAAAAATAGGTATACTAAATGAGGTCTCCTATCCCTGAAGGGCAAATATTTCCCACTGTCAATACGCCTCAATGATAATACAGTGCATAAAGGAAAATGAAACATACTTCTCTACAAAGAGAACAGGCTTATTTGGTTTTGGTAGGACCCAGGCAGTCTAACCTATTTGCAAAACTGTAAAAGTATGTGGTGAGGTTTTACAGAGGAAGCGGGGTCAGATGCTCACCACTGCTTATGTAAGGTGCAAATATTAATTTCCTCTAATAGTAACTTTTATTCTCTGATAAGTAGGGTTAAAAAAAAAAATCAGACAGATCAAACCTCCCTGGTTTTAACCACTTCCTGAGGAATCCAGACCTTCCATAGATTCAAACATTACAACCTATTGGTATGGCTTATATTAAGTTTTTTAATAAACTTTACCTTCTTGCTTTACTTACACAGCCAAGATCAGAGTTTTCCTCAAAACCACACTGCAGTTACCTATCTGTTAATTAACCAAAACACAAACTGATTCCACAAACATTTAAATTCCCCTTTGTATCTGATGAGCAATGCAGTCTAAAAGCTATGTTTTGGGTTTTTTTTCCTTAAATTATGACTAAACACTATTTTGCCCAATATGGACCTTCATCAAGATACAAACAAGCTAGCTGAAATACCAAACTAGCTGCAACAACATGAAGCATAAAGTCTTCAATCTATTCAAGCAAAGTCCATCCAGCCCACTAGTCTGTCTCTAGCAGCATAACGTAAGTGGCATTTAAATTTTTTTTTTTTGGCACACACTTTATCGTCTAATTTTAGAATCAGGAAGTTCTTACACTTCTCAGCCACATATTTCACCCATATGATCATGTTTAACAGCCACTGACAGAAAGCTCACAGGTTTATCCCAATTTCTTTTTGAAAACATTTAAGCTATCTGTCTCTGACATTTCACAACAAAGCTTCACAGCTCAGTGTGACATATTGAAAGATGACTATGAATCATCCAAAATACTAACATTCTTTACTCACCTTCCCTATACCCTCGATGATTTCATATGCCCTGTTTAGCCAGCCCTTTCCCAAAACAGACTGAAGAGAACAGTACTCCTCTTGTAGCGAAGTCGGTTTGTATCCTCACCTGTTCTTGCTTGCCTGCTCTGTACTTCTACCAGACCCTCTTCTGAAATTGAATGCTGTGTTTTAGCATTGGACTATGTGGAAGTGCAATTCAGATTCCCACAGCAAAGACATTTTTCTTCCCCTTTCAAGTTCCTCTTCAGCAATTTTACTGCAACTTTGACTATTGCTGAATACTGAACTGATTTAGAAAACTGTATTAATACCAATATTTTCCAGGTTCGAAAAAACCCACAAAAACTAATTGAGTTTATGATTCTGTATATATGTACTTACTGTCATTTTGCACTTCATGACATGAAATTTAATGTTAGTAACTCAGTGCCTCAGGATTCTTCTACAATACTCCATGATCTCATTGTTCATTCCCTTTTCCAGATAATTTCCAGATACTCTGATCATCAGTGTCCATAACAGTGATCTGCATTCCATACATAATATCCCTGAATTTCCAGCAATCTTTTTCCCCTTGCCTTTCAGCCATTTTATAGAAGCTCCCTCATAACTACTTGTAAGATAGATTTCGCTCTGCAACAGACATCATTGCTTTTCCAAGTATTATTTTTGTTTACCTGCTTACCACTTTGGGAATTTTATTACAAGCAGCACCAAAAGTCAGACTTACTGATCTTTAGGTCCCAAACCCAACAGTCAATGCCTTATAAAAGTGTGCCAAATGTAATTATAGCCATCCTACTAAAAAGTAAAGTAGATATGAGCATTAGATAGTCTTACACCACAGCTCAGCGATTTTACATTTTTAGTTCCTTTAAAATTCTTGAGGGAATGCTGTTTGCTCTAGATAATTTCTTAGTCTTCAGTTTTAATTGAGTTTCAGATAAGACAGTCCTCAGACTCATTCCTCAAATCTCTGGTACAGCAACCTCACGCTTTTTATTTCTATTGTTTAAAACTAGCTGCTCTGCCTCTAGCAACTTGCTTACTAAAACTTTCTTTTGGCCTGTATTAAAGTGATTCTACATTTCTTTTGCCAGAATTATGTTCTGCTCACCTTCCAGCATTGGAAGAATCTTCCACTTTGTATGAAAAAAGATACTGTTCAAAGTGACTTCTGCACTTTGTAGCTTAAACATGTTATGTTTTTCAGACTCTCCTTAAGCCTTTTCTGATTGGTGGTTTACATTTACTTATGCAAAGCAATCTATAAGGTACTTCTATTACTATCATGTCATGTAAATGAAAAACCTTTAGTTTAATACACATTTTAAGAACTCATCACATAATAGTGTGGGTACTTTCCATTATGAAAGTCTAACATTTAATCTCAATATAAATTAAAAATGTATCAATTCTGCATGGAGCACACAGAAGTAATGTTTTAGGAGTAAACATGGGATTAGTCTAACATTTTAAATACTACAGCTTTTAGTTAGTAGTTAACCACGTACAAGTCAAAATACTGCAGTTCCTCTTCTTTTCTTAGGTTAAAGTGGGATTAACTTAATAGGACACTAAATTCACGTAATGACCAAATGCACAACTTGAATGTTAATGAAATTCCTCACTGTGTTGCTAAAAGATACACTGATAGAGTTAGGAGCTTATATGAGGAGTTTGCACACACGCACACACAAAATCCAAATCCACAAGCAAAGTTTAGTTACATACCAGTTAGCAATATCTTTGTGAGCTACTAGGTTCTGGAGGAATGCTTGTAGTCCCAACTGTCGATCTTCCAAGAAGTCAGGATTATAATTATCCTTGAACCAGCGCTTTGGTGGAAGGGCCAACCGAAAGCCTGGAAACATATCTTTTAGCTGAAACAGAAATTAAAACCAAAGAAAACCAACAAAAAAGTCTCGATGAAATACTGAATTTGACACAGGTACTGACTTCACGCAGAATTACAGGATCTTGCTATCTTTTTTTAAAGTACAAGAATGTCTCAACCGTAAGTGCAATCCAATTTACGACAGAACTGTGTCCAAAATTTATGCTACTTGCTGTGTTGCCTTAATCAAATGACCTCTCAAATTTACAATATGAAAATCAGAATGAGAGACTTTGCTTTGTTATTTAATGTCTGAGTCTGCTATTTAATGCCTTTGAGTCATTAAGTATAAGAAAATTGTATGTAAGTAAGAAGTATCAGATGAAGAAGCATTTTAGTGTTGTTTTTTCTAAAGCACTCAGGGATACTAAGTACTACATAAATAAAAAAGCCCATCACAGACTTACAACTCTGAAACTCGTCTCTTTTGGGGGGCTAGCAGAATGCATTACAACACATGAATGGGATACTTCTAGCAAAGAGTAGCTCCTTGTATACCCAGAATATTGAAATTTCAATATGGATGGGGCTCAAACTCTAGTACTAACATGCAAAATTTTGTTTTTGAGTTACTTAAATAGTAATGGTCTATACTCAACATGAGAAATACCTAGAATATTTCTCTGAATTAGAAATTAAATATGCAAGTGAATGGAAGCATAAAATCATATAATGACATCCATAATTAATTGGCACCCATGGACATTATTTTTCTAATACATTTGCAGATCAAAAAACCATGAACACTTTCATTAGAAAATTTTAGGTGCCCTTCCTTAGAAGGGATGCTTGACCCAAAAAAGATCTCAAAGAGGATTTAAAACCAACAGGAAAAAGAAAACAGTTTTTACAAAATCTAACATTTCTCCAACTGCCACAAGAATTGTTTAATCTTTTTCTGAAGACAGGATCAAGCCAACTTCTGTCAGGAACGTACTGCACATGCCAAACGCATTCGCATGAATGTTCCAGTGACAGGGATTCCAGAACATGCCTTGAAAACAGTTTAGCTCTCAGCATTTACATAGCTGCAAGGTAATTCTTCAGTGTGTGCCTTGAGCCTTGCATGGCAAATTTTAAGGCTTCTGTCAATAAGCTTTATTTAACTACTCTTTATGGACTCATTGAAAAACTAATAGGTAGCTCTTTCAGCAGAATAAGTTTTAAAGAAGTTAAAACAGATACTGTGTTTCAGCTAGAATCTCTTTACACCGTTCAAAGGAAGAACCACATTAGTGGATTACCCTTGTTCAGGAAAGTACAGTTTCACAGCACAAGAAGGGTGATTTTTTTAGCATCAGAAGTACTGTATATTCAAATAGGCCATGATAACTACTAGTTTCTTATTTATAGAATGGCTTATTATCAAAGCCTTGCTTTTTATTACTGCATTTAATTATTTAAGTACATGTTTTCCTCTTCTCTTACTGAATTTCATGTTGATATTAGACACTTCTTGATATTTTTAAGTTTTACTTTGGTCATTCAAAGTTCCTTCATCTCTTACCAAGTCATCATTAAAACCATATATGTAAGTATCCTCTGGGCTCCATAACTCCTCTTAAGTTAATAAAATACTGAATAGAACTGAACCCAAAAAAGATAACAAAATGAGTTCCTGTGTTAGTTGTGGAGAGGACCACAGACAAAAGCTGTGAAAGCTTTTCAGCCACACAGATTTCTGCTTAATGGTAGTTTCACTTGTCTGGTTATGTAGATCATGTAATTTATTTCTAAGCAAAGAATACGCCTACCCACAGATTACTCCTTTTGTGGATGAAGAGAGTATGAGAAAGCCAGCTGCTGTCAGCAGACTAATTTTCAACAGCACAGTCCTGGGGCATTTTTCTTGAACACTCCTCAGACACAGCAGGAAAAACCGTGGGTCAGACAAGTTATGCTGGCTGTGACTGCTTGCTCACATCCAGCATCTTTTCTACATGTCTCTCCCCTACATCATCACATGAGAGATTACGCATGTCACATGAAGAACAGTCTCAGGGAGAAACAGTTAACTACTCGGTTCCTGAGACTGGCCATTTCATTATTTGTTCAACACCTCTACCAGCATAGTAATAAAGTTCTTTTCCCACCATTTTTTTGACCGAAGAGTATTCCTCACTTAGATCTCCAGTCCACTAGGTGTTCTTAACAAACAGAACCTATGCATCTAGCCAGATGCCTGCACTTTAGAATTTGAGGAGTTAGGAACAAAGGCTGCCACGTTCTAACATCCTCCAAGATTAAATTTTTTGTTAATATTACAGCAAAAGACAGTATTTCAGTCTTTGCTGCATCATTTGCTATTTGCTGCCCATAGTTTGCTCTCGAGTAATGGATCTGTTATTTTACTGCGTCCTTCTCTTACTGCTCTCTGATGATTTATAGAACTTTACCTATTGCTCTTAGCATCCTGTGACAGTCCATCTTGCATCTCAGCACTTCTTCCTTAGTCTTCAGAAGTCTGTATTACTCCCTCGTGCTGATTTCTAATTGTACTTTTTTTTTTTAAATTACTTTTGACTTTGAAATCATTATGTGACTTCTTGCACAGCCATACTGGCAGTATCTAATTTTTGCCTTACATTGGATTACTTGGCCATCATCATCTATTTTGTCTTCTTTCAGTAGGTATGGAGTTTTCATAACCTTTTCATTGCCTGGAAAGTAGATAGCTTTGAAATTCAAAGAACTTGTTGCTCACACTTAAAATCTGTTCACGTCAATGTGCTGCTGCACTTAATTTCATTCATAAAGAGAAAATCCATGGTTTTGAGCTCTTTTACTCCCATTCATCTGTATTTCATCAGCTGTTCCTTATTAAAAATATTTCAGAAACTACTGGAAGTACAAAACACTTTCTAGGATCCTACAGCCATCTGTTCTGCCTTCTTTATTTTCTTTTGAGAGATCAGGGCAAATAAAGAATGCTATTACTAAGTTCACTAGCTGCTTCTATTAGTTAGCTAAGCTGCATTCATTCATCTATTCCTGATTTTATCTACCCATGCCCCAAATGTACTTATTCTCACATCTTCTCCATTTTTAGCCACTGCCAAAGTCCAACTCTCAGTTCAGTTTGGACTTCTGAGTAAGTATGTATCAGGCATATACAAACCATAGTGCTCTTTTGTCTTTACCTGGTCTTCCTTAAAAGCCACTCCCTCTCTGTTAATACTTTAAACTGATCCACATAGTGATAGATTATTCAATTCAGTTGGCATTTAATGCCAAATTTCTAATACCATTTCAGGGAATGAATAATTTGCCACAAACCTCAAGAAGGATGGTGGGGAAAGGGCAGTGTATTTTTCTTGTTTATATTGAATTTCTAGGAGATAGGGTACAGAAAATCCTGTCAGTATACATGCATGCAGCTTCCTGTCTGTATTTGCCATTAGAGAACAAGGAACTGCAAGCATTGCACTGTGTGTTTTGAATCACTGATGTGTGGATATAAACATTTGCTCTTGGTTGGTAAGACATTATGCTGTTCACAATACCAAAATGCCAGCTCCAGGAACTGAAACATACCATAATGCTGAAACTCCTAGAAAATTACAGAATAGTAATATAGTAAAAGTTTAGATGTATGCCAAAAGATGTAAAAGCTTCATCCAGTGATACAAGGGAAAAATAAACTTCTTCCTTTTAAACAGAAATCCTAATACCTATAAATTGTGCTAGAAGCCAAACATTTTTGTCAAAGATTTGACTGCAAAGACTAAGGACTTCACTTGTAGCATCTAAGTATCTAGTCTAAAATGAATACCTCTGACATTTTAATTTTTCAGACTACTGATAACCACACTAGAAGTAAACACTTGCAAGCCAGTTTTTGACCTATACCTGACATAGCTGACCAAAATACAAACTCTTGTATGACTTGACTTCTGAAATTTCAGTTGAAATTCCCAGACCATCATGATCATCTCAAAAGAAGTCAGGCTTTTGCCAATATCAAGGCACTCCTTAACTTAGGATAGAAAGAAATCTCTAAACTAATTCCCATTAACAATTTGTGGCAGTTTTAGACTGCACTGATGTTTTAAAGGTAGACTAAAATATATCCAAACAGTTCAAACCAAGAACCCAGAAAATTTAAGTTCAAGTCCATATTCAAAATTTCAGCAGAATTAACTTCTTAGTTGTTAGGCACGTTGATCCAGGAAGAAAAGGTACACAAAAAAAATCCTTACTATAGGTAAAAAAAGAGAGCGTTAAAAAGTTAAGTTGGACATGAAGGAACATAATAGCAGCAAATGTGTTAAACTTGCAATGAAAGATTATTCTTCGGAGTGGACAGTAGGACAAATAAAAGTGCAATTCTACTTTTATGCTTCTGTAGAAGTAATGCTAAATGGGATAGCCAAATGCTATTTACCAATTAAAAGACTTGTGCTTTTTAGACAAACATTTTTTGCTTTCAAGTGTTCTAAAAATATGAAGTTGCTGACCCAGAACTACTTACCTGCCCTCTTGGTTTTCAGCTTCAAAGATCTGATATAATATTTCACAGTTACCTTCAAAGACACTGAAAACAGCTGAAGACTGACCCACATACAAAGAACTTCCTATGTTCTTGAAACTTCAGTTTTATTATAAAATAAAAAAGCAGAGTTTATGGCACTGAAAAGGACTGAATAATTACTGGATCATTCTTGCAACAGAATACAGGCCCCTAGTACTATTTCCGTGCAGGAGATACAACTATTAAAGAGTTAATTTTCTTTATCACATACACTAGGAATAAATACAAAGTATGAAGCACACCAACACCTTCAGATGAAGAAATACCTTCTTTACATTAGCTGTAGTTATTTCATATATCTTTGAAAAAACAAGGAATCATATTTTCATTCGTAGTATGTGTTGTATATGCAGTAAAAAAAGCAAAAGAAAAAAGTGACAAAAATGTGAGACAAAAAATGAAACATGAAAGAAGAGCAAGGCAGTTTAGCTGACAATTTAAATGTGTATAATTCTCACCTTGTCATTAAGCCTGGAGAAGTCAGTGTACCGTCTGAAAACCACCCAACTTTCCTCTGGACTTCTTTTTACCAGTATTTTGTACACCTGTGTGGAAAAACAGGAATATCAGAAAAATGTGCAGAACTTCATGCTGCGTTGGCTGGACAGCTGAAATTATCCTTTATTTCTTAATGAAACAAAAAACTCGGATTAAAAAAATCCTTAAATAGATTTTTAAAAAAACCTTAATTATTAGTGTAAATTAATTTCAGACTATAAGAACGGAGTTACTATAATTTCTAAATACAGACAGAAAATAGTTAAAGAAATGGTTTGTGAAACTGCATCCAGATTTCTTCCCCAGAAAAAAAAAGTCTCAGCTATCAAAGAGGTAAGTGAACTATGTTTTAGTGATCTACTTTAACCTTTGCTGAATTATAGTTTTACTCATTATTCCTTGAGGCCAATCTGCTTTTAAGATGACTGTAATAGTCAGGTACTCAGGGTTATATTGTTTTAAAATGTCTCATCTGCCTTGCTTCACAAGGAAAAGTGATGCAAGATAAAAATAACATCATCTCTTGGTTCCATTTGTCTTGAACCTTAGGTTTTGTCTTTCCAGGCAAAACATGAACGCTTCCCTAGATAACTGCATCAAAATGATTATGCTAGCACTGTCCAATACTTCAGTTCTATCCTTTGAAGCAGAATTAGCAAGACAACAGCACAGCAGTACTATTCTCCTATTTAAAAGCAAATGGATTAATAAACGATAATAATAATAATAATAAATAAAAATCAAACTATTACCTTTCAGGAGGACTGATACTCAAATGCCTGAACACAGTGAATCTAACACCACACAACTTTAACTAGAAAACATTAAACAGTGTCTAGGAAAGAAGGGTTCTTATGTCACAACCCTGATTTCCCCAATGTAAGGAAGGAGAGGCTGTGCAAGTGTACTGGGTTAGCTTTCCCAATCTGGGTGTTCTCTATTTTTATTTTAAAAATAAAATACAAGGGAAAACAGATATTTTTGGAATAATAATGATAAACAATTCCTTACAGGCATTTAAACAACTTCTATTTAAAACATTTTCTAATCTGTTACATAGTAAAATCTTTTCCAGGATTTCATATTTTCACAGCAGGTTCTCTTAGCTGATAAATGCATTTTTCTTGTTGCAGTCCCAGCATGTGATAACCCCAGTGGTAGCCAACTTCTGTACACATGTGAGACTATTTTAACATTTTTGTATTCGATAAATATGTTAAGTTGCAGACGGTTTCACAAGCTACAGATAACTACAGTGCAAATTAAAAGCAAATTTTTCAGCAAGTACTTCTCTTATTTACATTTTAAACACCAAATTCACTTTCAAGCAGCATCACCTGTGGAAGTCAGGCACTTTGGCAGAGGTTGTATTTCAGCCATTAACTAAAAGCTATTAGCTTTTAAAATTCAAGCTACAAGACATGCCTGTGAAGCCAGCATTAAAATGTAATTCTTCTGCCTTGCATTTTCTGTATGTTTGTCCAAATATTTCAGCTTTCTTGTCATATCAAAGGTATAAATGGTTTTATTTTATGAAAACTTCATAAAGCAGAACTGCTGTACAAAATTGTGAAGACACTTTGCTAATACACAGTAAAATGTAGAACAAGCAGCTTTAGAATATGCTTGTGGATTTACTGGCTACTCAGTATTCTATTCTATTCTTTTATTCTACTAAAATTTCTGCCATGGCATTGCTTACAAGTGCACACATGAAAAAAATCCAGGTACTCTGACCCTCACTTTGAATGGTTTCCAAGTAAATATTAGACAACTTAAAATTAAAAAAAAAGTGCCTTCACAAATTATGGTCAACTTAATTGTAACAAGGAGCACAATTAGCTCGTCATTACTGGCCCCCAAAAACCCAGAAAAACCCAAAACCAAGTCTATGGTCAACCTGAAGAGATCTAAATATTTTTAGATTTCTTGCCAAAGTTGCAAAAAGTTTTGGTGGTTGGGTTTTTAAGATTTATAATTAACAAACAAGGAAAACTGGAGTATTACAAAAACGACAGTTCCTTCACATGAGGTCTTGGAAAAAAACTACAAATGAATTAAAAAAATTCACATAATTCCAGTCAATCCTGAATTGCCTTACTCCACAAATACAAAATATTCAATGAAAATATGCCAATATTTAGGAATAATCTCTGGCTAATTCAGCATCTCATTATCATTTCTAGTTGGCTTAACAAAAAAAAAAAGCAGCACTAATTGAACATTCCAGGACTGCCAACTCATTCAAGACCAACTGCTTACAAACAGAGACCTTTTTCAGCCTGGTTTTTTCTCCCATAAGCTTCAGCAGCCACCTACTCCAACACGCACTAACATTTAATTCCTGAAGTTAGTACATCACCCAGCTTAAGTAATTCAGATTCACATTTTTGGGAACTATGAGACGCTAACAAACAGTAAGAAAACTTCAGCAACTGAATCTCATCTCTTAGAGGTGATTTCAATTTGATGTCCACTGCCTTCCATCTCATTGATTTTGCATTCCAGAAGCAACCAAAGTTTCTAGGACTAATTACTTGCTGGATTTAATGCACAATAGCAAGCTTATTTTCAACATGCAACTGAAAACAAAGTTAATTATGTGCTTTCAAGAAACAAACACAGCAAGAGAAGTGAACTCAAAGTGCAAAAATGCATCCAAGCATTTTAATGATGAAGAATGTTTCATTTGTACTGTAACCTGGCCTTCTACCTAAAACACGGATTGAAAGTTGTCACTGAAAACAGCTGAAGAACATCTTACACACACACTGAAATATGCCTTATTTTCAGGCTAACCCTTGTTAATATAACAATACTAATAATTGTTTTAGTTTTGAAGGTATTATTTAAAAGGGATCTTTTAATCTACGCGTAAAAAAGATTTGGCTCTTCTCTTATGCTACTATGCACAAAGACATTAGAAACTGAAAAACTTATGACAAGACAAGCCATCCTTCTCAAATAATCATAGAGTATTTAATTCTTTGCAAAGAGAACCTGATGATTTTATTAGTATTTCAACAGTCATAGGGGCATTAGATGCCACACTTTTCTAATCTAAAAGAAAATAGGAGAAAAGAGTGTCTGCTATTTTGCCCTCCTTAGTTATTTGTAATTAATGTTGCTCTCCTGAAGTAACATAATTAATAAATGATTAGTAACAAACAACTTCCATCAGTCCCACAAGCGTTGCTGAATTATCTCAAAGAAACGTTTCAACCACATCCACAAAAACAAATGCGTTAATGTATTTATGGCATATAAAAAACCTGAATTGCCAGCTCCAATATATTTTGAGAAAAATTAATACAAGTCAGTTAAGCTTGCGTTCTGTGATGAGATACTGCGTATGTGACATCTCACTGATGTTTTCAGAACAGGTTTCCCCTCATTAGAAACCAAACCTAGCAATGCAAGAAGCTGAAAACTACATGTTTGCACTTCAGTGCAAATGATGTATCTTACTAATAACTGTAAAAGGCAAATATCAGGGTATCTTATAATTAATTTCAAATAAAAACCTGTTTTATTTAAGATGTTTAACTATCCAGAACTTCTGGAAAGTTCAATTTCACAAGGAATTGTAACTTTGCAAGGAATTCCTGACTCTTCCAGCAGAAATTGATAGCTGAAGTAGAATGAATTCTTTCTATTCCACATACACAATTACAGGAGAGACTGCTTCTGAGTCTCAATTTTCCCACCTGTATAACAGGAATGATATTTGCCTGTCAGATGGTAGTACTTTAAGCTAAATTGGTATTTGTGAAGTACTCCAACATCCCTGAACTCCAGGATTAATAATCAAAAGAAAACGCAAAGTACATTCAATTATTATCTTGTCATTACAGGATGAACTATACTATCCCCAAAACTTACAGTGAATTTTGCTCTTTCCTCCATCACCTCATAACCCAGTATAGTAGGTGTGGACGGTCGATCTTCCCAGCTCCTGGAATCTGTGTTCTGCTCTATTTCTTCTACAGGCTGAGTACAGTATTCTATGGATGTGTCCATAGCTGTAAATTTAGTCCTAACAAGTGGACTACTACACACAGATGACGTAGAACCAATCTGGTCAGGCACGCTCATCTTCTTAAAACTACCAATTGTAGAGTCCTCCAGCTGTCCTTTTGAGGAGCTGGAACTTGTTGAGATGCTCCCAAAAGAAGAGCTTCTTTGGTTTCTGTTTGTAAAGCTGGATGATGAATTCCCAACAGGAATAGGAACAGGAACGTATGGTGTTGCCATCCTTCATGAAAAAAAAACCTCAGTTTTTGGTCTAGGAATTTAAGGTTCATTTGCTGTATAAGCCATGTTTTCTCTTCAAGAACAGTACCTGCAGTGAAGGACAGAAAATATTGTTGTAATTTAAGTGAAAACAACACTAAGATATGCTTTGGAAGAATCTGTATCAACATCAAGATGGTAAGAGCAGTATCGATGGTTAAAATATTTTCACAAGAAATTTTGCTTCATATAGAACACTGCTTTTAAACTGTATCTCTACAGTTTGACAGCTTTACAGGAGTTCTGTCTTTCACTGCTATTAAAATTAAAATGACAGAAAGTTAAAGATTACAAAACAGAAAACCCTTTGTCCTTTATTATTTGTTATTTTATTTTATTGAAAAGTCAGCAATTTTTAGCCATATAAGAAGCTGTTGTGGTTTTAGTGACTGTTTATACTAAACAATACAAAAGCTTTTCTCAGAATTGCTTCTGTAAGATATCCAGCGCAGCCTACATGAGCTAAACACGCATGCAGCAATACATGACATGAATCAAAAGACACCACAGTAAACAACTTAGGTGAAAAACATATTTGCATGTATTGCATATTCACTGAAGTGTAATGGATCTGCTTTCAAAGTGAAATATTTTTTCAAAACAACTCTGTAGCATATAATACTGCAGACATTTGTAACCATGTTATCTGGGCACATTTTCTGTAGCTTGAATTGGAGCAATTAAGTTTTACAGGCATGTACATCAAAAGCAGGTTGCAATAGCAGCTAGTTTACCATTCCAGCAGATTAAAATGGAAAAAACAGATTCAGGGAAAAAGAGGAAAAAATATCAAATCTTTTATCTTAAGAAAATAATTTCAAACTGAATTTAATCTTTTGTATGCATGTGTGTACATTTCTAAAAAAGGCAAAAAACAATTAAGACAGCAATATCAAACTGCCAAAAAGGCACCATCTCCTCATTTTAACAAAGTACCCAAAGAAGAGCTCTTACAAGATGCAAATTAGATGCCACCTCTTTGGATTAATAGGATTTGAGTCACCAACTATTTCAACCAAGAGTATACCAATTAACCATGAGGCTGCAGGCGGCTGCGAAATGGGAAACCTGATTTACGTCATATATATAATCAATCATCTACTGGAGAAAAAACCAAATGAGTTTCCTAATTGCCAGGGTGAAGTGATGCTTTCATTCTCTTGCTCTAAATAAATCTTAGAGAACATGAATAAAGAAATAAATATGAAATGAACCAGCATCAACAAGAAACACTGAAAAATGCTCTTGAAAGAATGCCTTGAGTGAAGGAAAAAACAAATAACTTTGTCATCATTTCAGCTACACAGAAATCTTAACACAGTCTGTATGTCAGGAAGCTCAGGGAACCTGACCAACAGGAACAGTTTTAAACTGGCAGCGACTCCTCAGGAATACCTTTTGTTTCCCTATGGGATGAGGCTGGACACTTGGCAGCATCCGAGGGAGCAGAAATGTCAGTATCAACCCCTGCAGATTGACTTGTCTGGTCAGGTACAGGATTTGGACCATCCAGCAGCTACTGTTGCAGCATAGTCCTGTGCTTGGTTGTGTGACTTAACCCCACCTGTCAGATAGATGACCTGCTTCAGCCTCTTATAGTTTGAAAGAAGCAAGAGACAATGTCTTGGAGACAAGACATTCTTCTGGAGCTAGGCCAAGATCTAAATCCCTTTCTCCACCTGCATTTCAGTAAGTAAATCTGTTTTCTGCCTCAAACAATAAACTTTGAAATTTTTTTTTTAAATAGAGATAGAAATATCAAGTAAAGTATTCTCTGGTATTCTTGTCTGTGTAAAACACTGAACAAATAACTCTTTTTCACTTGCTACTTTGGTGACTCTTCCATGTCACCAGCACAAGGAACTGACAGCATCCGCTTAGAGAATACCCCACCCAGCTACGTTCCTGGGAGACGTGGGATTAAATCCCTAAAAACCAGAAGAACCCACTGAGTCCAGGTTT
The DNA here is from genome assembly GCF_963921805.1 of Phalacrocorax carbo. Taxonomy (NCBI): domain Eukaryota; kingdom Metazoa; phylum Chordata; class Aves; order Suliformes; family Phalacrocoracidae; genus Phalacrocorax; species Phalacrocorax carbo. The sequence goes on along the minus strand of NC_087514.1, from coordinate 31,814,784 downwards.
GCAACAAATAGAAGGATCTGTAAATAAAAAAAGTGGTTGTTATCTTCTGCTGCATGACTTCATGAATCTGAACCAGGAGAGCAAAATAAGCCTACATCTCAGGAAGCCTGGTGAAGATCACAGAATTCTAAGAAGAAAAAACACCTGTGCTTTTCAGCACTCTGGGGGAAAAAATTGCTCAAACAGACCAAAACCTACAAAAGCAACCATGAACCATGAGGGCAGTTTCACCAGTTACAATACTTGTGAACAGTGTCTTTCTAGAAGAACTTCCTTCTTTAAAGCGAAATGCCAGTCAAGAACTTACTATCTTGAACTTCCATACTTAAACTACTCTTAAATGCATGTGCATTGCTGAAAGGCTGAACCTATACTGGCAAGCAACGTTGCTCAACACAGATCTGTAAAGCACTTGGTGTTAAGAATCCAACATCTCCATTGTACATGCTTCAGCAGCTTTTATGTCAGACTAGCTGTAATTTGGTACCACTGACTTAATGCCTATTAGCAGCTGGACTGCATTAGGTCTGTTCCGGGGGTACATTTTCTGGTTTAGTTTCTTTTCTACTCTGCAAGACCATTCCAAATTGCGAGGCAACGCATATTAAATGGCGATGATCACAATATTTGCTTCTAAAGGAAATTCTTGACTCAATCTGACACAGTGAACATGCCTATAGATAACTAAAAGGGGCTGATAGTGTCACACCCAGATTCCTAAATCTGAAGAGTAACAGAAGAGTATTCTTTGAGTAACAGAAATGTCAAATGAGCGAAGGGCACACTGTGTGATTTTTTTTTTTCCCCAAGAAAACAGAAGAATAAATATACAAAGATATTCCATAAGAACTTACCAGACTCAAACACACACATGTATGTAAATCCATCTTAAACTGTAAAAGTATCACAGTTTCCAAATATCTAAAACATTTACATACTATGAATCACAACAGGGTTTAAAATGCCATTTACACTTTATGAAGGCTACACATTAGAAAAAGAATTCAGTGCTCAAATGAGGGGGGGGTACAACCTTAGTACTCAAGCCTTTTCTATGATTACAGAAGTTTACTGTCAATTCACACAATAAAAGGAACTGAAAATAATTTGATAAAAAACCCCCCACCCTTTTAGACAAACTGTATCGTTCCTTGCTTACATCACTTGCAGCGAGGAGGGAATATTTAGGTGCACAGCCTGCTACTACCCAAGCTTCACCACAGACTGGTCTCACACGTCACTGCAAACCAGCAGAATCATTACACTACACCAACTTTCAGAACAAAGAGATCACTCACGACACCTAAAAGATAATACGGTGACTGCACTCTTTCTTGTCTAGATATTTACTTACTTTACTTGTAAGAAACTTGTTTCCTGTTCAGTACCTGTGTGTGGTTTAGTTTGATTCCCATCTGTAAGTTAAGAATGTAATGAAAAGAAGACAACATTTGCTGGAAGTTCTGAACTGCCAGATCTGAAACAGGATAGGACAGAGTCCCAGGAACCCTACCGTCACATGCTACAAAACAGCATGACACCAACTTATCCTACTGGGTGTTTACAACAGTTGCCTCCCTTCTTGCGGGTGAAGCAAATAGGCTGTAATAAAACCACTTTAAAAGGGTTTGCCTCCAGCTTGCAGCTATCGCAATTCCAAAGCCTTTTAAACTAATGGTTTGTATGTTCAGCGAGAAACACGTAAGCCACGCCATTCAAAGATAATAGATTAGAAACAAAACAATCCTTACTTAACAGTTCTAATTGGATTTAGAAGACTTTCAGCTATGCAATACTATTTGTGATCTGGTTACATGTATTACCTCTCTGGACAACGCAGCCGGGCTGACCTCTGTTGTTTAGGATTTCAGTGCTACCGTGGGATGTCAGCTGAGGAACTAGTGGGACATTTAAAGAGACAACTTGCTGAGTTAGGTTTTATAAGTTTTTTTTAAGAACAATCGTTTTGTGGCGACTTCATTCAAGTTACTTAACAACATCATTTCACCTGTTTACGAACTCAAAGCTGGAGCCTGTTTATCACACCCCGCACGCACGCACAGGAGGGCAATTCCTGCCCCAAAGAGTCTCTTACTGAGTCACAGACAACTGAAGGTAACCGTCCCCCCGCCCCCAATTCCATAGCAGGATGCACTTGCGTTGCCTACCTCTGCCTGTGACTTAAAGGTTCTGAAACTGATAAAAACCGGGCAGCCACCCGCGACCGGCAGAGCCCCGGAGCGGGGCGGGCAGGGCCGCTCGGGCCCGTCGCGGAGGGACGCGGCTCCCGCCCGTCGCTGCGGGAGCGGCCGCCGCCGAGCCAGCGGTACCGGAGGGGCCGGGTGGCCGCAGCTCCACCGCCGGGCAAACCCTGCCCGGCCGCCCAGCTTCGGAAAGCGGCGGGTTTCACCGCAACGCTGGCTGAGGAACCGCCTCTGAGGTGAGGCGTCGCTTCCCAACCCCGCCCCGCCCCGGGGAAGGGGGGGTCCGGCCGGAGCTGCGCCACCGGCCGGCGCGGCGGGGAGGCGGCGGGGGCCGGCCGTGCCCGGCGCGGGACGGGCGGCGGCGAGGCTCCGCTCCCCCAGCCGACCCGACCCGACCCGATCCGGCCCGGCCCGGTCCGAGCCGAACCTCCCCACCGCCTGCCTGCCTCCTGCCTCCTGCCTCCTTCCTTCCTTCCTTTCCTGCCCCGCTCGCCCCTTCCTTCCCGCCCGCCGAGCAGGCAGTGAGGGGAGGACGAACGCCCCCGCTCACCTGCTCACCGCCGGCCTCGCCTCCCTCTGCCGCGCCACCGCGGGGGCCGCCCCTCCCCCTCGGCCGGCCCCGCCCAGCCCCGCCCCGCCCCGCAGGGGACGAAGCGGGCAGGGGGCAGCGGCGGCGGCGCAGGGACCCCAAGTACCGGCGTGCCCCCCCGCCGGCGCAGCCTCCGCTTCCCAGCAGGCAACGCCGGGCCCCGCGGCGGGAGCCGCCCGCGTTGCCCGTCGGGTGCCGTAGTTCCTCGGCGGCGCGGTGGCCGCTGGGACTTGTAGTTCTGCGGGGTGGCTGAGAGGTGCGGGGACGGCCCTGCGGGCGCCCGGGCCCCTGGACCGCCGGGCCCCGGGGAGCCTGGCAGGGGGAGCGGGGAGGGGGCTCCGGGCCCACGGGGGAGGGCGGCGGGTCCTCGGCCCCCCCCCCCCCCCCGGCTACCGGGCGCGGAAACCCCAGGAGCTCTGTCAAGTGCGGGGTGTTTGCGTGATTTCACCTAACGCCGCCATGAAGCCCTGCCGCCACGGCAGGCGCGCTCCCGCGGCTGGCTGGGAGGTGCAGCGCTGCAGCCGTGGGGAGCGCCAGGGGTAAAAGTGACCAGTGAGTTGTTGGGGGCGTCGGAAATCACAGTTCTTAAGTAGTGGTGGGGATAAACCAGCATCTTGCTATCTCATAGTGACCTAGGTACGTAAACAGGGATATGACTGAAAATGAACACGGCACAGTTTGTGTTAAAGGTACATTTTATTTATATATTTTTTTCTTTATACATCACATAAAAATGTGATACCTAGAATTTCTGAGAAAGTCTTGCCGTTGAGTTTTCATCCGGAGGTTAGCACACACGTGGTTTTCTGGGACTGCCTTTTCCCCTCCTTCGCATCTTTTATCTGGAAGGTACTTGAACACTTCAGGATTTTAGGGTGTCAGCAGCCTGCTCGAACAGTAGCTGTGGCTGGTGCCGGACATCTGTCTCACATTCAGGGGTCCGAAATCAGTTAGATTCTGTTTCCAGAAAATATTGCACCTCTTGTTGAAATGCTGAGCAACTGATCTGCTTGTTTATAATAAACCTGATACTTTCTGCAGGGCACGAGCGCACAAATAGTGTAGCGAAACTCTGCTGGGAAGGTGATCTGATCTGCGAGTGCAAACAGTGGTACGGCCTCTTGCATTACCCCTGTCAGTATACACTGCTCTGGGGGCTCCTGTTGCTGCCCGAGTGTAATTCATCTTCTGCTGAAATTATATTCTTAGGGTGTCAGGGAATTTTGTTCTTTGTTTTTTCTTTTTTCCCTTGTGTCATATTGTTTAAGCACTACATCAGACTCTTTGGAATGAATTTTGAACTTAGTGGTTTTTATGGATGCAGGTCTTTCAAGCAATTTCCTCGGATTTGGCAGGGTAGCTAGCATTCATCATGAGCAGAATTAGTAGATTTGAAAAGCATTTGTGAATGACTAGTTCAGAAGCCATGCCATGGGGAACATTTTTTTGATCTAATTTTCTCTTTAAATTCCCAATTCTGTTTTAAATATGAAGTCCTCAGAGGAGATAATACTGGAATTTTAAAATTTGTTATATTAATGCATATCAGAGGAAATTTAATCAATTGCATTTTGAAAATGGCACTGCTGAACCTGACAGGCTAAGCACATAGCTATTACAAAATTCAAACTTTGTCTCACTCAGGATGAAAACATCCTCTAACGTATAGTGACGGAGGAAAAAAAAAAACCTGCTAGAAACAAGAATCCTAACGTCCAGTTGTTCAGAACATGTTTTTCTATAGTAGTTGAACATACCTGAGCATTGCAATAATTCAGTTGTATATTATGTGTTTTTAAAATTTTTTACTGTATTTTTAAGGTTTTCTACCTATACCAAGCTACTTTTTGAAAAGAAATGAATTTTTTTCACCTCTAGAAAGATTTGATAGTTATATATGCATGTTTTTCAGTCTGTTAGTCAGTCTGTTAGTCAGCTATCCTAACAGCTTGTGACATGACATTTATTGTACAGGTTAACAGAATTTTTAACAGCCCCCCCGCCCCCCCCCCCCGCGATAGCGAGGTCAGTTTTCACTATGACACCGTCGATCAATCAAGAATCCTACTCCAAATCCTTGAAGAGAACAGGACAGGACACTTTTTGTCACACTGAGCAGGTACAGTAACAAGGCATGAGGCTGCATTTCTTTGGTCGTTTGGAAATTCCAAGGAAGTCAGTGGGATTTTTGGCTGCTGAGGAATGTGGGCTCAGTGCCTTCATGTCACAAGGTGCTATCCGCCCACAGAGTCATCAGGAATGACTGTTGCTTCACTGGGGTGAGAGAAACTATGCAGGATTAAGTGAACTAAAATCGCGTCCGTGTCCTTCCTGGTTTTCTCTTCACAGTAGTTCTTCCCCGTCAACGCGGGCTCCAGCAATCCGTGAAGCTTTGAGACTGCTTTGCTTCAGCTGCTGGTGTAAGCAGAAAATCTGTGGCTGCCATTGCGGGCTAGATGAGCCACCCTGTGGCAATACCGTGCATTTCACCTTTATTGAGCTGAAAGCTAGTTAGCTAGCTTAATTTAACCTTGTTTAGGGGCTAGGGCTTACAGAATCAGAAAAGCCTATTAACGTAAAAGAACTTCAGGCAACCTCTGTGAAGTTCCCAGCACTTTCTCTGCTGGGAATAAGAATGCAGGAGCTGCTAATTGCATAACACTAGTGGTCCAGCAATTCCATCTTCTGTTGTTAAAAAAACCCAAACAAATAATCCTATAGGTGAGAACTCTGGGATAATCAGTTATTGAATTAAATGTAGCTTGTGCTGTGCTAGTTGTGGCATAATGTGATATGTTTCCAAAGTCCCACCTGCCCTCTTGATTGTGTGAAACACTGAGGGCAGATTTTTAGTCAAGTTATGGGATTTAGGCACTCAAATCTCATTACATTTCAATTGGATGTAGGCACTCAAATTCCACTCTATTTTAGAATAATTCAGGTATTTAATGCCATTATATTTCAATGGGATTTGGGCCTTTCAGGATACTATAAAATCTGTAACTTGGAGGATATTTGTTTTATGACAAAGCCAATTTTGTTTCTCAGCTGTAAAGTCTTCAGCATTAGAAGTGATGGAGTTTCTCCTAAAGGCAATTATTTCTGTATTTCTAGAATCCTAGAATTCTGTAATGGTTTGGGTTCGAAGGTACCTTCAAAGATCATCTAGTCCAATGTCCCTGCTGTGGACAGGGACGGCTTTCATGAGATCAGGTTGCTCAAAGACCTGTCTAACCTGACCTTGAACACTTTCAGGGATGGGGCATCCACAGCTTCTCTGGGCAACCTGTTCCAGTGTCTCACCACCCTCATCATAAAACATTTCTTCTTTATGTCCAGTCTGAACCTACTGTCTTTCTGTTTAAAATCATTGCCCCTTGACCTACCTCTGCAGGCCCTGGTAAAATGTTTGCCCCCATCTTTCTTATAAGCCCCCTTTAAGTATTGAAAGGCTGCAATAAAGTCTCCCCACAGCCTCCTCTTCTCCAGGCTGAACAACCCCAACTCTCGTCTTTTTTTCATAGGAGAGGTGTTCCAGCCCTTGGACCATTTTTGTGGCCTTCCTCTGGACCTGCTCAAAATATGTCTTTCTTGTGCTGTGGACTGCGGAGCTGGACACAGTGCTCCTGGTGCGGTCTCCTTCCAGGTTCAAAAACTACACAACTTCAAAGAAGTACAGCTGGATATTTTGAAATAAGGCATAAGTGTTGAAATGCTACAGGCTTGGGGAGGAGTGGCTGGAGAGCTGCCTGGAGGAAAAGGACTTTGGGGTGTTGGCTGACAGCTGGCTGAACATGAGCCGGCAGTGTGATCAGGCGGCCAAGGAGGCCGATGGCATCCTGGCTTGTATCAGGAATAGTGTGGCCAGCAGGAGTAGGGAAGTGATCGTGCCCCTGTACTCAGCACTGGTGAGGCTGCACCTTGAGTACCGTGTTCCGTTTTGGGCCCCTCAGTACAAGAAGGATGTTGAGGTGCTGGAGCGTGTCCAAAGAAGGGCAACGAAGTTGGTGAAGGGTCTAGAGCACAAGTCTTATGAGGAGCGGCTGAGGGAGCTGGGGTTGTTTAGTCTGGAGAAGAGGAGGCTGAGGGGAGACCTTATCACTCTCCACAACTGCCTGAAAGGAAGTTGTAGCGAGGCAGGGGTCGGTCTCTTCTCCCTAGTAACAAGTGATAGGATGAGAGGAAATGGCCTCAAGCTGTGCCAGGGGAGGTTGAGGTTGGGCATTAAAAAAAACTTCACAGAAGGGGTTGTCAGGCATTGGAACAGGCTGCCCAGGGAGGTGGTTGAGTCTCCATCCCTGGAGGTATTTAAAAGAAGGGTAGATGTGGCGCTTGAGGATATGGTTTAGTGGTGGACTTGGCAGTGATAGGTTAGTGGTTGGACTCAATGATCTTAAGGGTCTTTTCCAACCTTAACGATTCTATGGTTCTATTCAATGAACCTATGGGAGTTTCATAAAGTATGGGTATCCAGATCCTGAGCTGTGATCCTGAAATACTTTAAGCAGTTGCCATGTCATTTTAATGTGTCTCCGCTTCATACTGTATCAGTGTGTGTGCGTGTATATGTTGTATGTTAGTAAGTCCTATGTCTGTATGATACTGCTTCAGCACATGTTCAGAGGTACCTTGGCTTTTAAAGGGCTGAAAAAGATGGCCTTTTATACACATTCTTTGAGAGCTCCTGTCATTGGCAGGTTGTACTACATAGTTTCAGACATCCAGTGGTCAAAAAGGACTGAGGGGAAGGTAAGAGGTGGGATTTAAACTCAGTTGCTGGCTGGGTCTTTGCAGGTTTGGTCTGGCTTTCTGTGATTCACTGCTCTGTGGCTGGTTGTGCTCAAGCTTGCTTGAGGCAACTTGCTTGTGCAGTATAGGCTCCTGGAAGCCTGCACTCCTTGTTCAGAATTTGAAGTAGCACCCTGAGGACTAGGCTTCTCCAAAGTCCGGTTGTTTGTTAGCCCTAGATCTTTTATGGTTTCTAGGACTTTGGTCTAGCTCAGGTTTTGAATTTCAGACTTGACCCTTGTTCAGAACACTCAGGTGTGGGATACTGGTTGCCCCTTTGTCTCCTAAGTGATTACCCTCAGCCTGGTAACATGGATATATTATTTTCTGATGCTTACTGTAAACTTTACTTGTAATATAGTTTTACACCTAAATTGGTTTCAGGGTGGTATCCTGATAATAGACTTCTTATGGAACAAAAATAGACTTAGACTCTCTGTGGAATACCAGATTCACAGGTATAGTTCAGCTGCTGTGTATTCTGGGAATTCACTGAGCTACAAATGGGTATTACCAGCTTTTATTCAGTTATTCCTGTTGTGCTTCTTGCTTAGATGGGAATCCTCAAATAAGAAAGCAGAAGCAGCAGCCTCTAAGGAGTTAAAAAATTCTTGCCTGTCAGAGGCTAGGTCTGCTTTGAGTTATAGGGAATTTTTCTCTCTCAGGATTGCTTCTGGGTAGAGAAGCTTACACATGTTGTGGACAGTGTTTTCAGCTGAATTAACTGTAAGTGTGGGTTTTGAAATAATATGAGAGTTATAACATTTGCTTCTGTCCTTTGATGTGTCCTTCCTTTTTCCTTTTTATCCTCACCATCAGCATTTTCAGCCCCTGTCCTAGCTGGGTATATCTTGCTTTGGCTTTAAAATACACAAGTAATTATGATTAGTAACTGCTAATAATGATGTGTCATAAGAATAGACAGAAGTATTCTGATAATTGATTGTATTGATGCTTGGGCAAAATTGTCCTAGAAATTGATGACTAAAGACTCATTGACATCTGGCTACACTTTAGAAAAAGAACAAAATATGTAATTTTGATAATAGGTAGACTTTATAACATTCCACTGGGGTCCTGCTTTCCCTGCATTCTTTGCATTGGTTTTTACTGGTAAAATCAACTTTCAGGGACTCTCAGTCCCCTGTGATCAGTGGGAAGGTTTGGATCAAGACAGATTTATCTTGGTGAAAGAGGATTATGTTGGGGAACATTTAAACAAACTGGACATATGGAAGTCCAGCGACCTAGTGGGATGTGCCCATGAATGTTGAGGGAGTGAGCCAATGTCACTGCAAGACCACTCTTGATCAGATTTGAAAGGTTGTGGAGGTTGGGGGAGGTTCCTGAGGGCTGGCAGAAAGAAAATGTCACTTCCTATTTCAAGAATGACAAGAAGGTGGATCTGGGGAGCTACAGGCCTAAGTGTTAATCCCTGAGAAAGTGATGGAGTAAATAATTCAGGAAACTGTTTCTGAACATGAAGGACGAAAAGGTGATCAAGAGTAGTAGCTAGGAAGGGAAAATCGTGTCTGACAAACCTGATAACTTCCTGTGACGAGATGACTATCTTGGTGGATGAGGGAAGAGCAGTGGAAGTTGTTTATTCTGACTTAGTTAAGGCTTTTGATGCTGTCTCACATAACATCCTGACAGATAAACTGATGAAGTAACGTCTTGATGATGGCACAAAGTACACCTTTGTCAGGTTTGTGGACAATACAAAACTGGGAGGAGTGGTTGATATACTGGGTAGTTGTGCTGTCATTCAGGGGGACCTCAACAGGCTGGAGAAATGGGCTGTTAGGAGTCTCATGAAATTCAACAACAGGAAATGTAAAGTCCTGCCCCTGGGGAGGTATTACCCCATGGGATAACCAGTACAGGCTGGGAACCAACCAGCTGGAAAGCAGCTTTGTGGAAGAGGCCCTGGGGGTCCTGGAGGACACCAAGCTGAACATGAACCAACAACATGCCCTCGTGGCAAAGAAGACTAATGGTATTCTCGGCTGTGTTAGCAGGAGTATTGCCAGCAGGCTGAGGGAGGAGATCCTTCCCCTCTGCTTAGCGCTGGTGGATAACACCTGGAGTGCTGTGTCCAGTTCTGGGCTCCCCAGTACAAGAAAGATATGCACATACTGGAGCAAGTGCAGCAAAGGGCCGTGATGACGATTGCAGGCTTGGAGCATCTGACAATGAGGAGAAGCTGAGAGAGCCGGGATGATTGAGCCTGGAAGAGAGAAGGTTCAGGGGTGTCTTATCCATGTGCAGAAATACCTGATGGGAGGGTGTAAAGAAGTTGGAGCCAGGCTTTCCTCACCGGTGCCCAGTGACAGGACAAGTGTCAGAGGGCACAAACGAAATACAGAAACTCCATCTGCACATAAGAAAGCATATTTTATTGTGAGGGTGATGAAACACTGGAATAGGTTGCCCAGAGAGGTAGTTGCTTGACGATACTTAAAACCTGAGTGGACACAGCCCAAAGCAACCTGCTCTAGCTGACCCTGCTTTAAGCAGGGGCTGGGCGAGACAATCTTGAGGTTGCAAGGGACCTCTCAACCCTTCTTTGATTCTGTGAGCTTAGAGGCCTGCAATCCTGCTGTTGCTGCAGAACAAAAAGATACTAGACGCAGTTTCTATTTCTGTTTTCTTAAAAGCATCTAAAAGCATCTACTCTTCAAAGAGTATGGGAGCAAAATTTGTTCTCCTGATTTGCTCTTGTGTGATGAAATAAAATTCAACTTGTTGCAAGTTGACAGGTAATCTTTGAACGTACTTTCTGATACTTTTTTTCTGAATAAGTTTTTTTTTTCTTTTCTTCTTTTTCCTCCCTGTAATCAATGTGAAAATAAAAGAACATTGTAAGAAAAACCCAGGGAGTAGAGAATAAAGAATTATTTTTAATTGAATAGTAGACTACATGGTTTCTTTTAAATCTAAATAAAATTGTTATGGCAGAGATTTCAGGCATTTTGACTGAGGAGTCATATTCATGTGCAATAATGGCTTCATTACATGCGTTTGAAGCTTCAAGTTTGAAAATTATTAGTTTGCCCTTAGCTAGAAGAAGTGGTTTTAAATGTTCTTTGTTTTACATCATTGAAACATTCACTTACTTTCCTTGTGGGGAAGGGGTGGGTCTTTCCCAGTAATAACCTTTTGGACGCAATGGCACCCTGCGTTGTAATTTGACATGACAAAGCTTTGGTCCTTTGATATGGCCTTTGTAGAAGGTTTTGGTTTTCCCTCCTAATGCTTTACAGCTTACTGTTTTGTGTGGCACAATGTAGTTTAGTATTGATTTGTGAGAGGTCTCAAAAGTATTTCTTTCTCTGTGGGGTAAAGAAGAAACTTGGTATTGTTAAAACATGAAAGGACACGCAAGTGGGACAGACGGTTGTTTCACGGGTTTCTGTGTGACCTTGGACAAATCACTTCAATTCCACTTTACTGTCAATTCCCAGGTTTTGCTATAGGCTCATTAAGCAAGCTAACAAAGTTACAGTGAATATAATCTTCTTCTAAATCTGGAAAGCATCCCTATTACTTGCACAACCCTGTGTTCTGAATTTAAAGAGATGACTGTCTTTCCTGCACGACACAGCTCTGTTACAATACGCTCCTTCTGCACGCAGTCACTGATACAGCCCTGTAAAGGGCACTGTTCATTAACTGTATCCTGTGCACAAAGGATGTGAGTTTCATTGTTTTTAACAATAATACAGCAACCTTTTCCTTTATTTCTGAAGTTCAAATAGCAGCAGTGGTGTGAAACAGCTTTGTCTTGGAGAAACATGTGGCGCGTTGATATGGAAATGAGCACACCCTGTACTTCAGTAAGTGCCAGGGTGGCAGCCTTCGGTACTGCCACACTTAAGTGAGCTTTTGCATTGTGCTCAGCGTATGTTCAGCTAGCCAAAATTCTAGCAGTTTCCTTCTCTGTTAGAGGTAGACTTTGAAATAATGCTATACTTGACATCCTTGCCTGTAAAGTTAGATAGAATCATATTCTTCCCCTTCTGTTGTGAAGTAGCAACATGTAGTTAATTATTTTTAGATGAATATTATACAATAATGTATTTTGTTTACGGTAAAAAACACCAGATAATTTAGACTTTTGGCTTTGAAGAAGAAAAATATCTCTATCCTTCAGAAAGACTCTTATCTATTGCTTTCTGTTTATTTCGCCTTTTAGTCTTTTTCAACTCTACCTTGTGAATTGCAATTCAAGAGTATGTTGCACACTGACATGTTAATTTAGCATTAACATTTGCAGGCTATTCTAGGGCCGGAGGCTACTGTTCAGTGATTATTATTATTGCTATCTTGCAGTGCCAAGAACTGTGCTAAACATTTGCAGACGCGTAGAAAAACATCATTATTTTCTGGATGGATTTGTAACTTTATATTGAACAGGATGAAACAAGGGATGATAACAAATATTTCAGGCAGAAGTTGATAAGAGAGAACAAGGGTTATTAGATGAAGATCAATCACTTACTCATTTTAGGCCTTGACACAGAATTTTTTATTATCAAACAGTATTTATCGCGATGGATGATTACATGGAGCAATGACTCTTTTAGGAGAGATGAGCTCTAGGGGGAACGCTGCAGCCGATCACAGCTGCAGCAAGTTTCACTGAGTCAGCATGGTAGGAAAACCCCAAAGTGCAGGAGCTGAGAGGCAAGTCCTCTGCACAGTGTGTTCTGCACTACTTGTTTCACTGTCACCTGGACATGGTCACAGCGGCTGGAATGCCCATCCCTTCCATTTGAACTGCTCACATGTTTTATTTCCCAGTGAATGTAAGAGTATAGGAGGGAAGCAGAAGGTGGGATGGTCAGAGCATGCCCGTAGGACACAGCCACGTCTCACACCCTCACCCAAGACTGGGGAAGAGCTTCCACGTACCACAGCTTAGAGGTAGTAATAGGTACCCAAAATGTCATTTCACCTAGAAATCTGGACACAACCAATCACTAGCATATTGCAGCATTCCCAAAAACTCAATAATTGTAAATGAAGGGGAAAATTAGGCAGTTGGATGAGTGAATAATATATTTTATGCACTGAGGAGGAAGGCAATTTTTAGGATGCCTTTTGAATTAATACATTGCGGTGGCTGGATATAATGGAAACCTCAGATATTCCAAGTGTAGGGTGAGATAGGAAACACGAGGGTAGTTATAAGAAAGGTAAGGAAATATTAGGTGGAGTTTTGCTGTCAGTACTGTCACAGGTATTTCTAAGGAGTTCCTAAATGGTCTGATGTGTTAGCCTGACTCTCTCATTGTATGATATTAAGGACTTGTGAGTTTCAGCAGGAAGACCTTGGCTTACTAAGTCCACTGAGTCCACAATTGCCACTGAAAATTGTTTTAATCTTTAAATAGAGATACAGAAAAAAGAAGAAAAGTAGTTAGAGCATTTGAAATGTAATGTATTAAGTGAGGTTTTGCGATATACATTTTAAAGCAAAACTTGTAACTATAAAAATATGTAATACAGTAAAAGGTAAGAAGTTTTTGTTTCATCAGCATCCCCTGATTACTTTCCTTTGTATATAAAAAGATTTTAGAAGGAAGTTCTTCCTCCTAGTCCTGTTAAACTACATTATAGCTGGTATGAAAGGCTTTATCAAATGTCTTTTTGGAAGAAGAAAAATGTATTTGAGGCACATTCAAGGTATTGCTTTTCCTAAGTTTATGTTCCCATATGGCTTTGATGGCAAAAAAACCCCATGACAAATAGACACAAAAGGGGAGGCAACAACAAAAGCCAACATTGCACTTTTTATGGTTGGTGCTGATTTTTAGCTTGCAGCTTCACAAATTGGAATGACAGGAGCGCTGTGCCATCTTAGCATCCAGCCCAAGACCCAGAAAACCTGCATCAGCCACCTGACAATTAAATGAAGCAAGGTTCTGTCTTGGTTGGCTATATCAGATTTCTTTCACACCAAAGAGGAAAAGACAAGTAGGAAAGAGCAAAAATAAATCAGAGCAAGAAAAAGAGAAGAAATGTTGCATGTAGGACATAAATCTTATGTTCTGGATGGTGTAACAGGTGGATCTAAAGAGCAGTGAACAGTCGTGCGACAAAGGAAGCTGGACTTCTCTTGCTCTGTACAAGGTAGAATACAGGACTTTATACCACAAAGCACAGTGTATGAATTCTACTTGCCTGGTATTACATGGAGTTTCTTTGGTGTGGAATGAATTGTGTGCTGTAATCTGAATGGTAGCAATCTGACTTTTGTGCAAGAGAGATGGTTGAGGGGAAGCATAAATAATAACCTTACCATTTCTTTCTGTCATGTAGATTGTGCTGCACATTAGATGATGAAGATATTTCTGTCCTTTGATATCCTGTGTTCTCACAAAAAATTATTATACATCAAAGAAATGAGCTCTGAGTCAAAATGATAGTAAAAGTGATGAGCTAGAAAATAATGTAAAGAGCTGGTACCTATGAAATACTGCAAATGCCTGAAGAAATGGGGTGAAGGAAATTGCTCACAAAGTTGTTCAAATGACTTAAACTGCTGACTGAAAAATAAATAATCTGGGATATGACTATTAAAAATGAAATGTGGTTAAAAGCTGAAGTTTTTGAAGCACTGTATCCAATACTCAGTGGTAAGCCATCTTTCCTTAACCTCCTTCCCTCATTAAAGTTTTAGAAAGATTGTAGCAGGGGCAAGTAGAGGGCAAAAAGATTGCCGATGTCATGAAGAGTCTTTCTTATCTAAGTCATTATTCCTTTTCCAGCCATGTCAATAGTGGGTTGAGGTCATTATTGCCCAAAGACACTTCAGTGGTCTATGTGAAATGGTTTCCTTCTTGTTCCTGTTAGACATTTACATAACAAAAAAGTTTGCTAGGGTTGATACCACCCAGCTGATACCAGAGACTAAGCAGTGGTTGGGGTTTCATCACAGAGAGAAAATTGTAGTTAACGTGGGTTGAGTGAGTCATGTACAGTGGTAGGGAAACTTGTGCTTTTTGCTGGTGAGACTCTTGTGTGATCTGGTCTAGTCTCACTTCAGTGCAGTGTCGTTCAATACCCACTTGGGGACAAGGCTTTTTCTTCCGTGTTTAGCCAGCTAAATTTACGTGTGAGGTGCTTGTCTAGGATCTCTCATAGCCCATACAGAGACAAAAGCATTTTCAGAGGACTTCAGTTTCTCTGAGATATCCATTTTGGAGATGTTTTAGATCCCTTTGCAGAGGTTGTCCATGTAGTACTGTTCAGAAATGTTGAACTCCAGGTTGTCCCCTCCTGCAGAAATGGCTGGGTCTTGGTTTTATTCATATGCCCAGAGGGGAAATTAATGTAAAAACTCCTTAGTAAAATGACATATGGGTTAAAGTTTTCCTTTACAAGATTAAGAACAGAGGTAAGCAGTAGACAAAATGTTATGTATTCTGGGAAGCTTTTCCTATGAAAAAAAACAAAGGAGGAGAATGTAAAGTTTTAGTGGATGTTAACTATTCACACTGAAAATGTTAGTGATGAAACTTACTCTGAAGGCAGAAAGTGGTGTTTCCCATTACTCAGAGCACAGACTTTCCACAAATTCCTGCAGTGTAATCTTGTCTTTGATAGATCTTCTTTCTGTGGCCTCAAATTAGTTCCTGAGCTCTCTCTTTCAGTTACTAAGTCAATAAAATAGGGATAACAGGACTTTCTGTCTCCCTTGAAAAATGTTACTTAAGGATCTAGTGTTGAATTACAAGTGAACAGTGGTAGTTATGTGCTGTATGTGCTCACAGGCCTGGACTAGCACCAAGATCTCTTGAAGTTGATGGGACAGACGTAACCTAAATATGTAACTATCACATTTCTATCAGCAAACAGTTATAAGCTGTACATAAACTTGTCAGTTGCAGCTTTTGAACCCCGTGCTTCATTTTTGGTTATGGCCTTAAAAAAAAAAAGAAAAAAAGAAAAAAAATATTTCCCAGAGGGAAAATACAGAGCAGAAGGGTTACTCTAGGCTGTGCTCTTGGTGATATATTTGGATGTTATGGAAAATTGGAAAACAAGTTATTGCCATGTCTTATTAAAGATCCATGTGTCTGGACCAGATGTTTGCTCTACAGCCAGTTCTGCTAATGAGGAAAAGTGTAACTAACCATAACGTGATTGATTTCTGGGTGAAGGTCCATCTTTGCCTCTAACCCTAGCAGGTGTATGTATTTTTCTGTATTGTAGAGAATACACGTTTTCTGTATCACAGAGGATTTTGTATAGCCTGTCCACTACCAGGACTTATGAAAGAAAATGTATTGGTGAAGACCAACAGATTGTGACTCTTTCTTTAGGACATGCCTTACACCCTCCCTCTACCTTTTATTAAAAGTATCTAGACAAGTGGCAGGTGAATTGCTTTGATTATACTTATTTTACTGCTTTGTTGCCTTGAATTGTGAATTGTGATTGCTTAGATAAATGCATTGAAAGACTGTCTGTTCTCACTTTGGCTTCCAGAAATGCCTCTTTATGTTTTTCAGTGAGGTACTGTATTGTAATTTACAACATCAGTCTCATTGTGTGAATCTCTGCAGACATCTCAGCAACCTCTTCAGGAGTAATACTGTGGGTACCATTTCCTTCTACTTTCCAACAGTGAAAGAATAATGCTCTCACAGAGCTGTGCTAAATTAGAAGACTAGCTCTTTCTGTGGTAACTCCCTATTGTTGTGTACAATTTTAGTCAGTATGGTTAAAGAAAAGGATGAAGCATCCTAGCTTTCTGGGTGGTCTAAAAAATCTGCCGTCTCCCCTCAGGTTTTCCACAAATGTACTTGAGCTTTCCTTTAAGTCTCATGTCTGAATTTGAGAATCCCCACAAAGGAAAGAAAGATTCAAGCAATCTCTGAATGTAACCTTAAAAAGTTGGAAATAAGACTAATGAAATCTCAGTGTGGGTCCTTAAAGGATAATTTAGTGGTAGGTACTGAATACAGCATGCTGTGTGATTTGTTGATGAATCCTGTGAGTTTTACTTAGATGCAGGATCCACCACACCGAGAACAGAGCAATAATTCAAACACTTCTTCTGGGTGACAAAATTGCTGTCTTCCTGTAGCTGAGTTAGTGCTTAAAGGTGCAACAAGCTAGCTCATATATTTTCAATAGGAATTTTTTAATAAAAGGCAATAAATTTAAAGCACCCAGCTGTTCTATAAAGGCATCATAAAAAAGGGACAGTGTATAATAAATTACCCATCATTTATTTTAAAGAAAGGGTTTCTAATGAAAGCTTAGCACTAACTGGATCTAATCACACTGGGAAAATTTGGCTATTTTTGAAGACACTTAGATCCTCGTAATAGCTATTCTACTTTAACGCTTTCTAGATTTCTCTCTCATCTGCAGTATGTCTAGTACTCTTCAAAACTGCTTTTTCCCAAGACTGGAGAGTACATATCGTGTTATAAACTATAACTTTATGTAGGCAAGCAGAATTTTAATCTTGTCTAACTAGTCCCACTTACAGAGCTAACTTTTCCTTTTTGCAACAGAAAACGTGTAGATGTATTAGTTGTTAGCAATGTACGTTTGCTCTCACAAAGTCTGTAATCTCTTCCTCCATATTTTCTTACATTTTCAGTTCAACAGAAAAAATTTTGAGTTTGATTCTTTTTTCCCTGTCAGACTCATTCTAAATTTGTCCCCATTTAACTGCATATGCTGTCTGCTTGCTTGAGGATTTAGTTTAAAGCCCTTCTGCATTCTTTGCCGTTATTTGCTGTGCTTCCATCTGAAAATTTGGCCATTTCCCAAGATGTTTAAACAATTCATATTTTTCTTTTTGCCTACTTTGTTTTCTCTTTCTTTAAGTCCCCTTAAAAGCTAAAGCAAACCAAAATTAACCTGATCTTTAGATATGTTAACATCTCATAAAGGGAAAAGGCCTTGTTAAATAAATAAGTCCATGTTAGTTCTTGCAAAACTCTCTTCTGTTCCTATTTAACTTATTTAATGACGTTTAAGTCAATTCAATTATTTCTACTAAAGAATATTAAAACCCCGTATTTTAATGCAGAGTAAAGACACTGATACATATAATTTTGCATTTAATACAATCTAATATCCTTTATTTTTTCCCTCCATGCAAACAGAGGAAGCTTACAAGGACAGTGACCATACATGGAGATTGGCTGGTTTCCTCTTTAATAATTTTTAAAGGTTTCTTTAGATACTCCTGTTCCTGTGGTCTACACACTGAAAAGAAGACTTCTACCTTCAGAAACTCTCTGCAATCAATTGAGACATCAGTGCCTCTTAGCACTGATAAAATAACACCCTGTCAAATATTTGATGGTGGAGGGATGGTGAGTTGCTCGCTCAGGTGACTGACCAAGTCACAGTCTCAAGATTTTGGGGTAGAGGGAAAAATATTGCTTTTGTTAATGCTTTCTCTCACCTCAAGATGCTGAGAAGTCAGGTGAGGTAAAGTCAATCTTTTATAGGAGAGAAGCTTGCCTGAAGACACTTTTACATGTCTACCTTTTACTTGGTTCATGTTTAACTCGTTTGCCTTCATCTAAATAAACATTGCATATCATTGGTAGAAAATGAATTAATTTCCTTCACAGCCAATCTTCTCAGGTGATGCTTCTTTTTTTTTTTTTTTTAATTGATGCCTTCCTCTTACTGAGTTTTGAGCCATGGTTCTTTGGACCCCAGTCATGCCTCAATATATACGATAGACCAATATGACTTTTTATAAATTTTTTAATAGAAAGAGTTAGGAAAGCTCATATGGTCTCAGGGACTTCCACTGGTGGTCTTAAGGGCTGCAGTGGCCACTGCTGCTGTTGTAGGGCATTTTACTTTCCCCCCTTTCTATGCAAGGATCTGCAGCTGGCCATTTGAACCTCTGACAGAGGAGCGAAGCACTGACTGTTGTATTGCTTTTACTCCTGATGACATCTTGTCATGCACACCCATTCAGTCACTCATTGTCTGGCTTCTGTGCACAGGAACACCACCTGTGTCTCCATCATTCACACTGTGTACCTTGCTAATGGCTTTTCAGTGTGCATGCACAGAGGCGTGTGTGGGATGTGCCTGGTTTTGGTCTAACATTTGTATTTGTACCTATTTCAAGGTCCTTTTATGCCGCTGGAGCTGTGTAAACAGGCAGTAGTGGTGTGTACCTAAGAATTAAGTCCTATTTAAACAGGAACAGCTCGATTCTGTCACCCTGACTCAATTTCACGTAATACCTTACTGTACAAGTACTACTAGATTCAGTGGGTCTGTTTATGTGACAAAGTGCTGTTTGTGTGAGAAAGGGCAGCAAAATCAGGCTGCTTGCACTTCAGCCCAATGGCAAATAGGCTATTAACTGACTCTGTTATGGAAGAAGGGCTGTTGTAAAAGAAATTTGACACTGGGAAAGAAAGAACAGGTCAGCAGGATAGCACAACTTTAAGAACACAGGTGGTGATTATATGTCATTATTTGTCAGTATTCCCCTTCTATAATCTAGAGTGGCGTTGGCAAAGTTAGCTGCAGAGCTCAGGAGTAACTCTAATGGGATGTTGGCATACCTGAATGGCTTAAGTAATGTGAACTGAGCGTGATCTACCTTTATTGGCAGCAGGCAAACAGAAGCCAATACGGTCAAAATTCCTTCTATTATATTTTCAAGGATGTTCTCTGTAGAATAAAATATTGCTTTGAAATGTATTTGTTTTGAAGCACTTATATTCACAGAGCTCATATTAGCTCCAAGAGCTCAAGAATAAAGGTTTGAGAGGAACCTCTGTGCATAACAGACACTATACTTATGAACTACATTTCCCCAGCGTGCATAATTCTAAATACTGAATGATGGCAATTACTAAGGGCATTTGAAGAGTGGGACATTGAGGAGTGTTGTCATATTATATTAGTTATGGGTAATAGCTGCTGACTTTGGAACAATGATGTGAAAATCAGACCGCTTCAGAAGCTCAATTTGGAAGCTGGGAGAGTCATGCAAGGTGACAGATCAGTACCGATGTAGGAAATGTCTTAGAGGCAGATAACTGCTGTTTTATGCATAAGTAGTCAGGGTCCCAATATTTTTCCTATGCAAATCAATGTCAAAATTCAGGTTAACCTCATGAGGATTGTCTCCTTGCAGGAAAGGATTGTCTGTTGCTATATCACAGACAAGAGTTATAATTACATTTTAGATGGGGAAAAGTTATGAATTCCATCATTTACATAATACGTTGAAACTAGCGATCCCTAGGAAAGTTCTCAATCTCAGTTATTGTCTGTATAGAACAATTCTTGTTCAGAGAAACAAATGAGGAAGGTGCTTTCCCATGAATTTAGGAAGGCATTGTGAATTGGTATGCATGGTATGCATTTGTGCTGATCCTGCAATGTGCATTTCTCATAGACATATTCCTAACTCGCATTTGCATTTGGTGAGAGTACATTGAACATTCCAGCAGACTGCTCGCTCATCTTTGGTATTTTGCCTAAAACAGTGTGATCTCCATAGCTAATGATGCTTAAGGTTTTTTCTTGCATCTCATCCCTCATCTACATGGGGTCACCTTTGCCATTTTTGAAGAAAGACTCCCACAGAAGAAGCGTGTTCAGGAGAGATTGGCAGAGTCCTGCAATATGTCTCAGGGAGGAAGGAAGATTCCTTCCAATCTGTGTTATAAGTAATAAAATGTGGTCAGGCAAATCATTCTTCTCTGGAAAAGTTCAAATAAACCATAAGGGAGATATTATGAGCTTATCCAGCATGTAAAAATACTCATGTTCTCATTCATTCATGAAGCAACAATAAAGAATTTATTTTGTGTCTTGCATATTTATCATTTGTGGATGTCAGAAGTATTGCTTTCTGTCATCACTTAAAAAGATTTTCTGGTGAAGCCCTCACATCTTCCAAGGAAGGTGTATATTATACTGGGAAAATAGTTCTTTTGCTATCATAATATAAGCTGCATTTTGGAATAGTATTAGCTGTATTCACAAAGAACTGTCTTTAACATCTGGGTATCTAGATTAGGAGTGTTGCCATTGTATGCAGAATTTCCATATGGGAAAATTTTATAAATGTGGAATTACTTTGGACTACGTAGTAGCTTACTGAATGTAATAAAGTATATCTATCTCAAGTTTTTCATAAGCTATGCCTAGTTAGCAAGAAGTATATGTTGCAGTGAGATTGGTTTAGTAGGATGTTTTGCTCAAATATAAGAATAATCAATGCTCTTGGCAAATACATAATTTCAAAGTTAGTTCCCCTGATTTGTCTCTGTTACCTCATTCCCCCTCTCCAAACAGTGAGGCTCCTATTTCTAGAACATATCTAGTATCATCACCAACATTAGTCCTTAGCTGATAAATCCAAATGTCAATGCAAATTTTTGGCCATTGAAAATGATAGAAGTGTTTTTCTATATGTGCTTTTTCAAAGTAATTTCTTTGCTCCTTTGTTGCAGTGCTACTTTTTGCTTTTGTACAACCTGGTTTTCTTTAAGTGGACTGACAAAAATAAATGTGGTGCTGTTTAGATTATTGCTCACATTATTTTAGGATTAAAAATTGGATTGTTGTGCTGTGGTGTTACTATTTACAGTGATATGCGTCATTGATTATTAGGGTGAAAAGCAAAATTTTTTTTAATAATATAAAAGGAAGGAGAAGCAGAAAAGTGCACAAATTTTGAATATATGAATTCCTATTGTTGTATTTTGGATATAGCCCTGTTCTCTAAGTAGTAAGGCTCATGTTCATTGTAAGTACAGAAGAGTTGTATAATTTTTAGTGCTTAAAGTAAGGTTTGTCTTTGTGTCTTTTGACAGTTGTGGCCCCTATTTCTTCTTAGGTATTGCTTTACATTTCGAGCAAAGCATAATATAAGTGTACCAAAAATTCAGAAACGAAAATAGAGCATAATATGCACTGAGTCTGAATCCATTATGTGATGGTGGGTTTTGCTTATGATGAGAGAGATGGTATTATTACCTGACCTGGACTACTTTTTGTATAATTTCTGTATAATTTTCATAAGCTTTTGCTTTCCGAGCATTCTTCTAAAAGGGATTTTAGAGACAATATAGTAGGGGGAATGTTTTCTTTTCAAAGTCAACACTCTGCTTTCATTCACAGGAAGTTCTGCTGGTATCTCTATCTTCCTCTCCTAATAACTTAATAACTCTGGGGAAGAAAGGTTAAATTGCAGTAAATCTCAGTGCATACTATGTATGTATATTTAATTATGCCTGTTCCCTAATAGATAGGTAAAAACTTTAACATTCCTAGGTCTGCAATCTAAAGTTATTATTTGTTGCAGATATTTTTCCTAACTAAATGCAATGGAAGTACAACAAAGCTTCCTTTCTGGAAGCAGGATGGTGATTTTTTCTGCCATTCAAGAAACTTCAGAACAATAGGAAACTCTTGAATTTGGTGCATTTGCATGTACTTGGAAAAAGTCTCCTTTTAAATAGGAGAGCACTGTATCATTTTAAAGCACTGAAGAGTAAGTAATACAAAATCAACCAAGAGGATAATCTCTGACATTTACAAACATTTATAATGGCATTAGTTCCAGGTAAGTTAGCTGAGGCAATTTGAACCTGTAGACCTGAACAAATAAATAAGCATGGCTTGCCATCAGCTATTTCAGAAATGTACCAGTATTGCTGTGGAGCTTTGTGCATCTAAATAAGCAGGGAGATCTACCAGATTTCTCTGGGGCTTCCTTCAGTTAAGACATAGTGTGCCTTACTGGGAAGTATTTCACAAACAGGTAAAAATGCTATGTTGCAGAAATTCCTGGGCTTTCTGGAATTTCTGCTGCAGTGTTTCAGAGCTGGTCTGAAAATAATGGACTTACAAAAGACTCAGTGACAGGGCTTAAAGTTGCAATTTTGATGAGATGTCCCTGATTGGCAGGTCTGGCAATAGTTTCCCTTGCTTACCTGTGAAACCAATCCATTCTTTATGCAACTGTATGCAGCGATTAGACCATGTTGCCAGCACAGGCCTGAGCTTGCACTTGATCCCAAACTGACTTGTCCAAATTCTCTGAACCCAAGCCAGTATCGAAGCAGCTTTCTGCAAGCCCTGAGGCGTGCAGGAGAATAATAACTGAGCCTGTGCAAATTTTCAGCATAAGCAAAGTGTGTGCTTAGTATCAGGAAGGAGAGCTAAGCATAGGTGTGCCTGCTCTTGCGTAGCCTCAGTCCCCTGCCATAAGTGCCACAGTGACTTGCAGTCATCTAGTATGTCCATATGTGGATTGGAAAGACCAATATTAGGGTCAGCATGCACTTACGGGAAGTGGGTCACTGTGGCACAAGTGACCTCGGCAGTATGAGCGTGCGGAGCGTGGCTTGGGGAGCGCGCTGTGCTTTAGCCCGCTCTTTGGTTCAGCGTGCACCTAGCAGGGCAGGCACGGCTGCAGGGCTTTGCTAAGCTGCCTTGCCACCAGTGTGTATTGCTATACGAAGGACAGAAGCACTGATACTCACCTCTTTGGACTGAAAAGATAATTCAGTTCCCCACCTACTCAAATGCAAACTGTCTTCAGGGGAAATCTTATTTATTAAAGGTATCATCCACATTATTCCTCAGGCAAAAATGTGAAGAGGAAGAAGAGATGTCTGAGACAGCGGTCTGAGGGCCAAAGGAATTTGGAGATTATTAAGAAGACATCCCAGCAATTTCTGCTCAAAGACTCAAGCAAGAGCGTGCAGAATGGGGCTGAAGAGTGGCAGAGACCCTTGGTAGGAAAATATTAATCAGGGTCCCAAGTGCCTGTATCAGCAGTGCTCAAGGAAGCCTCTAGACATCCAAACTCAGCTCCAACAACTTCAAATATTTGCCCTGAGAACCATTTAAGGCAATTAAATGGATGCGGTACTCAAAAATAGGAGCTTGATTTAAAAGCAGAGATTTTATAGAAGCACAACTGAGAGTTAAATTTGGCTTGTGAAGCCTTTATTTCTGGTACTAATGTTTAAGATGGAAACAACCCAGCTTGACTTCCAATTCCCCAGAGTGAATTTGTAGGCCTGAGATTTAGAAGAAAAAAGCCCTTTTGCTGGTATATTGAGATATTTAACCTGCAAATCCATGAGAGAAGACAAAAATGCAATTTTCATAATGCTTTGATTGCATTTTTTAGGGGAAAACATATTTAAAAACTAGAAACAGCGCTAAATGCCCATTGTAAGATGCATGCTTTAATGCTGATTTCCTGCTACCATCTGTTCTGTAACAAAAACAGTCTCTTAGTTTCTGGGTCAGAAACAAGGCTCTGGTAGTAACTTTGTACTTCTTGGAGGATGTCATGTGCTTTAAACCAATTCACTCCTGTGGTGCTGTGCTGTGGGAGGTCAGCTGAAAAGTTTAAGATAACCCAGGACAATTTAAATCACACAGTTTTAGCAAGGGTCTGTTAGTTTTAAGCACTAGCACAATTTGGCCAAGGACTATGTGTAGATTGATTCTTCAAAGTTGAGTGAACATCTAAGTAAGACCCGGAGGCTTGCTGCAAATGGTTTTATGTTTATTCTTTTTCAAGACTTCCCTTATAAAAGTTTCTAACTGGGTGACACATTCTAGTTTATACCAAACTTTTGTAATGGTGAAACTTAGAGTATAAATTGATCATCCTGTCTGTAACTGCAGCTACAGCCTCATGGAATATAAATCTGTTGTCCCATTCTCTACATTATTATTCTAATGAATGCCTGCTTTGTGGTTTGGGTTTTTTTTTGGTATGTGTTTTTTTTTTTTCCTTCTGAAGATGTGACAGAATTAATCTTCTGAGTTAACGATATATTATATTTTCAAAATTGTTAAAAATTTGAGTTTTTAGAAGTACCCAAAGTAGTTACTGTTCATTGATAAAAACTGAGAGGGCAAATTATTGGTATGCTTTAGTGTGTAATCAAATGCTTTTGTATGTATGGGGTTTTGTGGGAGCTGAAAGATTTGGTGTCTGTTACCAACGTTCTGAAATTACTCTTCTGCCCTCTATTTTGTCTTGTTTGCATTCCTTTTCCAAAAGAAGTTCATAGATTGTTCACAAAAAAAGAAAAAAGGTATTAGCAGGTAAACATTTCCATCTGCTAGAATACCCTGTTTTAGCACCTGTAGTTAGGGTTGCTTAGAAGAAACCCAAGAGACCAGTATTTACAAATATCACCATTTTGGAAATGAACATTGATTATTCCAAGTAAGTCTGGAAATGTCTTGAAACCGATAAAAGAAAAGCCACCAGCACTCAGTGAAGACCTAGTCTTCCTAATTTGAGCGTCTTCCTCTCTCCGCTGGCAGCGTAGGGAATGTAGCATGTCCAGCATGTGCTGGATTTCAGTTAAACTGGGACCCTTCAGCTGGAAATCTAGGAAATCCATAGGACTCGCAGGGGGGTCCTAGTCACCAGTGTGGTGTTGGCATTGCCACCTACCTCTTACACAGAGTCAAAGAGCACCCTGGGGGGAAACTAACATTACAGCCCCTGCTCTTGGGGAGTGGCACATGCTTGGCGTGGCTGGATCGCCAGGTAGGCATAGATGTGACTCCCAGTGAATGGACTTCACCAACCCCCATTCCCTCCTTCTCTGGGATGAGTGGGCGTTTAGGAAACCCTGCTGCCTGGCACCAGGGGTCACCCTTCCTGGGACAGTGCCCTGACGCAGGGCAGCGGGCCTGTCTTCCCTCCCATGCCCATGGCAGTAAATCACTCGTAACTTTTTCAGGGACTGAAGTGGAGTCGTCATGCTTGTCTGCCTTGTCCTCTCCTGCCCTGGACCTTCACTTCCAGGTTCAGTGGTGCATTCCCAGTGTTGATAAATGTACTTAGTCACTTAATCATAGACTATGCTAGAAAGTAACTGCCTGGATTGCTGTCTTGGTCATTCAGGGGGTTTTCTGGAGCTTTCCAAATATTTTCCTGCCCTCTTTCTCCTCCTGTTAGCCTGGAAATGCTAATAATTAAAATCCCCTCTTTATTCAGAGAAACACTGGCAGTGGCCCAGCAAGGGTGCACATATCACAAACACTTGTAATTTTACCTTGCCTATAACGGAAGCTGAGGGCAGAATCCAAATGGAAA
This sequence comes from Phalacrocorax carbo, assembly GCF_963921805.1. Lineage (NCBI taxonomy): Eukaryota > Metazoa > Chordata > Aves > Suliformes > Phalacrocoracidae > Phalacrocorax > Phalacrocorax carbo. The sequence goes on along the minus strand of NC_087514.1, from coordinate 31,789,094 downwards.
GATTAGAGTTAATCCTTGGAAGTAAGATGAAGTTCACAAATTGTTTGTTTGACAACTTAGTTTATTTGTCTAGTTGCTGCCATCTATATAGTCTGCCTATCCCTTCTTGATAAAGAGATCATTTATCGTTCAGAAACATGGGTCAATTTTTTTCTGAGCTGGTGCACACAACTAATGCATGTCATTAATGGGATCCAGAGGGAGCAGTCTGAAAGATGAGAGGATAATCTACTCACCATGTGCATTCAGTCCTCAGCCTCCTTGCTGAGATTCTCCTGCTGGTTTGGTTTCTGTTCTCTGACATAAACCTGCCCTACCTGTAATAACCAGGAACGTAGCGAGCCTACTAGTTTAATTCAGGGATAGGATGGGACAGATTCTATTTGCAGTCTTTGGAATTCCAAAAGTTCGGGGTAGGTGGGGAACCAATTTCAAGATGTGCAGTGCTGCAGGGGTGTTGCACAGTGCTGTAGGTCCCGAAGTGCCTTGGCCTTCGCAAGAGCCTGCTCCTTGCAGCTCTGTACCCTCCCCCTGGAGCCACTGAGGCACTAGCTGGAGCCTCTCTGCCAGCATTTTTCCATTATTGTTTTCATGCTGTTACGCTTGTATCAGTCACATAGACTTGCACCTGCAAATCTTGATAATGTTGTTACAGTGGGCTTTCATGGAAGTAGCTACCACTAGTTTAAGAATGACCCCTCTTTCACCTCTTTTTTTCCCTCCTGTTTTGTAGATTTTAATTTATATTACAGAAACCAAACACTCTGCACAACAAAGTAGATAATAGTCATGGAAATGCTTAATAAACGTTATCCAATAATATATGTGGACAAAAGCTTAACAATCAGTCAACATACAGTGCGTGCATCTGACCGGTGTACTCTGGTCGCTGCTAACACCATCATAAGCAGGAAGAATCCATAGGGAATTTGAGTGGGTCTCAGTGAAATATTTAGGATGAAGGGAAAAGTCATCCTCCTCTTCATGGACCACCTACCTCCATCACCACTGGAGACCCTGTCCAGAGGATGGTGCTCACCTGGGACCCCACGGCTGCCCTTACTGGCTGGCCTCTGGGGAGTTTTTCTTCCTCCTCTCCACATTTTCCTCTCTCCTGTCCTCTTTGCTCTGTCCTTCTCCTCTGCTTTTGTTTTCATTTTTTAACCCAGATTACTTTGTCTGTTAAAGTCAATGCGTGTCATCAGCAGTGGATCCTGCTAATAAGTCTTTGTGCATGTTACCCTGCCTCAGCATCCTTTGTGCAGCGGAGGAATTGAGGATCAAGGCTAAAGTAGGAAGCTGTAAGAAAGTGAAAGGTTGTGATACAGACAGGTAAAAGCTGAAGAGGAAAGAGGGGTCGAGCAGCAGGACCTTCAGCCAGACATAGTGCTGGTATGGATATGCTGGCTTGGTTGTGCTGATTTCTGCTATCAAAGTGCTCTTGCTGAGGGTATTGTAACAGGAAAATTATGGGATGCTTTCATCTCTCTCTGCAAAAGTGCAATTTTTCTGGAATAAATACATCTGTGGAAGGACTTCACTGGCACTGATATGTCAGTCACAAGGACTCTTAGTGCCAGCAAAAGTCTGTAGGACACCAGAGCGTGTTTGTGAATGTTGAAGAAAGTGGGATGCGCACAGAGGCACAGGCCTACATCCCCAGCTGAGCCCAGTACATTTCCTCTGACAAAACGGGACACAGAATGTGTCAAAGTTCTTTCGCAGGCCATGAACGACTCCAGTCTTCCAGCAGTTAGCTTATTAAATGTCTGTTAAACTGTTTCTCCTTCTTCCTGTAACAGAGGGTCCCGGTCAATGCATAACCCCCGATACAGAGCGGCAAGCATCCCAAGCAGTCAGCAGTCTTGAAGGTGTGTAGCCCAAAGACTGGCTCCTGTGCAGGCGCTGCAGGGCTGAGGTCCCCAGCGTGGGGTGGGCTGGGCAGCACATCACACCAGCGGTCCCTGCCTCTGCCTGTCACCCCCAGAAGAGCTTCTAGCACCTGTCAGAAGCCCGCCTGCAGATCTCTAGGGCCAGGACACTCTGTAAAGTGACCTATTTTCACATTTGCTACTCCTTTTGCTTACAAAAGCAGATTTAGCTCAGTCCTTATTTGGTTTTCATTCTATTGTGTATACACTAATTGTATAATCCATGGAAAAATATAACTAGCTGACTTATTCACAGAGAGATACAATATCAAATATAGTGTCATTTTTTTCTATTCATAAGTAATTGATAGAAAACAGCAGGTGTTATATTTTGTCTTGGAGCAGATAACATTCAAGGAAGAAGAAAAGAAAACCTCTCCTTTTCCCATGGTAAGAGACTGATAAATTATTCCATGCTAGATAAGGATAGAACTCACACAGGTAACAAAGCTTTGGCAAAAAAGCACCTAATAGTAACAGCCATAGTAATAATAGTAATAATAAAAGATGAATACATGTTTATGCTGCTAAAAACTTGTTTAGATGCAGAGCTCCAAAGCTTTCCATATTATTGAATCTAGAAGAAAAGCTTTTTATTGCTCTTAAATAATAATAATAAAAAACCCCAAAACAAAACAAAAAACCCAAGCCATTGTACCAATGGGAACAAAATCAGAGTTTCCACCCCATTTTTTCAGCCACACTGAACTCTCCTTATTCCGATGCTCCTCAATCCGTTCTTGGTGACCTGCTGGGTGGTTTGGCTGAGGTCTGCTCTGTGGGAAGCTGTATGCCAAGTCTGGGTCTGCTGTGCCAACCACGCAATCTGCTGACCTGTGCCTGGGACCTGCAGTGCTGCTGTGGCTGCTCTGATGGGCCGGTTAAGAGTAATTCATGCAGAGGAGTTCACCAGTGAAATCCACACCTAGGTCCTGGCCAAGACGAAATTTACCAGTGGTCTGGGTGTTGGCTAGAGTCTGTAATTGGAATAATTCTGCCGAGAACAGGGCAAAAACAGTCACTGATTATTATGGGCTAGACCATGGGCGCTGTGCACAGACTCATACTATTAAAAATTTTAGTCTTGTTCATTTCATCCAATTCATCAATATAAAAAAAGTGAAGAAAAGTTTAAAAGTTGGTTTTAATGAAATACAAGAGAATTAACTCACAAAATATGTCCACATGCTTATATTTCGTGCAGTCCCCTGCTGATTACATCTTGTATTGATACCCATCTGAGTTGGTGATGAATCTCTTCTATGTATTCTTCACTCCTCCAGTGTAATTGAGCCTTACCTATCTGAGGTATATTTAGATAATTGGCTGACTGTGGTGCTGTGCAATTGATTTTAAATTGATGCTGAATAGTGGAATAGTTGCTTGTGGTACAAAATAATAAATGAAAGCAGCTCTGAGGTCTGTCCAAGAGCAGTTTAGAGATCAAGGTTAAATCAGACCTTGTGAAACTGGGCACAAATCTGCACAAGTTAATGGAATCACTTATGCCAGGGCTGAGTGTGGCATAGTGAGCTATGAGCTGGGTTTGCAAAGCTTTCTGGGCACACAAAATACCATTTGAACTGAGCGCTTCTTGTTGATCTTCGTCTAACATAGGGAAAACTTCAGATATTTTGAAATTCACTAGAAAATTATGATAACAAAAATGGAAACCTACTATCTTGGAACAGAAACTATTCAGGTACTTAGGACACTAAATGTATATCATGGTAAATAAAGGTCTGAATCTCTGCTTTCTCTGGCTTGGAACAAGGACTTAAACATAGTTGTCCCTCTTTTCAGAGGCCAACACATCATAATTTGCCATTTGGCTCTCCTGTCAGGTCATTCTTCACCTGTCCTCTGAAATGGCAACCAGATCTAAGGCATGTTTCCAGCACAAAAGTTACAAATGCCTCATTCTGGAAAGGTTTGCATGAAATGAACTTTTGTCAGAATTTAAGTTAAGCTTAACATTTTTTCACCTAGCTCCTTAGAACATCCTTTCACCTGAGAATATGGCCTGGCCTGATCTTCAGTTAGGTCTCTGATCCGTGTCTTCAAATCAACTGAATTTTGTGTTAGCACTCTTTGGAGGTGAAAAAGAGTTATAACTTGTGATTTTAAAAGTTGGAAGTTTCAGTATGGATGTCAACATAGAAGTTTAGACTTGCTGATATGGTGGGTAGGAGCTTGCTGCAGCTTCACCAGCTGTGTAAAAAAACCCTTTCCATTGTATTTACCCTGGGAAAATGGTGCCTCTCTGCCAACATCTGTTTGTCAAAGGTGGACTTATTTTGAGCTTAGCTTATTAGCAAAAAACTCAGGATCTACTGTCTTTCATGTGCTGATGGTTTGTAAATAGGCTCAGAGCTGAATCAGAGATTTTGTGTCCTGTTGCCATTCAATAAAAGTAAAAGAAAGGGCTGAAGGTCTGAATTGCTTGGCAGGCAGCAAGGAAGAAATCCTGAGCTTGCCTCTCTGCCATTCAGTTTAAAAATGTTGAATGCATCTGATGAAATTGAACATTACTCCTACCCATTTTAATTCTTTATAAAACTTTTGCAGACTGAGTTTCCACAACAGAATGTGAAGGTTTCTCTGCTTCTCTGGACATGTCCTGGAAGATGCCTAGTGCTCCCTGTTACCTTTGAAATAATTGAGCTGCAGCTCAGACAACAGGACTCTCAGTTTTGCCAGTTATATTAATTTGAACTTGTTGAGTAGGTGAGAAGAGAAATGAAAATAACTGAGCCAGAGTTACATTTTTTGTGGCAAAATTTGACATAAGGAAAATATAAGGAAAATGTCCTTACACTGGTTGTAGCTGAAGGGGAAGGTATATTTTACAGATGCAAAGGAATTTTTGCTGAAACCATTCTTGTCCATTTTTCTTGAAGTGAAAGGATGGAGTCAAGTTCTGAAGCAATTTATTTTAAAGTAAAAAACTTACCGTCAGGCTGCAAGGAATAAAAAATAGTAGAAGTATGTCTGTGGACTAAATTGTACACTTGGAAGGTTTTGTTAGTTATTTCCCTTCATATGGTTTTCTATTTACTTGAGATACTATATAGACAAGAATGTTTTGATTCTTGACACAACAGTAGTACAGATGTTTAATATCATACTTCAGAAATTTTTAAATAGCAAAATTTTTAGTAATATTTTGCAGATCCTAATGATACTTTTGAATTCTTGCAGTCTTCCTCTGTTGAATGGTTTCATAGTTGGTTTTTTTCCATGTGAACCGTGGGCTGATCATTATAAAATGGGGATGCTGTAGTAAAACACTTATATTGGCTTCCACATTTTTTCAGTGATGAAGGCATGCTTTGTTGTTTTTAGAGTAGCTTTCATCTGTCTGTCCTCTCTTCTATCCAGTTACATACTAAATAATCTATGTAATTTCTGATTACTTTTCTAATAGAAAAAGTGTTTGGAGTTAAAGTACTAAACTGATTAACAGTAGGTCTAGTGTTAGTGCTCAGCTTTGCCACAAACTTCTTGAGTGGTACTTGGCAACTTGCTTTATCTCTCTGAGCCTCCTTCCCTGTCTGTTAAAGGATGGAAGAGTGTTGATGGTTTATCCTTTCTCCATTCTTCTGCTAGAATAAACTTATTCTGGAGAGTGGTTAAAGAAAACTTAAATACCACTGTATCAGTAGCTTAAGTACATGTTTACAGCTTTACTTAAATAAGCATAAATATATGCCATTAAATCCTTTCCTGAACTAGGATCGTGAACTGAAAGTTCAAGGTAAGAAGCACCCTCGAGAGTGTGCCTGTGTTTGTACGTTATGTTGGGTGGAGAGCTTGGAAGGCTTAAGGAGTACAAATGACTGTAAAGGGTGTTGCTATTTGAACTGTTCCCTTGCACACTGGACCTGCATCAGTTCTGCTACCAGAGCATGTCCGGAAGATGGGATGAGGTTGCTACTTCTCACATTAAAGGATTAATTTATGGTCTATTTCTTTGATTTCAGCATGATTGTACCTAGGCTGCATGTGAAACTGCCCTGCAATCCTATTAAAATGGGAACGACTTTGTCTCACTGTCCTGCAATGGAAGAGTCAGCAGCTACTGTCAGGCTGTCTGAGAAACTGTGACAGTGAGTTCTTGGCTGTTTCCATCTTGCTAAGCTAATGGTAAGCTGAACAGCCCAGTTAAGTCACGTCTGGTCCAGTCTCTGCCAGTGAGTGCTGACCGTGAATGCTGTGAGAAGTGCTGTTGTTTAACTAAAAGTCTCATATGATTATGAGATATGACCATTTCATATGGTAGAAAAAGCTGTGCTGAAAAGAGATTTGAAATACAAAATAAGCATATTTTGATTCTGTATTTGGTTATGAGTATGATTACTTCCTTATTGCAAAACATGGTATAAATAAGAGCCCTAGATGCAGCCCTGGCAAGCATTATTGGCAATCAGTATGAAAGCAGGATACTTGGTCTTTTGCAGAATTGGGCTGTTTATGATTGAAGTTGGTGGAAGGGTGGTTAGGCTGTAATTTTATTGAATTAATCCCATGCTTGGAGATTAATTTTAAACTTTTTTTTTTCCTGGGGGGAAGATTATCTGTTTGTTTGGCTTAGCATTCAGTGGCATTTACACTAGGTCTGAACGGCTCATATAATTTCATTTTTAAGTCTGAAACTAATTTTGCATTTTGAATCCCCTTTTCTCCCCCCACTACTCAGAAGGAGCTGGAGATTATTTTAGCTGTCTCATCACCTATGAGCAGTTGCATTATGTTTAGTTTTAATCAAGTTGTATATAATAAACAAAATGCTTGTTCCTAGGCATTCCTCCTGAATGTTGAGGAGCTAGCATTTATATAATTTTATAAGAAATACATTGATAAACTGAATGAATTGATAAACATGTATTTTTCCTTAATACATGATTAGCCGGAGACATATGAGGATAGTAAAGATTAGAATGATACAAAGAACAACAGACTTAAAAACGAGAATCAGCTAATATATTAATTATACAGGGAAGGGACTGTAGCAAACTGTCTATTCCTTCTAAAAAATCTTATTAGTATTTGTATTTTAAAAAATCTGAGTTATAGTTGCTGTGGTTGCATGCTTCAGGGACTGTGTATGTTGAATCTGATTTGGATCACCTCTGTGGGTGCAGGTAGGCATCCTTCTGGAAGACAATGCGCAAGTCTACTTTATCTTCCCTGTTGAGAATCACCCCCTCATCCCACCCCAAAATGGTTATAAATGTACTGAGACTTCCCTTTGTTTCCTTTTAGTTGCATCATCATTTTTCACCTGTATTCATTGGTGTTTCTTTTCCAGTGCAAACTGTGCATGATTGATCCTCTCATGTTACTGGAAATTAAAGCATGATCTTTAATTGCACTTCTATTTGTAGATCAAGCTGTTCTCTCCTTATGTCCCATGAGACCAAGTTGCGGCATCAACTGCGAAGCCACTTCCCATCAGCCATTTAAAACAAGGCAGAGAGATTACTGTGTGCATATCCATAAATAATAATAATAAAAAGAGCTCCTCTCAGAGCTGGAATTAATTTCTTCATGTTTTTTCCCCAGTCTCATGGATCAGGTGGAAAGTGTTTTCTTCTAGGTGAATGGGTATGTTGTCCCTTTAGATGACTTGATTCAGATTTGAGTACAGATGAAAACATGCTTGACATTTATTTCCAAGAATGTATTGAGAGAGAGGGCAACTCTATTCAGCAGCTGAGCTTTGTGTTCATGCTGAGGGGCAACAACATGCTAAAGTACCACAGAATCCTTTCTTACAGGTCCTAAGTAAACTCCACTGGGATTTCACTGACATAGTGTATCAGGCTTCAGCAAGGTAAATTTTGTTAAGGACTTACGCTTGTTCAGTAATGGGTGTCAGTGAGTGGACTAATATATTTATTGTGATGGTGAAAATGGAAGATTTTAGCACATGTCATGGAGTTACTGTGCTCAGAAGCCCATAGAGCAATACTGGTTCTTTTTTGTATCTATCATACCAAATCATCTTTAGAATAGAAAAATTCAAAGTTAGTTTTATTGCACAGAGATAACTTCAGTGGACCATCAGAAGCTCAAATCTACCTCTAGCAAATTTTGTTATTGTTCCTAGTGGACAAAGGATCAAATCTTTCTGGTATGGATTCTCTTCTGCTATGGGGAAAGGGAAAAAAGGAGTATTGCTCAGCTGCCGTTATTGTTGGTGGCACAATATGAAAGTTAAAGATGAGAGTTTTACCAGTTTGCAATAGCTTCCGTGCCAGCTGGAGACTGCCAGAAAGCATTGTGCTCCTGTCAGTTCCCATCACTGTTTCTAGAGCTTTTTGGAAAGGTGATGCTGAGGGTCTGTTGCTGCTGAGAGCTCTCTGTGCCTGGGGAATTACCAGCAGGGGAATGCAGAGCTCATTTCTGGTCTTTCTGCACACCATGAATAGCACTTAGGAAGCAGAGCATTTGGCCTTACGTGATGTAGTTGTATTAAGCTGCTCCTTGCCCTCAGATACTGCCAAAATATATATATCAAAGTTAAGTTCTTCGTCATTCTGATGTCTGCATGTAAATACCCTGCAAAAGTCATTGCACCATTGACTTTCAGTGTAAAGTGTGAGTCAGAAGCCTCCCGAGTGACTGTCTCTGCTTTTGCTGCTAATGATTTTAGTGTAATAACCTCACTTGGAGATGGCAGATGTACAGAAAGACTGAGTCTGTTTCCCAAACAATGTACAGGCTAAATCCTGTGGGCTGCTGGAAGGAAAGGACTTGCAGTAGCAGTTCCTCGGTTCGGCCTTGATTCTGTGGGGAGGTCAAGGCCATTGCTTTCCAGTGCATGTATGAGCAGGCTATGGACCCTTGCTTACCTGCTGCTTTAATCTCAGGGGCCCAGGATGAATGAAGGTGCTGAGGTAGTTGCAGACAGATGGTATTTTTACAAACTTAAAGTGATTTCATCCAGGTGGGAGCAGGCAGGCTCTTGCTGATGATGGATCCAGCTTTGCTGAAGGCTTCAGCCTGCTCACCATTGAGCACTGTATTCACTGACTGCCGAATGAGCCCCTAGTTAATTTTACTATTTGTACTGCTTTTTTGGAGATGTCAAGCAGTGCAGAATCATACAGACACATTCTGATGACTCTGTGCCCATGCCTCAGCTATCCCAGACTCAAGCATCGAGCTGTCCACAGGGGCAGCTCTGTCATTGCTGGAGGTCAAAAGGGACTGCCCTGTCAAAAAAACTTCATCGAAACAGATCAAAAAGTACAAGTGTTTGCATAATGCCTGGTTATAACATATGACTGAAAACTTTAGCATTCAAAATTTTTGAAGGGATAGAAAGGGACACGTGTTTTCTGCTTCTACTTCATAAGCTTATCTGAGCATATAAGCACTGTGAACAGATTGACCTTGGAGTCATGGAGGTTCCTCCATATGGAAAAATTTTTTGTTTGTCGTGGTTTGGTAAACTGTCTGCTGTAGTTCAGGGTTTGTACCTATGCAGTTCTCCTCTCTTATATCCCCCGAGCCTGAACAGTACTCCAGAAAATAAGTTTTTATGTGGGGAAAATGTATTTCCAATCCTTTAGTTGCAGAGGCAACTTTTAAAGTACAAACTAGTAAAGTCTGTGAGTTTCCAGGCATTCTGGCTATGTCTAAAATGATATAACCAAGCTGGCTTTCAACCATGTAGCTTGCTTATAACAAGGACACTGTGCTGAATTAAAGTAGCCAATTAGCTGTGATGAAAAGCTGATATGTGGGGCTGGGTCAAGGCAGCTACCTTGCTTCTGGAATAGCTTGTTCCAAGGAGCCTCCAGGATCTCTCTGCAGCACTGCACCATGCTGAGCAGGCACATCTCCAGCAATGAAAGGTTGTACAGCTGTAAGCTGCCATTAGTAATCTTCCTGAGGTGCTGCCTGAGGTTTCATCCTGGCTCCTTTTCAGGCTATGACCCTGGAGCGCACAAGGCTGCTTCCTCATTGCATCCCGTTGCTCTGATTTCCTCAGAAAGGAAAGTGAAGGAAGTTCCAGCAGGATCCCAGCTAGGCAATCAAAATCCTGGAGCATGCTCTATTTTTTCTTGGTAATTAGGTACAGCCTTAGGCAGTAAGGGTGGGATTTATCTCATTTGACTGAAAGTGTTGGGAAGTTAGCTATCAGTTCTGGACTGGTTGTGTACGTTGCCTCAAAAGGAGAGAGGGAGGTACTTCTAGTGGATGCTTTATCTTGTCCTGTAATAGAAGAGATGAATCACACTCTGGAGGTGTCTGTCTTTCTCCACTGACTGCACAGAAGTCTTCATGTTTATGTTGAACTTGATGCCAGTCTTTTAGGCAACTGAAGTTTGGGGAGATGCATCTTTTGGTATTTGAAGCTGTATATAAGCCGTGTGCTGGGACATTTGTTGTTCAGGAAGAGAAGAGGCATGTTCCTAGTCAGAGGAACCGAACTACCTAGTATAAATAACTGCTCTTCTAAAGTGATGAGAAAGTTATGTGTGGGAATAAGCCATCTGAGACCATTTAAGAAGAGGAAAAACTCGAAAATCCCACAAAGCCTAAGAATTCAGCCAAATCAGTGTATGAATCTAGCTGGAGCAATTGCGTGAGTAGCTAAAACCAGCACCATATTAGATCAAGTTACCAGGACACATTTTATCGGCAGTATTCCAGGGAGTATGCTACTTTATTTTCATTGGTTTGACTCCTAATCTAGCCATATATATAAAAAATGCCTTTCTATTTAATTTCCGATAGATAGCAGCAGTTCACACAGCGTATTTTTTTCTTTTTTCTTTCTTTTTTTTTTCTGTGAAAGTACATGTGAATCAAAGAGCACCTTAAAATGTCTCCTTTTCACTCAGAATGTTCAGTATAATTCTAATGCATGCGATACATGCTGCTCCTGTCACCATAGCTAATTTATGAGGAGTATTGTTGAAGGGTTAGGTTTATCTTGAGACCAAGCCAATTAAAACCACTTTTATTTACAACACCAAGGAATAAAAGGAAAAGAAGAGGAAAACAGGTCTTTCCTTGGTAAATTTTTGTAGATTAGTTACATTAAATCCATTCGTTCAATGAGAGCATTTTCCTCAGAAGCTTGATTAAAGTCAACTCAAAAGTTGTTTTAGGTGCTAGAAGCATCAAGACTTGAAATGCCCCCACAAATGATGTCTGGGCTATTGAACCGAATTCTTCAGAGTTCCTGAGTTTGATACACACCCTGGCTGTGACAGAGTGACAGTTTCAGACTACTGAATTGGAGTGGGTATGTGGTCATGCATCTGCCAGGTATCTTCCGAAGTGATTGCCTGTGTACAGACCAGGTAGGAGCCACGGTGTGCTCTCACAGGTGTTAGTTCTGCTCAGCTTCACCTACCAAACAGATGCTTTTTGAGTGTTTTTTGAGTAGATTGAGAGCTGATTTTGGGGAAGTGCTGAGAAAAATGACAGTGTTGCTAGAGGACAGGCAAATCACTACAGGGTGGAAAGGAGATTATGAAACAGGAAAGCGAGTATTATCATTCTTATGCCATGCTGTACATTTATTCCACCTAAACTTCTAATTGTACTTAACACATTTATTTTGATATGAATAATTTCTTTAGTCTTGCCTTTTGTATAGGTCATTTTATCTGCTGTAAGTCTTTCAATATGCTCAGAATTAAAATTGCTACTCACTTATAATTATCTGAGATCCTGCACAGCATTTTTCCTCTGTAAGGCAGGCTGCAGCTCAGTTCGACAGAAGCAGCATGCTGTGTACCTCACTTCCAATAACGAAAGGCAGTTGCATAGAATTCAGTTTTCTTTCGTATCTGTAGAACAATTATGGGAATCTTCATCTGTGTTTGCGTTCTGAAAGTATGCAAGATATTTGGTAGAATAGAAGATATAAAGGTCAATGCCTTAGCATTTTTAAAATACATTTAGCTATTGTTGCAGTCCCTGTTATGTATTTATTGCACCAGTGAGTTGAAAGCTGAGATGTTGTATGCATGGTTTGACTGTTAATGTTCTTTCTGTCTTCAGACCTTACCTGAGTTGTGAGGAGAAAGACGCTGTGTATGATGGACTACTTGGCAAGCAGTTCCACTGAAATAAAGGGTGGCAAAATGTGACTGAGTGGAAATGATTGAATTATTTTTGAATTGTGCTAAATTCACAATTGATGAGGTTCAATACAGGAGTCTGAAAAATGACGGAAATCTACATTTTGGCTACCTGGCCTTAAACTTTCTGAAGACCAAAGCAAACAGCAGCTTAATTTGCAGCATGCTCAGGACTGAGTCTGGACTGAGATTTACTTTGTGAATATCTGACCTGCTTCTATGGCCCATCCTCGTTCCAGTTACCAAACAAATGGGTGAATTATTTGGGCTTGCTTTTTCTGCTGTTTTTGAAAACAGTGAATACATGACTTCGTAGCTTATTTACATTAATCAAACTATATTAAAATGTTAGGAAAATTGAACTACCTCTTTCTTGTACAGTAATCAAACGCTGTGTTCAGTTGCTTATACTGTATGGCCAATGGCAGCAAAAAGCTCCATGTGCTTCTCCAAGTGTAGGGCAATGTGAATAATGATGCTCCAGTCTGATTATGGAGCTTCTTAGCTTCTTGTATTTGTATTGAGTACTTCATTTTATAAATCAGTATACACAAATATCAGCACGTATTAGTTTTCTGACCGAACAGAAATTACTTTTTCCTAATCTATTATCAAAGGAAATACATGTGGGTAGTGTCACCTCAATATTTATGGTTGTCTTCTGGATTTGTAATATTTATACACTTTGAATAGATGTATAGAATTTGTTAGATGTCTGCTTTTTTTTTTTTTTTTTTTGGCAGGAGGAAAAATTTGATGTTTAGAACAACATCTTGTTATCAGTTCAAAATCGAATCCATACGGAACATGGGGCCTTGAGGATTTAGAACATTGTAGGTCCTCATCTAGTAATTTCTTTTCACATTTTCATTGACCCTGCCAGCCCCTGAAAATTGTTAACTGCTTCTCTTTTACAAAAGGAGGAGGCTTAAACTGCAAGCATTCCCTAAGCATGTATATTTGCATTTGGCATCAACTGGTGATTTTTAGAATGTGTGCACACCCCTCTCAGAATGGCCTATAAATCTCTGCTATTAGCAGAGACAGCCTCCATATATTTAAATGTTTGGCATTCCTCACAGATAAACTTCTTATGATTATTTTGTTGAGCAGCAGCAGCAGCATTTAGTGAGATGGCCCAGTCATATGGGTAATTCAGTGCTTATTCACCAAAAGCGGAAAAATAAAAATTCTCAGCATAATGGGTAATGAATGTGTCTGACTTCAGTGACTACGAGGGGTGGATGGTGAATCATCTTCCTGCGAGACTGAACATAGATTTTTTTCCCCAATACTTTTTGACATTTTTCATACTGAAGAATACATAAATCTGTCCTTTCTTTCATGCAGCTTGGCTTTAACAACACCAAGCAAGTTATGCTGAACAAATCAGTCTATTACTTCATGTCTGTTGTTAAAGTTTATTATTCTTTCAGATTATGATGAAAGTTATTAATTGTTATGATTTCAAGTGCACAGTTTTGCCTATATTCACTTACATAGTTACTTTGCATTGTTTTAAGGAAGTGATTGATTGCAAAAGCCATGCAGAATATCAGGCCCTCAATATTACCTTGGGAACTACAGTTTTACCTTCTTATTTCAGAGCTATGAATGGGAGGGAGCACATTGCTTCTCTCCTGGCAACTTCTGAATTCTTTCAAGGTAAACAGTACTAATTTCTTATTTCTGTTGCTGACTGCTGGTTTTGCTTTCCATGTCTAGAAGAGACCGTTATGGTGAGATGATCTATCCATCAGCAAAATACAAGCTGTTCACTTACACCAGACAATTCTGTATCAACAACGTAACTTTATGTTTGAGTTATGACAAATTTTTTAGGATATGTCATGCAGTAAACACTATCGTGGTCCATGTTCTCGCTCTCTACCGAACTTATCCTCTCCCTATCTTGAGGAGGTCCCTTTCTCTCTTTCTCTGTACTCCAGCACTCTCCAGTGTAGTTCACAGATGTATATGGCTGTGGTTGACTCTGCTGTTGGGCAACACCACCGCCAGAATGAACACCATGCTACTTGGCTCTGGACAGGACTGGGATGTGAACTGTGTCACACATCCAGTGACAGCATTTATAAAGTGTTTTCTTGTATAATAACGTAAAATTTAGTGTTATTGTTTCAGTCTCACTATTTGATCCAGATAGGTGCATAATTGGCTTTATTATTATTAATCTTACCTGTCCAGGATAGTCTTTTTAGTCTAATGAATTATGACTTCTGATGAGGTCCCAGGAGACAGCACAGGTTTTTGAAAGCAAAGAAAAGCAAATATTGTTTTTCCTTCCCACGATATTCCTATATTTCAGTGCCAAACACTGTCAACCTGCCAAAAATAAACATATATAATACATTTATTCATCTGCTTCTCTTGATTATCTCAAAAGGCATGTCAGTTCCAAGCTTCTGAGCTGGAATCTGACATGCTGATATGCTGGTGTGGAAGACGTTTGAGTTAAGAAAAGAACAGATAGTGTCTTGACACATTGTCTCAGTAAAGGGCTGAGGCAGGAACTCTTTGGAGCCATCCGTGCTGCAGGATCTAACTGGGGATGCTAGCCTTTACTACCAACTTACGTCCCTTCAATGCCAGTCCTAGAGGCACTTTACAGGTGAGAGACCACTTGACTTTGAAAGTCTTCCTGGAGGACAGAGCTCTCACCAAAATGCAGCCTTAATAGCTCAGATTTGGAGGCTTTAAAGAAAGGCCTGTCCACTTAGTGAGAAATTGGTTATAGACAGAGAATTTTTTCTAAAACAAATTGGTATTTATTGATCAGTCCTTTTACTGGAGGAAAAAGACTTTCTGTAGAGACTCCACAAAAGTCATTTCAGCATGGGACCAGGCGAAGTGGCTGTGTTCTTCCCTAGAATATAAACTGAATCCTTTCTTCTTTACTTAAAGCCAGTTTTTCTCCATGTGATTTCATTTTCAGGGTTAGGAGTGCAATGACTTCATAGAAATTTGTGGTTGAGATTTACTCTTCTTCCAGTTTCCAATTTAGAAATAAGGTATGCTATTGTCATTATAGAATGAACTGACCAGTTAATGAGCTCTTTAGCAGTTACTA
Source organism: Phalacrocorax carbo (assembly GCF_963921805.1). Taxonomy (NCBI): domain Eukaryota; kingdom Metazoa; phylum Chordata; class Aves; order Suliformes; family Phalacrocoracidae; genus Phalacrocorax; species Phalacrocorax carbo. Next base: position 31,773,966 of record NC_087514.1, on the reverse strand, counting down.
AAAATATAAATTAAGACCTTGAGAACTTACTAAAGGACATTAAAGGCCTGATTTGAAGGGAGTATTATTTTCTTTATTATCAAAATTTCAAAACCCAGTCAGATATTTGAAGTTAGATCTGACTGTCTAGCAGATGACAAAAAAAATGTCACCCCAGTGGTTTTATTTTCTTTAACTAAGGAAAAACTTAATATAGTGGAGAGTGATATAAATTAACATTGGCTCTGAAACAAGACATCAGGATTTTTTTGATTTGGGATTGACCCAAATAGGAATAGAGTATGCATTCCTTGCTTTCTAACCCTTGGGATTAGTATGCATTTGGAGAAGCCTGCATTCAGAGTCATACATGAACAAAAGCTTCTCAAATCTTCCTGAAACCAAGTATATATATTAAAACCTTTGAACAAATGGAATTTTAGATCCAGAAGGCTGGAGCTATATTGAGACTTGAATCTCACATTAGGAAGGTCTTGGCTGATGACCTTCTAGCTGTGGTTGTATGAGGCAGTAATGTGTGGTAGTGGTGCTGAGTCAGCTGCACTCTGCAGAGATTACAGACCTTTTATCACCTGCAAAAAGTTAATCTAGGAGAGTCTTGCTTTTGTCTTGTCACCCTAGAAAACAGATCTGGGAAAGACCCATTTTGTACTTAGTCCTTGGCAACACAGCTATCCATTTTAGCTACCCACTTGAAAATGTAGACCAAAGCATTCCTTCTGTTAACATTAGCTATGATGAGATCACTGGACATATTACTGGTCATTTAATAATTTTTGCATAATCTGTTCTGCCAATATAAAATAACCAAATAATTGTTAGGGGCTGGAATTTAGCAAGTGATGCTTTTCTCTCTCCTGTTTCTGCTACCCAGGACATGATTGGTTTCTTTCTGATTCCTTCCTGGCACCCACACTTAGATTATTCCTCTTCCCTTCATGTTGATATATGCTTTTTGTTTCTTCTTGACCTTCAGGAAAACTCTTTTAAGATGATTGAGCTTAAGGCAAACCGAGCGTGAGGATGTGCCCTGAATGAGCAGGAGGTGCTACCCAAGAGAGGGGGGAGGGCAGAGGGGGAAGGGAGCCTAGCAGAAAAATTCAGTATATTTCTTAATTTTCCTTTCACAAATTGTTTTTAAAATTGTCCAGAAGAAGACCAAACACTTTGGACAGGGATTGCTACATTTTTAATTTCCATTTTTTGGAATTTCTCTTGAGGGACCTCCATGGGCTGTTTTCTTCAGTTGTGTTTTAGCAACCTTTTATCTTTGAAATCTCAAATATAATTTCTTTACATGAAGAACATAATGAATTCATACTGTATGATTATTTTTAGCCACATACAGCCAGACATGCCTGCACCAAAATAACATTGGTGCTGGCAAAAAACAGGTAGTTAAGCAGGTAAGCTGTAAATATCTACAGATATTGCTTGAAAGCTATCAATTATTTGTGTTCCCAAGTTTAACCAATATACTGAATATTTACCCTGCAAACTGAGAAATAGCAGCCAATCTAAGCAAGTAATTTGTTTTTCAGTATTAATTTCACTTCTTGTGCTAAGGTCTGTAAATGTTTCCTCATACATCATTGTCACGGTGCCATACATTTGAAATGTCATATTATGCAGTGTCTGGTGTCATAAGAATAATATTAGCAGCAGAGAGGAACAAAAAATACCCTGCAGAGAATAAATACTTGGTTTTAGTAGCTTTCTTACCTGGTGTTGCAGTTCTACAGAGAAATCTGAGGTTTGTTTGGATGTATAGAAGATACATCCTTTGAGTATTTTAGTCGCCCCTTGAGGAACCTTTTTCCTGTACTGAAAACAAATGGCTTGTGCATTTCAGCTGCAGTATTTCTTTCTTTCCCTAGGCTCTTGCATCCAAAGTGAACATGCCAGAAAGGGTAGATAAATGCCATTCTTTTTAGTAGTTGTTTTCCAATTATTGTTGGTTCACAAGCCTTTTATGAGAAATTATCGTGCTAAAGCAAAGTAAGAAGCAAACTTTCAGATGACTACGTATTGTATGTAGGAGACAAAGGCTCTATTCTGCTCTCCTGCCCCCATTTACCATTAGATTTATACCACACTAGCACAGTAACTGAAGATTAAACAGGGATTAACCTTTCTGCTTATCCACAATTTCTCACACTATTTGTAGAAATAATATAATTTACCACCGGGTTATTATTCTCCTACTGGAGTAATACTGCTAGAGGTTAGAGAAGTCAGGGCTCTGTAATAACCTATTTATAATAATAAGCAGAAGGTGATCACATTATTATTCTCAAGAGGCTTCACAGAAGGAGGTCCATGTTATGTTGTGTTTTGTCATTTGGACTGTGTATTTCTACCCAAAGCAACAGACTCTTCTGTGCTGTATGTCCCTGGAGCCGCGCAATGCCGCCTTGCCTCCCCTATCCCTGATCCCTTTTCATGCCTCTTCCTGCTCCGTCAGAGGATTTAACAAAGAGGTACAGAGCTATTTTTGTCACCATCTCCTCTTAAAGTTTGAACATTTCTAGACTGGTGGATAAGTTTAGAGGGCTGAAGTCCAAATTTAGTGTCCTTGGGCTCAATTAATTTGCTCATGCATGAACATCTAGCACTGTCTGAGCTACTTGAGGCTATGCTCTAGCAGCCTCCAGAAAGAAATGGATCTCACAGAGGTCTTGTGAAATATATACCAACTCTGCAGGGATCTGTCAGATACTCTAGTATGTCTCAAGTGGCACTAAGGTATTTAAATATGCATCACCACATCAGGGCCTAAATATTCAGTTTGCAAGTCGGAAATCTATATTCCATTTTCTGAATATTTAGTTCTATAGGATAGCAGTGAAAAGGCTGTGATGTTCCTGAAGGGAAGGCAATTGCCTGTCAGCATGTCTAAATGGCCCGTACCATTGCTCAGGCCCAGGAAGCAAACACAGAAAATGTTTGGCATTTCAACCAGCTGCCTGTGTAGGAGCAGGGACTGGGAGCTGGATGATAGTCACTGCTGTGGTGCTGTGAGCCTGAGGAGACTGGTAAGTCTCTCCAGGACACAGCTCATCTTGGTGAAATGTTAAAATTAATCATAATGTAACAATTAAAAGTAAGATGAACTGGTGACTGCAAATGCCAGTCTGTTTTTGTTGTCTTTACAGGCAGTTTAGATGACTTGCTTAGACCACACTTAGACTTGCAGGTTGCTCAAATCAGTAAAAATGAATTCATACTTTCAAAGAAAAAAGAAGGGCTAGTTTGAGACAGATCCCTGACCCAGCCAGAGGTATCAGAACCCAAAATTTGCATGGAAAGTACAAAGTCCAAAGTACATATTTTTATACAGACTTCATACATAAGTCACATGCGAATCTTTTGCTAGAGTTACCTATTTCTTGAATCATCAGTTTTAGTGTTCCTTCTCTGTTTCTGGACATTAATTATGACATCTCTTATACAATATAGTAGTTCAGATAAATTCCTAGTACTTTTCCAATAGCCTGAAGCCCACTGTCTGAGCTTTACAAATAGCACAAAATGCTGGATTTCACGATTTAAACATGGAGCACATCTGTTTTCTATAGTCATGTGACATTTAAGATGTCCAATGCAGAGGACATCTGTGAGCTGCTGTACACAATTAAGAATGAATTGTGATATGGTGTGGTTCCTATTTTTGGTCTCTTCACTGGCACGTAGTGTTTTGTCTTGCGAGTAAATCATATAAATTTTCTATAAAATTGTCTATTTCAAGCGGTGTGATTGTATTAAATTGCATATAGCTCTCTGGATGTCCCTGAGAATTTATAAAAGTACATTACTGTGTTACTCAGATTTATGAAATACTTTGAAATATACAGATATAAAAATAGTACACGTACTTAATAGTATGTATGTCTTGGTTTCATGTATGTTTGCCTATTAAAAAAAATTCTTGATGTTGATTTTTATTATTTGTGTTGGTTCCAGTGTGGTTAGTCTCAGTGTTAAAAATCATGAGTCAATCTGGAAGTTGTGGAACTAGCTCTGGCTTCATGATATGTGAAAAAGAAATAATGCATGTGTGTTCTCCTTCTGTATTCCATCTATAGTTACATTGCGGTCATGGTTTTTTAATGTACCCGTGACTAAAGAGATACTGATAAGAAATAAGCAAGAGAAATCTGTGATATTATTGAATCTCTTGAGCTGAGACTATAAGAACAAGTCCAAATGGCAAGAGTCCAAATAATGCTTCATCTGTTCTTAAAAATCTCTGAACGCCAGTATTTCTTAACTTCCCCAGCTGCTTTAGGACTTAACTCTCCTCATAAACAGACAGATTTTCCCTACACCTTGCATAAATCTGCTTTTTTACCAGTGTTGCCAATTTCTTGTATACAAAGGGTACACAGAAAACAATTAATCACTGCCATGTTTATGACAATAGTTCACATACTGTCATTATGTCTCTTCTCTGTTGGAAACTAAGCCGGCCGCATTGCTCTATACTCTCTCCTCATATATTGGGTATCAGTGTTGCTGATTTCTGCTGAACTTAATTTCCTAAATTGCCACTTCCGTGTCTGTCGAGCTGCACCCACACCTGTACACCCCAGGTTTGCATTTGCCTTTTTTGCATCAGCTTTTCACAAGTGGCTCCAGCACAGTTTATACCTCCCAGGTCCTCTTTTGCTAGTTTTTTTTTAATTTTTGCCAGTTGGTGTTGATGATGGTGGTGGATGTGAGATGCCTTTGGTCTTTGGTCAAGAGCAGGACCTGACGGTGTGAGGTGCCGTAGGAGCAGTGCGCACCAGACAGCTCTGCCCCCAGGCAGACCCTGCCGCCTTCTCAAACCCCGGCAGTGCCATGCTCCCTAGGACAGTGAGGTGGTGCCTTGCTGTACAGTGCTCATGACTTAGCTCAGCTGAGACTGTCTCATATCTACTACTGGAAGCTTAACTTCCTCATTTTTTGAATGGATTGTATTAAATCTCCTTCTGTTTCCAGTAGTTAACAATAGTTGGCTGAAAGGAGCAATGCTCTGGGGAGAATGTGTGCACAGTTCCTCCTTGCAACAGGGAAACTGCTGGTTTTATCCATCACGTCCTCAGAAGGCAGCAGTTTCAACCCCGTGTGCAGTATGAAACTGTTGGGTTGCTTTCTGCAACATTCATTTTTGCCCTTGACATTTACAAAGCCTCAATTAGGAAAAAAACTCTCACATAGTCATTATATCCAGGCTGTGGATATAAAAGGATAGTCACATGGATCAGTGAAGGCTTTGCCTTGGTGATCAATGGGGCCAGGATTCCACATGGTATATCATCAAGTTCATTTTTGTATTCACTGATTCTGCTTCCCCGTCTTAAGCAAGCACTGGAAAGGCATTCGGTGTCTCCAGGTGACATGAAGATGGTTGGCAGAGACAGTTAAGTCATCCCGGGGAATTAGAGTTTTTGAAAGCCAGCTAATACAATATTTCCTTTAAATCCTGTATTTCCTGTATTCATCTTTAAATAAAAATGCCTCCTCCTCCTCTCTCCCCTTTTACAGCCATTAAATGGAAGTGAGAATTTTAATTTGTAAAATGGTTTGTTTGTCTAGCCTTGCCTGGGACTTATCAACTGCAGCAATATCACAGGCAGAGAAATTGTATTGACCATAAACATTTGCCCTCTGTGGCTTTTTAGGCTGGGAGGTAACACTGCTGACTGCAGCCCCGGCTCTTCTCGGCAGTATAGCACACGTTTATGGACGCAGAAACATGCGTGCACTTGGCTTCTTGATTTTAACTGCTTCATGAAAACAAATGACTGTTAAAAGCTGAGGAGAGTGGCATTTTGAACTTTTCTTTGGAGAAGGAGCAGTGCCGTTCGCCGAGGCTGGCTGTCCTGCAGGTGGCAATGCACAGCAAGGAGACGGCTCGGCGGAGGGACGCGAAGAAAGCGCAAAGTTAAAATTATCTTGCTTCACAAATGTGTGTCAAAATGCCTTCTTGTGCTTCTGACTGGTGCATCCGGCTGCTTCTGCTAGCGCTGATAATAAATCTGAGTGCTTGTGGAAACAAGGACTGCAATCCTTGTTGGGATCGCTGTGTGTTTGCAGCTTGCTCTCTGGGCTTGTCCGGGAATGGGCATGTGTGATCCTATTCCCTCCCTTTTTCCATTTGTCATCTTTTCTCCCTTTGTTTGTGCTACATACAGAAGTCATTGTTATAAGGGGAAGGCTATAAAATACCTGCAAGCCAATTTATAGCTTCTGTTTCAGTAGGGTTTCTTTCCCTGTGGTATCCTTACAACTGGTTCTGGTGGGCACTTTGCTAGCAAATCATTCCAGCTGTTTCACTACAAACTCAAACACCAAACAAGTTTTCCAGTCTTGCTACCACAGTATTTAATATTTAGATGTTCCCTTCACCATTGTCTTGGGGCTTATATTTTCAGTACAGTAAGAATATTCTGCAATGCCCTTTCTTTGTAAAATATGAGTATCTTTAGCTTTAAACAGTCCCCGTCAATTTTTTCCTCACAGAAAATAATTATTTTTCTAATTGAGCTATTTTGCAGCTAATAGTGACATTTATTAAAGAGAAACTAGAGAAGCTGTAGCAGACCACTCACTGAAATCTAGCTATCTTGATCATAGACTTCATTATTCTTCATGTAATTTTATTCTGTTCGTGTTTGATTTGATTAGAAATATTTCCAGTGAAGCAGGTTGCAGTATTTGAAGTGCTTGATCTTCTTTAAGCCTTCTTCAGTGCTTAAGGAAATACAGAAAACCCTTGGATTTTTTTTTTTTTAGCCTGTATTGTTTTCTGCTGGTTTTCGTCTGTGGATCCCAGAAACCTTAGCAAGGCAAGATATGGTAGTGAGTATGCACTGTGGTGATGGATATGCATGGCTCTTATAGTGCAAAGTCTCTACAATGATGCCTGGTGCAATACCATTTGTGTACACAAATGAAAAGGCTACATGTGAAAAGTTGTTATTTCCAAAGGGAAACAAATGCAAATAAGGCAGGTTTGCTGCTACAAATGCTGTAATTTGCATGTCTGAGTGGAAAACAATGGTGTGACTTAAATTTTGCAGATATAAGTAGAAAGTTCAAATGTTTTCTGATGTAGTTGGCAACATTTCTAATTTATTTATTTATATTTTCCTCCAAATGTGTGTACACCCACTATTCCCATTCTTGCCTTCAAAGTATCTGAAACTGGCTGCAATGTAAATTGTAGTGAGTTGTTTTAAACAGAGTTTTACGTGATATTATACTTAGGATGGTGAACCCCAGAATTTTCAATTAGCAATAGGCAATTCAATTCAATAGGCAATTTTCAAAATACATGGGTTTTGTATCATTTTATGACTTTTTCTTTACGTCTTTGTACAGAACTTTGTTTGTTGACTTTTACTTTTGCAAAGTGTCACATACTTTAGGCACTGTCAACTTCCTTTGCCACATTTGGAAGGAAGTTGTGCTTTTTTTCAAGGTCGTATGAGGTGATTAATGAATTGACTAAACTATGTATCTCTCATTTTTGTATTTGTTTTTAGAGTAGTGGAAGTAAGTTCAAATTAATAATCAGTAATCTATAAAGGATTTAACTAAATTACTCTTTATCATGCATTTTTGTCACCTGTATCAAAATGTATTTATGGTGTCCTTCTCAGATGTGGGTTTGTCTGCTCTCTTGCCATAATTTATTAACCTGACAACTATGATGAACATTCATGGCAGCACTGAGGAAGGGCATTCAGCAAAGTTCACTCCATTTCAGATGATTTTACAACAACAAAGTTCCACCTGAGAACTGCAACTTCGGTAATTTATTATTTTATGTGACCCATTTCTGCTGCTGTGATCTGCCTGGGATTCCCAGGCATTGCAGGGCACGCCGTCTTGGAGTTTTACCAGTAGAAAAAAAGGAGCGTAAATATGAGCAACTCAGTTCAGCCCTGAGTTTCATGGGTCTTTGCCCTGGGGTAAGGCATTGAACAAGGAGGTTACTGCACTGCAAGGAGCTGAGTATTTCTCATCCTTGAGAGGCACCCAAGCATACAGTAACAATGTGCAAAGACAGAAAAGAGTTGGGAAACCCAGGAGATCCCTTTGATTCAGTGCTCTGGCCAAAGCCAGAAATAATATAATGTGGCACCAGACTGATGATATCTAGCTGTAGCAGTGCTCTCAGAAATGGTGGTGATGCAAACCAGACCGGTCTTGTCTGGTGGCATCCGTTAGAGTGCAATAGCCCAAAATAACAATTTTGGCATCCGTTTTCCCATTTATTTCCCATTCAGTTGTATTGTTATCATTACTATTATTAATATTAATTTGATGAAGATGATGCCGGATTTCCTTTGAACTTTTTAGCTACTTTCTCACTTCCCTTGCTCAGTTAATCTATGTTTGGAACTCTTCTAATGGAGTATTTCTACCATCTGCTCTCTGCAGCAATTATTCAAATTATTTGCAACCCCCTGTGCCAGCAGGGGTGAATCTAGCAGAGTCCTTTAAACCTACAGATTTCCTGACTGACATATTTTTATCCTGGAATATGCCACAACTAGTACAGATCTGTAATTCTCTGGGGTCAGGTTGGGGTGGAGGACTATGCTTACATTTCCAATGATTTCAGTGTCTGATTCTAAGGAAACTATTATCTCTTAGTTTTTACAGGACAAATCATGAGAAAGTTGGTACTTTACTTTTTTTTTTTTGGTCCTAATTTGCTGGTTTTGAAGGTTCTTCCTTTACAGTTTCAGCCTGTGCTAGAAAATTCCAAATCCTGAATACTGTAATTTGTTCACAGCACTGAACACAGCACATGACAAGCCTACACTTGCTATTCTGTCATTCAGAACACAGGTCCCTCTCTGTTTTGCTATGACTAAGGTACTGCAGTAGTCCTGTGTTTGTCCTGCCTCTTGTGATATTCACCTGCTATAACAGGAGGAATGATTTTCCTGCTTTGTGTCCTTTATCACTTCTTCCTAGTAAATCGGTTCTTTTTGAAACGCAAACCCAAGCTCAAGGTATCAGTGGATCTGCATAAACACTTCATAGCCTTAATTTTTGGGAGGAATTAAAATGAAGGCAGGAAAAGTAATGTGCATGCTACTGTGAAAAGAAGAATCTTAAACTGCATTAGAAAGTGTCAGAATATTATAAAGAGATAACTAAACACCCTCTATGCTGATGGGTATACATGGCAGCTGAGAGTTATAGGCAGTTCTGGTCCATTTGTGGCTTCCTCAGTTAAGGAGGTTTTCAGAACACTATCAAAGTAACTCTGCAGCCAGCAAAAATCTTTTCAGCTTTCAGCAAGCTTTTATTCATTTTATAGACACACATACTTTAACTATAACATGAGAGGGGCATGCAGCTTCCATCCCACCCTGTGTTTTCAAAGCTGCGTAGGAACCACAGACCATGCTTTTGTATGGGCAGTAATTTCTCCCGGCATTTAAGACTGATAATCTCTTGGTTTGGGCACTAAAATAATACAGTCTAATACAGTCTCCAGGCCCCACAGATGGAGATAATGATGAAAGATTTGAAAACATATGGCTCTAAATCTTTGTTTAGACATATATAAAGATTTTTTGAGAATTTCCAAGTAAGTTATTCATTGCTATAGTTACAGAAATATAAAGCACAGTCGGCAAAGGAAAGGTCTTTAGCATGGTGCTTTCCTGAGTACCATGGGTGATTTCTAGGAAAGTTCCTGTTTTGCACCTATTGAGAGGTTCTGCCCATGTCTTTCATTCTCATCCAGTTGCTTTTTCTCCAAAGGTTGCTGCCAGAGTTTTCATGAAGCTGCCAACATCCTTTCTGCTTTACTCTATAGCGTGTATTATGAGAGGAGCTGTGGGTCACCATAATTGCTTTTCCTTTTCTTACGGATGTTATTTGTTATAATTTTAAAGCAATGTTTTTTTATTACTAGGAACCTGGCTTTGTCTATCTTAGAGAATTTTGTCCTCTTTGCATATTGTGCAATGCTACGCATGTATGTATAAAATGTCTGTCATAACTGCCAGGAGTGCACGGGTGATACCACTGCTGCTTTGATAGTCATTCCAAGCGCAGGCAGGTTTTATGTTACTGGGCTGATAACCTCCTATTCTGCACATTGCCTCGCTTCTGAGGCACTCAACTGCTTTTTGGACGTTTGGACTCCTGTAGAGTTAAAATCTGTTTAGACAGAATCATCAGAGAGTTACAAGACCAAGAGAGGTGGAGATTGGCATCATATGAAAGTCTTAATCCCCAGAACAGAAGGCCAGGCTGAAGCTATGAGGAGGTAACAAAAGCTCTTGCTTTTTAGAACAAGGTTAGCTTTAGCAATGGTGTTACACGGATAAGTTAAAAAAGCTGGTAATTCATGTTTGTGTGGTTGTATCTTCTGAGACACCCATTGCAAATCTCCTTCTTCTGGAAAGATCACCTGCTGTCTAGTGAAGGAGTATGAGCTCTGACTTCATCTTCATTCAATAGTTGGCTGAGGCTGTGATCAGGGCTTCCAGTTACTGCCAGTCGTGAGACCAGTAGCAAATTTAGGAGCTGGGAGTGTAGTTCTGCAAGTAAAAAGGAGTGATTCAAATGAAAAGAAAGAAGGCAAGAAAGAGATGAAGCTAAAGCTCAGCTTAATTGGGACAGCATCTATGGCTTATGTAAGTTTTTTCAGTTAGGTGATCTAATGGTAAATTTTATGAATCTCTGAATAAAATGTCTCCCTAAGAAGTTAATTGCTGTATGGAATTGTCTGTAGCCATATAATAAAGTGAAAATGTTTCTACCTGAGAATATTGGTAAAAATCTTTGTCTTTGCACTCCTTACCAAAACCTTTAAAACAAGGTCACTGCTGACGAGTTTTCCTGAGTGAAGCACTAAACTCAGTATGTGTGAACACAGAGTTTGGCTCTGGGTTCAGCTTCAACTAGAGCTGGGTAGCAAACAGTTTTCTTACTGCACAAAATTTTTCTGATGTTATCTATAATATTTTCCACCGCACATCAGGGTGAATTAGAGACTTTTCAAAGCGGTTCAGGGGAAAGAAAAAAGAAATTCTGCAATTTATTAAATGGCTTGCTGATCACAAGAGTTATGCAAGAGACCAAAGATTAAGTTTGCATCATGATTTGAAATAGCAGCTAACTCTGGGCTTCAGATGGCCCAAATGAGTGTTTGGTTATTTGTAGTTCAAATGTCTGTTGTCTCCTTATTTCCTATTTTTAGCAGCAATTTATTGCTGAAGCAGAGAAGCCTTCTTAATTTCTTTTCCCTGCAACTTCTGTATTCTCACAGAAATCTTTGCTTTGATCAAACAACAAAAATACATCTACCTTTTTTTCTTATGGTGTACATTTACAGCACATTTTTTCCCTTTTCATTTGCCTTGTTTTTTGCATCTCCTCCCTTGTACTTTCCAGGTTTCTCCTTTCATGATCCAAAAATGCTGCTGAATACAGATGAGCCAATAGTTAGTCCAATCCCAGACGGTCTTTTGTTCAGGTAATTACTCGGAACCACAGCAGCTCTTAAGTGCCCTGACTTCCTTGACTGAGATTGACTGATTGAAAGATTAGGCAAGGCAGACATTTATAGCCAACCGGGTAAGAAGACAGGAAAAATGTAGACTCATTTAAATAAGGGGTTTTCTTTCCTTCCTTCCTCCCCGCCACTGTATCAAGGACACATCCTGAATATTATCCAAAGTTATGTATTTAGGTCAGAGCCAAGCTCGTTTGGTTGGAGCGGAGGCAAGCATCCCTCCAGCCACTCCTGAACAGCGCTGGAGGTGTGCTGGTATCACTCCTGCAGCCAGTATCACACCCTGCAGGAGGGTGAGCTTCTTAAAGAAGAAATTCTACCAAGCTTCTCAGGGAAAATAATGCAATTCTCCTTACAATAAAGCCAGTGATTTAGATTTATACCTGATTTATTTGCCTTGGTTTCTCACTTGCTAAAGACATTTGCCAGTATATACCAGATGACACAACCCATTTAAAACAAATGAAATTGGCTTTGAAACCTTTATCCCCATCTTATCAGCATGGCCACAGCAGATTCTCAGTAAGTAATAGCAGTATTTTGCAAAACAAACAATGTAACCTCATTTTTATATGGAAACAAATAAACTCATTGAAATGCCTGCTAAAATATATTTAATGATTCATATAAAAATGTTGCCAGACTATATCTAAGACACATGTTCATGAACAAAGACATAAAATCATATCCATAAACATGAAAAAATATCCCAGGGCTCACCGATGAATCAGAGTAAATGTATTTACAATATTGCCAGCAATGTTTTTTTTAAAGAAAACCTTGTTAATGAAGCACTGAACAACAGAGGAACAATGCTATGTGTTGGCCTCTTTTTTTAAAAGATTAGAATCTATAAAATGACTGGCATCTTTACATAGTCTGGAATGGCTACTATTAGTACTATTATTACTATTAGAGCATTTAATGTAAATTGCAATATCATAGTCTCTCCTGAACTGTGGTCGGTATTACAGCTGTACAGCTCCAGGATCAAACACAGTGTACATGTCTATCCCCAGTGTAGATCAGTAGCAGAGCTCCTTTCCTCTGTGGGGCTCATGCTATTATTATTATTATTATTATTATTATTATTATTAGCTATGCTAATTTATGGTTGGGAGGTGGAGCCAAAGCTCCCTCCTTTTCTTGCCTTTGGACCTTATGTGGGTGAGCAAGAAAGCAAAGGAGAGCGATGCTTAGAGGTGGATCTTTCTCTCATGGCTTCCATGGGGACTTTGGGGTGAACAGCCTGCAAAATTCACCATCAGTCACATTTCACAGTGTGGAAGATGCCACCGTGCCCTTTCTATCATGGCTGTTCATCAGCTAGAAGAAACCTTTTGTGTTGTCAGTTCTGAGACATTTCGGCTTAAGAAGTCACAGAGGAAAAAAAAGCAATATATTTTTCAGTACAAAGCTTTTGATGTCTAACTGTATTGAATGGGCTTAATCATTGCACTCTGAGATAAATAAGATCAGTCTTAATATTTTTAAAACTGAAGCATTATAATTTAATCTCTGGTCCTCAGACTACTAATATCTGTGAAGCATATTCCCTTTAAATTGGTAAGCTGTTCGGTAATGACCTTGAGGTACAAACAAACAGGCAAATATTCAGAATTAAATATTGAAGAGATGGAAAGATAAATAACACAGAAGACATAAAAGTTCTTAGATTTATGTAGTCAGATGATTCTGTTATCTGTTTGAAGAGTTACCCAGCATGATTTATAATTTCTATTAGAAATATCAAAACACTGTCTGGACTCAATCTAAGCAAGTGAACATCCCTAAATCTTTGGTTAATGTAATTCTAAGAAAAACAGTACACATTTACCCACCACTTCACCTTCTAGTCTTCACTCAAAACACAGCTTTATAACAAGGAGGAAATCAGCCTTTCCTGAGTCCTCAATTTCTTGTGGAATTACATGCATCTTTCTCTTGAGAAAAGTGTTTCAACTTGCAGGTTGGATAATCCCTTCACTTTTCACTCTTTATGTAAAAAAATGCATATGATACTAATTTTGTTCCCTTCTATAACTTTGTCCTCTAAGATCTATGCAAAATATGTCTATTCTCTAAGAGCAATTCACAGTAAGATTTTTAATTAAGGCAAAGGTGGGGTAAAAAGCAGCTCTGTTGAGATTTATATGTGGGAAACAGATCTAAAATTACACTTTCAAAATCAATTCACTAAGAACCCATTGTCTAACTGTGCTGCACTTTGATAATATATTTATTAAAATACAAATGAATTCTTTGTCACTGGGTATATTTTGTAAATATTTTCACCAGATATTCTCTAGAAACAATAAATTCCAAGGGCTAATCCAACATCCCTGTTCGTTAGAATATTATCTTACTCTATAAACAAACCTCAAGCAGGGCTAAATATTAAGTATCTTTTCTTCCAAAGAGTGGAGCAGCTAACATGAAAGGATGAATGATATGAATTTTTTGAGATTTGCTCCAAGATATTAATTATCTAAACAAAGTTCCAGTTGTCTGGATATGTGAGGGTCTCTGCTTTGCCAGCTGAATGTTGCAGATCTCTCCGTAACAGTTCTCACTGCTTTAAACCAAGTGCTTTTTCCCTTAATCCAAATAAAGTGTTAAAGGCTACATGGAATACCTAAGTTTGAAGGAAAAGCTGAAATACATTGTGGGCCAAAAATATTGGTTGGATTCTATAAGGAAGGGTCAGAAGGGTCCCTGTTTTATGAACATGTTATCTATTGGTCCTGTCTGTACATGTAGAGGTCTGGAGAGAAATGTGCAGGTTGTGTCATGTCTGCTGGAATGTCATTAAATTCATTATGTGGTGAATCTACCCTGGTCACGGAAAAAGAAACTATGTACCAGGCTCAAATTGCTAATGTAATAAATAAAGCAGAGGTGGGGGAGTAGGTAGGAATTCTTACGTGATGTGTCCTTTGCAGGAGTGAAGCGGGATTCATATTCTTATAGTGCTATTTAAAGCTGAAAGCTTGTTTTTCCAATTAGATGTGTGTATCTGCATTTGCAGTGTGCCACTGGCAAGGTAAATGGGATCAGCAGTAAGCGTTACCGAAAGCTGCAGCTGGCTGACAGTTGCAGCTTTACAAAACTCCCTCTTTTTTCCCTCAGAGTCTATGCAGATATGAGTTTCAGCAAGACTTGCCTCCAGCCTCTTTCAACTTTCTTTTTAATTAAAAAGCTTAATTGGGAGTAATAAAAATTCCAATTAAGCTTTTTAAATAAAACCCAAAAGCTCAAAGTAGCTGCAGTTGCAGATAACTGCTACTGCAACCCATGCCTAGCAATTCTGTTTGAAGAAGGCTTTTGTTTCACTATAACAAATACTGTGGTCTATGATTGTACCTCCACATCTTTCAAAAGTACTGTACCTTTAAGTCTCACAGAGCTATCATTTGCATGTGAAATATGGACATCCTCGTGAATGTACTAAGTGCAGCACAGGGACTCAAGTCTCCTTAGGTTGCTACGTGTACATGCCCCTGAGCAGCACGCCACATTTTATATCTGTAAGCAGAAATAACAGCAGTAACAGGTGCTGATCAACCAATTTCCCTGTGAATTCATGTGACTTTATAGGTAAGTGAAGAGAAAAAGCACCAAACTTCAAAGGGTTTTTTCCAGCCAAACACCTTTATTGTATCCATTCTGTGCAATTATTTAGGCCAGCTTGGTGGCTTAATTTTATGTAACAATTTATGCTCTGTATGTGTGGCTTTTCTTCCTCAGAAAGACCAATGAGAAAATGCTTGAATTAGATCTTGTACATCATGATACCTGACTTCAGGGGTCATCCATAGATGTAATCATGGAGAAGTGTAAAAGACGCGAACTATATAATGTTCCTTAGAGGAATCACTGAAACTTTTACTGTTCTGCTTTTGCTGAACATCGCAGAAAGCAGTACTTGTTTCCGGTGGTATGTCAGCTGCCTGCATGGGGCATGACCATGGTTAAAGCAGACTAATTTTAAAATTTGCTGCATTTTTAATAGATTTCTTTTGCCCAGTTCAATGTAGCATTCACTGTTGTATGGTAGGAGGTACCTATAGATCTAAAATAGCCATTAAATCACAATAAACCAGAAAGAAATTAAGGAAGCGGTTGGCGAGGTTCAAGTTGTTAAAAAGGAAGAAACTTTACAGAGTGCTAAATGGTGCTTACTAGTGCTGCACAGCAGCTCTGAGGGAAATAAAGCCTAGACCATCACTGAAGGGCACTGCTGGCCTAGCTACGCTTCATTCCCAGCTCCAAGGGCACATGCAGAGTGATGGCAATAGGACCTCAGGCAGGAAAAAAAGAAGTCTTGCTATTACCTGCATTCATTGCAAATTCTAGGTTATTCAGGTTCTTCCAGCATGATCTCCAAACAGGGACCTGGTCTGGTAGAAGTAGTGGCACTCAGTTCAGGAGCCTGAAGTAGCAAAAGGAGGAGGAAATTTAACTTAATGTGGCTATCTGACAGTTTCCAGGGAATGCTCTATGATGGATTATGAAATACTTAAAGGGTCTCTGGAATAGAGAAATCATCCTGCATTGTCAGGGGAGGCCAAGCAGTTAAACAGGAGTTTTCATTTCTGTTTAACTGTATTCTTCTGTGAAAATATCAGATTGAGTTGACCTTACTCAGAAATGTGGTCCCAGACAAACCCCATGGCTTAGTGCTTGACTGTCCCTTTCTTCCACCATTTAATTCAGTTCAATGTTGGGATGTTTCATGGTGCTGACTATGCCTGAAATTCCCAGGACTGCTTCCTCTACAGCTTCATAAGGGTTTTCTTTTTTTTTTTTTCATTTACTATTGACTGATTTCTAGCACTTGTTTTGAAAGCCTACTTGTGTTGGATCCAGATACCACTGGCATTAGCTTCACAGGCTTTTCTCATCAGCCTGATGGACCCAGGTGGCCTTGTCTTTCACTGCTGTTGTTGCTTTCATTTTCTCAGCCATCTGTTTCTGACAAGAATGAATTACAGCCCTAGTTTCCAAGAAGTACATTGATATTTGTAGTTCAAATGATTACCGCAAAAAATCCCCAGGATGGCTTGAAAAGCAAAATATTCATATAGAAAAAAAATGCATGTACACAGTCATAGGACTTTCAAGAAAATAAAAATGCTAATCTTCTGCTCAACTAGTATTTAATTTATAAACAATGTTGAACTTATTTAGTTAAATGATGAATAGAGTTGGTTATTACAACAGAAAATGTATTCTTTCTCCCTAAATTAAAACCTTAGTATAAAGAATTAAGCCAAGTTTTTTCTACTTCTTGCCCCAAAATTTTGAAAACAAGAAATGTTCTGTCCAAGAACTCAAAAACTCTTGGCTGTCATCAGAAGAGATCATTCTTCTATCCTAGCCTGTTTCACTGGAAAATTTTCTTCCAACCCAATGGTCTAGTAGAGTAATGACATGGTAGCGCAAACAGAATAATGTGCTTCTGACAGATATAATGCCCCGTGTCACCAAGTTGCATTTCTGTCCAGCAAACATATGTTTGCCGTGGGTCACGGGAATTGAGAGAGACTTATTGCAGGTTGGGCTTGTTTGGCTAGTCCTCACTTCCTCTCAATCATGGTTTATCTGCTGGTTCTGGGCTCTGACTAACAGCTGTATTCAAGGAGAATTGGCAGCTTGAATTACAGGAGGGAAGGAAAGATTATGTTTCAAATATAGAGCTTTCTTGGTTTTTTTTCCTGAGCTTTCTTTGAAAGCACTTTCTGGAATAAATCACAATATCTAATAACCCAGTGAGGCTTTTTAAGTGGAGTTTTAAGGGTGTACCAAGGTCTTATTGAATCACGTTATCTACCATTTCAAATCCTCTTGAAGTTAGTTACAAAGAATAATAGCTATATGTTCAGTCTGAAGAGTCTGAAGATTTTACTGACTTTGGATTAACAGAAAGATTTCTGTCTATCAGTGTTTAAGCTTCACCTCGCTGTCAGTCATTTCTGACAAGGCCAGAATAAGGTACTAATGGCAGTGACTTTAGAGAGGGTGGTTTTTCATTAGTTTAAGCAGAATGTCAATTAAAAAGGAATTGAGATAAAGAACCAGCAACTAGATTAAGTTTACACTTCTTCATGGATGATAAGAAAAATCCATTTACAGGTTCTATTTCAGACTGAATATACTTCCTAAGGTAAAGGGCTCTTATATTATAGCTTTAAAAGTCTATTGACTATTTCTGAAGAGATTTAATAATTATTGTGTCAGAAATGTGGAAGAATTTTTTAACCACTGGAAATAATTATTTCTTACCTAAAATGAATATACTAAAATTAATTTAAATTTAATTTCACACATTTTATTACCAAATGTTATCACCTACCATCATTTCTTCTCCTCCTGTCTGACTATTATTTGCATTCTCTAAGAACTGACAAAGCCCTTTTAAAATAGGAAGAGCAACCTATCCTTCTGTGATCTCTGGATAGGAGAGGACAGCCCGGGGCTCATTTCCAGAAAAGGAATGTGGGACACTTGGAAGCCTATGTGTGCTATTTTTTACTATTTCTGTGGACCATTTGCAAAATTTTGAGCAGCTTAGTAGGAGTTATGAACTCAGAATTTAGCAGGCTGCACAGGAGTGTGGCAGCATTGAGCTTTCATCTGGCTTAAGGCAAAAGAGGCTCCTACAGGGATTCCCCCTTCTTTATATCCTTGTTACTCCTTTGGACAATACTGGTCTTCAGGGTTCAGACAAAAATTATTGTTTCAGGCAGACTCACATAGGTATTTATTACCCTGGACTCACATAGTCAATTCTTTTTTTCCTTCATGCAGGCTAGAAATGTTTTCTTTTATGGAAACTGAGACTGTGATTTAATGTTACTGTGTTCAAAGCTGAGCTAGTCATGGGTTTCTGCTTTGCCCAGAAGTGCAGACTAATCTAGAAGAGACAAGTATTTTGAGGGATGTTTCCCAGTGAGAAGTACAGTATGGCCCCCAGCGTATGACATGGGGTAAGAAGGGAAGCTCAGACAGTTTGGAACTGTTGAGCATGATCTGCAGATTTTGTAAACACCGTCAGCAGATCTATAGTGCCTTTGCCTTAGTCCACTTCTGCCTATTTTAAAAAGTCTGGTTTTCTGCCTTTTAATTGTAATCTGAATAGAGTGCAGTTTCAGACCAGACAGTATGTAAAAACTTGCATCTACTCCTGAAGTTGGGTAAATCATTCATTCTGAGTATTATCTGAGGGATTTAGACCTCTTTACTGTTCCTGTGACTAAATCCTGAGCAGATGAGTCAGGTGTGGGGTTTTTTTTTTGTTTGTTTTTTAGTAGCGAAACAGCTTTCAAGTTTGGTCCCTCTGCTATGAAATAGTAAAATACTAGCCAAAAGAACCAAAACTTTTTACCACTGACAAAATAACAGTTTTTTTCTCTTACAGGTAACCAATTTTCTTTTATAGGTAACTAAGGAACACGGAGCAAAACGCCCACCTAAGCTGGAGGGGAAGAGAACTACCGTTCAGAGACATCCAAAACCAGGAGAGATGCTGACAAACTCTGATTCTCCTACACCATTTATACTGGCTGACAGAATGAGTCACGTTATGCTACTTTTTAATAGCTTTCTCACCTTCCTGAAATGAATTACATGCTTGCAGAGCAGTGATGGTAAACTAGGATTCATAGCTATCATTATTAGCTTTGCAACATCCTTAACATCAGCGTAGCTATTTGTATTCAGTACCCATGAATCAGCTGTAATATATTGTGATAAATAATCTGTCCAGAGGGACATCAGTATTGCATCTGATGAACAGCCCAGACTAATCCTGTGAAATCTGCTTTGATGCAGCCTGTGAAGTTAGGTCTTGTTATATCTCTGTATTGGGGGGTGGCTATTATCGGTTTATTCCTCCTGATAAAAAAATTGTTGAGCAGCTTTTTCAGAAGAATTTTAATGCCTTGGTATTTGTGACATAAAGTTGATGTTTTCAGCAGCAGAGTGTGACCCCGCTCTCTCTATTAGTTACATATACACCATTACATTAAAAGCTCACCTAAAGCAAAAGGAACATATTTGGCCATGATGGAGGGTATCCTTTTGAACACTATATTCCAAGATCTCTCTGTGGTTTTGAAGGTTCAGCTGAATCAATTTTCTGTCACCAGGTTATGCAATAGATTCTGTTTCTATTACAAAAGATGTGACATTAAAAAAAGCATGGGAAGATGTGAGGGCTTGTGGCAGCACCAAGCTGAATCTGTAAGGCAACAGCCTGAAACAATTGCAGGTTACAGAAAACAGCCCCATCTACATTGTCTGCATGCTGAGCCTGTTAATGCTTATTTAAATGTTTATTTAACCTCCTCTTACCAAGTACCCACAG
This sequence comes from Phalacrocorax carbo, assembly GCF_963921805.1. NCBI lineage: Eukaryota > Metazoa > Chordata > Aves > Suliformes > Phalacrocoracidae > Phalacrocorax > Phalacrocorax carbo. Next base: position 31,754,062 of record NC_087514.1, on the reverse strand, counting down.
CAGTGGGGGAAGATGTGAATTAATACCTGTCACCTACCAGTGAAAGCCAGAAATGGTAAAGGCCAGAAATCCTGGCCTCATTGGTACTGGCCAGACAGCAGATGCTTTTAGCTTTTCTCTGCTGTTGGATAGACCTTCAGATCTGTATAGAAGGGAGCCACATTTAAGGTGAATAAGAAATTCTTACCTTTCATTTACTAAAATTGCACTGGCAGAGCAGTTGTGTTTCAATAGCACAAAGATCTGGGTGTCCTCTAAAATCTTCCATATGGCAACCTAGAGTAAATGAGATTAACATCCCTGCAGGGTACAGGAAATGTTCTGATGGTAACTAGTTAGTAGTTAAGGTAGTGTGTACTAGTGGGTGACTATTCTGACTCTCTTTTCATGGCACAGGGGTCTGTTGCTGACTCTGCTAGTGACCTTTAGTCCCTTTCTCCCTAAGTGCCCCTTGTTCCATTGTCCTTCCGGCAGAAGAAGATGACACAGAGGGTCCTGAATGACCCAGGTGATTCACCTGACTTAAAGGCTGGAAGCTGCACAGCCCAACAGATCAGCTGTGTAAGTACACAGTCCACCACAGAGCCAGAATCAATCATAGAATCAGAATGGTTTGGGTTGGAAGGGACCTGTAAAGGTCATCTAGTCCAAATCCCCTGCAGTGAGCAGGGACATCTTCAACTAGATCAGGTTGCTCAGAGCCCCGTCCAGCCTGACCTTGCATGTTTCCAAGCATGGGGCCTCTACAGCCTCTCTGGGCAACCTGTTCCAGCGGTTCACCACTCTCACTGTAAACATTGTTTTCCATATATCCAGTTTAAATCTACCCTTGTTTAGTTTAAAACCGTTACCCCTTGTTCTGTCACAAGAGACCTTGCTAAAGAGATTGTCCCCATCCTTCCTATATTCCCCCTTTAAGTACTGGAAGGCTGCAGTAAAGTCACCCTGCAGCCTTCTCTTTTCCAAGCTGAACAACCCCAACACTCTCAGCCTGTCCTCATAAGAGAGGTGCTCCAGCCCTTGGATCAGTTTTGTGGCCCTCTTCTGGACCTGCTTCAACAGTTCCATGTCCTTCTTGTGCAATAGTTGTCTCCTTTCAGTAGGACTAATTTAACTTAAGCCCACCAAAGCATTGCTAGGGCTGTAAAGTGTCTGGGTCCTTGTATTTCCTGCAACCCTGCCATGCAGATGTTCTGGCTTAGGATGCCACCAGCTCAGGGGTCTGAAAGACCCTTTGGCTCAGCACATGGAGCTGCCGTGCTCTAAGCATTGTTGCTGGGAAGGGAGAATCATCTTTGCTCCAACTGGTGAATCACCTTTAACCTGGTGCCACACTCCATTGTTCCCTGTATAAACATTCCTACTCTTTCTGCTATGGACTTGTAGCTTGTCTACATAATATGTGCTGCCAGTTTATTAAGAAATAAGATCATGTTGTTAATACAACTTTTTTCAACCAACCCTCTAGAGTTTACCTACCAATGAAGAAAGACTTACAAAAAAGAAAGTTTATAGCCTGTCAAATACAAATTCTACAAAACGGCTTTTATATTTAAGGTTCGTTTATGTTTATTGCCGTAGTAGTACAAATGATGTTGATGTGATTTAATGGGCTGTTAGCACAATAATGCACTGTGCCTTAAAAGTGACACAAATTTCTATCCTCCATTTGGATGTCGTAATTGACTCAGAATGCAATGAGATGTGTTCTTCCATTACCTAGCTCTTTGCCTGTTGTCTGATGATGAATTTAGGGTTTTATAGATTTCAGATATATTTTTCTGAGTTTAACAGCTTTAAATGTGACTTCCTTTTGCCAGCACCTGATATATCAATACAATCTCATACAGTTGACGATGACATTTGGCAGTTTGTGTCAGATACATGTGTTCAGTACTTCTTACGTGAAGATTTACTCTGTAGAAGTAGTAGTTAAGAGTGTTTATTATAAATCCCAAAAAAACCATGTTGATTTATTTTAAAATAAAATAAATTCTTATATACTGGTTTGTTTCTTTTACTGTTCTCTAGATGTTAGAAAATTACCTCAGTGGTCACTTTCAAATTCTATGTTTAATAAATTAATGCATTTTAGACCAAAGGAAGTACTATGTGCCACTTCCAATATTTCTTTAATGGGCTATATCATGCTGATAAACTGTGTATGCCTTCCACCAGGCTCAAAGTACAAAAAATAAAGCTTTATACATGGACACTAAAGGGTGAGGGGTAGGTTTAAGATGTGTGAAAAGCTGACTGAATACAGATGTGGTGTTATCTCAGTGAAATCAACACAGACTTTCTTTGCAATAGTTTAAAAAAAAAACATTGCAGCTTTGTTTAAAACAGATGATTTCAGGAGGAAACAGATCTAACATGTAGGGAGGAGTTTGCCTCCTTCTGTAGTATTATGTACAGCAGGTTTTCTTCTAGCTATATTTTGTTTCAGAGCCAGATGTATATAGGAATCCATTTATTGCCCTACATCTGTTGCATGTCTCCTCCTCAGGGGATAGGTGCAGCTTTGGGAGAGGCACGATGGAGGTGCTTCTGGATGTCCTGAGGGCTGCAGCTCCCGTGGGACATTCAGTGAACCTTCTGGGCCTAGGGGAGAGGGCTCCAGAAACCCACTCCTGTCCTGGAGGAGGGCCAGCTACGCAGCCTGACCATGAAGCCCAGCTGAGACGGCCAAACCAGGAACAGCAATCTGTCACAGTTCAGGTATTACTCGGGAGAATGGGATAGAGCCACCTTGTGAGAGTAGTTTCGAAGTAAGATCAGTGGACATAGGTCTCTATCTGGCAGACACTGTGTGACCCCCTTTCTGCAGGTTCAGGTGCTGGAATAGTGAGTTCATCTGCTTTGGAATGTTTGACCGAAGGACCAGTTGCTTTCGTTCAGCCTAGACAGTGCTTTCTACTGCCAGGATGTGGCATTAGTGGTATGCGCTATTCTGCCAGGGAACAGGCTGAAGCTATCTAAATATTTGTTACAAAACATTAACTACAGCTTCAGGAGCACCATTAATACCCTTTTTAGCTTCAGAAGCTAAAGTAGTATTATTTGTAGCTGTGCTGGTTTTGGCTGGGATAGAGTTAATTTTCTTCATGGTAGCTAGTATGGGGCTGTGTTTTGGATTTGTGCTGGGAACAGTGTTGATAACACAGGGATGTTGTAGTTACTGCTGCGCAGTGCTTACACAGAGTCAAGGCCTTTTCTGCTTCTCACCCCCCCCACCAGTGAGGAGGCTGGGGGTGCACAGGAAGTTGGGAGGGGACAAAACCGGGACAGCTGACCCCAAAGGGATACCCCATACCATATGACATCATGCTCAGCATATAAAGTTGGGGGAAGAAGAAGGTTGGGAGGACGTTCGGAGTGATGGCATTTGTCTTCCCAAGTAAGCGTTACATGTGATGGAGCCCTGCTTTTCTGGAGATGGTTGAACACCTGCCTGCCGATGGGGAGCAGTGAATGCATTCCTTGTTTTCCTTTGCTTGCATGTGCAGGTTTTGCTTTACTTATTAAACTGTCTTTATCTCAACCCAGAAGTTTTCTTACTTTTTTTCTCTTCCAATTCTCTCCCCCATCCCAGCAAGAAGGAGTGAGCGAGCAAGTGTGGGGCTCAGTTGCTGGCTGGGATCAAACCACAACAATAGTGTTCATGGACTAAACTCACTCTCATAGGAATTTCATGATCAAATTCACATTAAGTTCAGCAGAAGTCAAGCTGAGGTGTCCTAGAGAAGCCTATGGAAAATTTCATGAGAGGCAGCCTGTGCACCCAACCTGTCATGGAGGACTGATTTACATGACTTAAGTGAAAAACCTAATTTTCAAGTTATATATTGTGAGTAAATTATTTAAATACTAACTTAATTTACTTAATAGTAATGTGAGGATTTGTAACTTTGGTGACCTTTTATAAATTTTAGAGACACAGAGAGACTGACAAAAGATTCACAATGTTTCTATGCCCCGTTGGCTCACAAAGAGTGTTGCTAGTAGGCAGAGTGGTGGGGTAAGGAAAAGCAATTGCTCACAAAAGCCAAGCAGGTATGCTTAATTTTTAAGCCTGCCAGCCTTGACATAATTCCTTTAATTTTTCTAAAATCCTCTTGTACATCTTAATTATCCTGTGTAGTCTCATAGGATGGGTTTGATAAGGACAAACATGAACTATTTCAACTTCAGGGTTTTAAAATAAGTGATGAAGCTTGTACTAAGAGAAAAAAGATAGGCATCTTCAGTTTCAGAATACAATGCTCTGTGTCTGATGAGCATTCAGTATATATTCTGTACCCTCTAGCAACCTTTACATTTTCAAACCAATAGGAAGCTGACCTTTACAGGAATACAGGGCATATGAAAATGCCTGGGATAACTGACCTCCCTATCAGCAGTTTGCTATCTGCTTTTGCAAGGTATGCTTCAGATGTGATATCTATCTATAAAATTATGTAATTTCAAATATTTAGAGATAAACACACAATAAGGTACATGAGAGAAACACTGTAGCTGGTTAATGTAAGGAATGTGAGTATAGTTTGTAGACTGAAAAATACGCCACTTTCAAATACAATACTTTTGGGATGCAGCACAAGCAAAGGTTACATGGTCAGAAGATCTATTTTCTTCCAAATGCTTGTAGCAAAAAAGATAAAAGCAAGAACAAAACCCCAAAGAAATTATGCCTATTATGATTACCTCCTTAATTCTGGCAATCAGATAAACCTCTAGTTGGGACAAAATCTGTTTATTTAAACTCAAAGCGCTCTAAGTCATATCAGTTAATCACTCCTAATTTCCATCAAGACCTAACTGATAAAAGAATTTTCATCATAACAATACTTCAAAGTATTAAAAAATCTCCAGTTTTGTTGCTAAAATTCTGACTTCATTGCTGTGGTCAAACACACTCTAAAACTTCCAGTTAACTGACCTGCTGACCCAGTAAGGAACATGACCTGATCATCTTAAACAACCACCATTTAGATGACACAAATGCAATCAGCCTCAGAGATAAAACCAACAATATAGAAATTAGACTTTTCCATTCTATAACAATAATGTTGTGAGACTGCTTTATTAAAATCTAGGATTTGGGTTTTATCTTGAATTATAAAATAGACATTTATGAATTCTAATAATGCCAGTCATTTCAGAGGTAAGAAGAAAAGATGCTGAAAGGAAGCAATAAATTCCAGGGAATTAGTGCAGAAACCAGCAGAAAATGAAGATGAAAAAGCACAGGAGGTGGAAAGAGAAAGTACTGCGTGCGGTTGTTAGGTAGAGGAAAGTAAGATTGATCACGACAGCATGATGACAGAAATGAGTGACTTATGAGTTAGTAGTAAGAGAAATTCTGTGATACTGCCAGAATCAGGAAATTAAAAAGGTGTGAAATTTAAATGAGAGGCTGTGGGATGTCTGGTCTTCCCCTAGTCAGAAGATACATCATGTAGTACAGCCAATTTTTTGTCAAGTATTCCCTCTGCAGAAGCGGTTGGGCAGTTGAAGGTAACAACTGGCAAGAATTTGTGTCTCAGGAAATGAATGTTAAGGTTAGAACAGGATCTTATTTTGACTTATTTGGTTGCCTGGACCTCCTACTTCCTCCATTCTGTGGAACTATAAAGTGTCTTGCTTGGACAGAGATCATTTATACAACAATTTTTTGTGTCCCTTCTTATTCTGTATAAGTTAAAATAAATTTCAGATAAGAATTTTACGGTGGTAAAATGGATCTGAGTCAGAGTGAAAGGAATGCGTATTTGCAGGAGTCTAGTTATATATATATCATGTTTTGGCTAGAAATTTAGAAATACAGGTTGTAGTTGCAGGACAAAGTTGCATTGATCTAGCAGTTATGCACTTCTCTGGAATATTCTTGGAGTTAAGATGTTTCCCAGATTTATCACTCTTATGTGATAAAAGGAATAAAATGAGCATCCTTTATGTGGCTTTTTCCAGTCTAGTGTATCAATATAATGCAGAGGTACCGGTGAGTCCTCTTTGTCTCTATTTCGTAAGTTGCATCTCAAAGAGGCTCATCAATATGAAATTAATATATAATATGAAAAATATTAAATGTATTTTTTCAAAGTTCCAGCAAAGAGGTCACATTCTTAGGGGTTTTTATCAGTTATTTGGATCAGAGAATAAATAAAGCCCATTACTTAAGGGCTTTATTTTGATTTTCTCTGTAAACCTGTGAGTTGCTATTTCTGAAAGAAAACACTGGAAGAAACAACTAGTTAGACGTAAACAAAGCAAAGAAAGTTTATTTATAGGTTTTCTCTTCTTTGAACTACATATATTTCCTTCAGGAGCCTGAAATCAGCATTGCTCACTCTGACAAACTGGAGCCAAACCCCCCAAATATCTGAGCAACAAGGGTAGACAACTCTTAAATAGCTGTGGAATGCGCTGTTTGTACCAGTGGGAATGTAAAGGGAGATGGTGGATGTTTGTGTAGTCCAGTGTTGGAAACTTTGCTCAGTCAATATGCGAATGTAGTCGCATACCTTTTAGAAGTGTAGCAAACCACTAAAACATACATAAATTAAATGGATTCTTCATATTCGTAGGTTCCCTGCATGATGTTAGATTGTTTAGCTTTCATGGGTTATTTTGCTACTTTCAATGGTGCTATTAATCATACTTTCTCATTTTCTTTCACTGCTAGGATTTGACAAGGATTTTCTTTCACCTTGAAAAATTGCATATTCTGAGGAGTTTCTTCGCAGTGCTCCCGTACACTTAGCACACCCTGCTGAGTGAAGGCAGCTTGTTTTCTGCACTGCAGTTCTTTCTGAAAGATGGTTTCAAAACCGTGGGTTTGATCTCTCTCTTGGTAGTGCAAGATCATAAACAAATATGTCTTTCAAATTTTTCTATTTTTCTGCTGGAAGCCTTTATAATTCCATCGAAGAGGAAACTGAACTAACTCAATAAGCAATGGACCGTAAGGCAGTAAACTGATACGTTGTTAATTTTTATTGCTAAAGTTTCTTTCTACTACTCTGGTTCAAAATGCTATTAATATTTTATTATGCTGATTTTTTTATGATTGCAATGGCAAATCCTTCTGATATTCTACTCAATATTTTTTGTTGAGATGTGTTGGCCATAGCAAGCAACAAGGCAGGGAGTGTAACAATATCTCCATCCAAATGAACAAAGAAAGAGACCAGACACGTTACAAATGGACCTGCAAGTGTTGGCCAGGGCTAACAAAGCACCTGGGTGGCTGCTCCAGGAACCTGCTCTAGCAAGGCGTTGGAAGAAGAGTGTTAAATGCCTGATGAAGAGGGAAGAAAGGGATATGAAAGTATTATGAACAATTGTTTGTGGTAGGTGCTCAGGAGCTAGGTAAGGAAATATATGAGCTTTGGCAATCTCCTCTGTCCCTTACCATTTTTTATATATTGTAATAGCAGACTGAGAGCCCAGGGGGAGCAGGACCTTAGAGATTAGAGATCTGTAGGCATAAATTCTCATTAGGTGGCAGAGGTGGCTTCTCTGGTTCAAGTTACAGGGATAATTTCTCTCTACTTGTTCAGGTGCTTCTGCACTGTGTTTAATAGCACACTATAAGTGCCATGTTTGTTTTCCCTCCCAGCCTTAATTTCTCATGTTTGTTGATTACTGAGCAGAATGAGACCCCAGTCTTGACTAGGCTCTGCCATGTTCCATCTGGCCAATATAAAATCCTGTTTAAAGGTTACCAAGGTACTGATTTTGCAGACTCGATTCACAATGTTGTTTGTTAAATAGCTCTGAATACAAAAACACAATCTGCTCCACCAGATTGGGTTTTGGTCCTTCAGGTCCATTATTCTGCTTCAAGCAGTTGCTTTGTCTAATGCTTCAGCAGAAGGAGAGGACAGACATAACATATCTTGCCAACAGTGTGAAGGTTTCCATAAGGGCAAAATTCCATTTTTAATCCTATGTCATCAGCTCCTGCCCATTGCCCACATTTGTCCTATCGGAAATAAATTTTAATATTTTCTCTGAAAATGATCACTTTTTTTCAAGGTCTGATATATGACCCTGTAATCCCTGCAGAAACGAATTTCACAGTCTATCAGCAAACTTCCTGGAGAAGTGTTCTCTTTTCTTTCAAAATTGCTTATTACAGTGTTCTACTTCTTATAGTTAATGTGTATTTGAGGTTAACACAGAGATTCTGAAAATCTAACCCTCCTTTGAGGGTACTGATGTAAATCAGACATAACTCAGTTTATCCCTAAGCTTAGCTCAGATCGATTTAGTCCCTTGTACTGGTCTCTGATATGGTCTGTGATTTGCAGAATTTGTTGTAAATTGGATAATATTCTTCAGTGAAATGAGTGTATGAAGAAAAAAGAGACGCATCTATACGGCATTTGTTTGTGACTGTGGAAGATTATTTTCAGACATGCTGATCCAGGTAGCCAATGTTACAGTTTTTTTAGGAACTGCAATCCATAAACTTCCTACTTGTCCCACCACCAGCAACACAACTAAACAAGGATAAACAGGGATTTAGTGTCTAAGTGCTCTACTGGTCATTGTAGTCTCACAACTAGACCTTCAAAAGCCTTGGTCAGTCATTGCCTAACCCTCAGAGCATCTAGGGGCTCTGGCTGCATTTCTGCCAGCACTGTTCCCCAGCAGCCTGAATCTTAAAGGGTGTTGAGAATTTTGTATTTGTACCTTGGTGGCTTTGTATTGGGGTTCACTAACTACGCACCCACTTCCCTGTCTTCTTGTCGTGACCTGACAAGCTGACAGTTTGGAGCATGGCTTTTAAGCCTAAAGAAGGAGGAAATGGTGTTTTCCTTTCCCCACTCCATAGCCTAACGCTTGAGAAACTGCATGAGATACATTACCCAGGTAAAATGCTATCTGGTCTGTGGAGACCTGGATCTTCCAACAGCTGGGGTCCTTTGATGTGATCTGTCACATCTCTGGATGAAAATATTCATAAATTTTGGGCATCAGCCTTTTTTTCCCCGTCTTATAGGTTTCCATGTTGAACAGAATGCTTAGGTGCCTTATATGTGACTGTAATGTGTCAAAGCATCTCAACTGTGAATATTAAAAAACTGAGTTTGTGGCACTCAGGTTCCTGTGTGTCCCATCTTAGGAAGAAAACATTTAACTGGGAAACTATAGGCCAGTCAGCCTCACCTCTGTCCCTGGAAAGGTGATGGAGCAGTTCATCCTGGAGGTCATCTCCAGGCATGTAGAGGACAAGAAGGTTATCAGAAACAGTCAATGTGGATTCACCAAGGGGAGATCATGCTTGACCAACCTGATAGCCTTCTTTGATGGTGTGACTGGCTGGGTCCATGAAGAGAGAGCAGTGGGTGTTGTCTGTTTTGTCTTCAGTAAGGCATTCAACACTGTCTTACATAATCTCCTCACAGGCAAGATAAGGAAGTGTGTGTTGGATGAGAGGACAGTGAGGTGGACAGAGAACTGGCTCAACAACAGAACTCAGAGGGTCGTGATCAATGGAGCAGAGCCTGGATGGAGGCCTGTCACTAGTGGTGTTCCCCAGGGGTCTGTGCTGGGTCCAGTCCTGTTCAACATATTAATCAATGACCTGGATGAAGGGACAGAGTGTAACCTCAGCAAGTTTGCTGATGTTACCAAGCTGGGAGGAGTGGCTGATACACCAGAAGGCTGTGCTGCCATCCAACGAGACCTGGACAGGTTGGAGGGCTGGGCCGAGGGGAATGTGATGAAATTCAACAAGAGCAAGTGCAAGGTCCTGCAGCTGGGGGGGGAACAACCCCATGCACCAGTACAAGTTGGGGGCTGAACTACTGGAAAGCGGCTTTGTTGAGAAGGACCTGGGAGTGCTGGTGGACAAGTTGACCATGAGCCAGCAACATGCCCTTGTGGCCAAGAAGGCCAACAATATTCTGGGCTGCCTTACAAGGAGTGTGGCCAGCAAACTGAGAGAGGTTATCCTCCCACTCTACTCTGCCGTAGTGAGACCATATTTGGAGTACTGTGTCTGGTTTTGGCCCCCCCCATTTTTAGGACATAGAACTGCTTGAGCAAGTCCAGTGGAGAGCTACGAAGATGATCAGGGGACAGCCGTGTGAGGAAAGGCTGAGAGGCTTGGGTTTGTTCAGCCTGGAGAAGAGAAGACTGAGGGGGCATCTCATCAATACCTCTAAATATCTAAAGGGTGGGTGTCAGGATGATGGGACTAGGCTGTTTTCATTAGTGCCCAGTGACAGGACTGGGGGCAATGGGCACAAGTTGGAACACAGGAAGTTCCACCTCAATATGTGGAATAACTTTCCTGTGAGGGTGCCGGAGCAGTGGCGCAGGCTGCCCAGGGAGGCTGTGGAGTCTCCTTTCCTGGAGACATTCAAAACCCCGCCTGGATGTATTCCTGTGCCCTCTGCTCTAGGTGTCCCTGCTCAAGCAGGGGGGTTGGACAAGATGATCTCCAGAGGTCCCTTCCAACCCCTACCATTCTGTGATTCTGTAATGAGGAAGTCACACTGAGTGGTTGTCGTGGCTTAGCCGGCAGCTCAGCCCCACACAGCCACTCGCTCGCTGCCCCACCGGTAGATGGGGGAGAGAATTAGAAAGGTAACGCTCGTGGGTTGGGATAAGAACAGTTTAATAATTAAAATTAAAAGAAACAACAGAAATGCAATGTTAAGGAGAGCAACGAAAGGCACAAAAGCCCCGGGGGGGAGGGGGGGACTGAACCCCCAAAACAAACCGCACTCGACGCAGCCGCTCACCGCCCACCAACCTGACACTGCGCCTCCCCCAAGCTGCAAAGGCCCCCCCCCCCCGCCCCTAATATACTGGTCACGGTGTCACATGGTACGGAATGAACCTGCCATTGGCCAGTCGGGGTCAGCCGCCCCCGCCATGGCCCCGCCCCTCCCAGCCCCTCCCCCCCCGGCCACGCAGCAGAGCGTGGGAAGCTGGAAAGGTAGCCGACCCCCCACGGTGAGGAGAATTAACCCCCTCTCAGCCAAAACCAGCACAGTGGTTCTCCTCTGACTTTTAATGGACTACTTAGGTCATAAGACAGCAGTGTAGTATTGGGTCTATACACCTAATACAGGTAGTATTGGGTCTCAGGACAGCATTCACCCTTGCTTAGTTGTAAACCTGAGACTGGAAGGCAATTCAGTCTTAAGCTCTATTTTCTGTGTGACTTAGATTTCCATTTGGTCCCTGCTTCACTGAGAGATCCTGCACCAAATGTGTGATTGGTAACGGACTGGTTCAAATGAGAAAATTGCAAAGATCTTTCTACAGTGTTTAAAGATTCATTTTTATTTGCTTGGTGTAGAGATGCAGTGAAATTTTCTGTCAGTCCATTTAATTCTTTAAGATAGTGCTTAAAGTTTAAAATGTATTTCTCATAATTTATAGCATTTTACTGAACTCATGTAGTCTTAAGAACCCTTCTTCAGAAAATATTTAAAAATGCATTTAACCAGTTTAATACATACTTAATAGATACTTGTTTCCTGCTAAACCAGCTGTTTTTTAAAAGAAGCATACATGTGCTGGTTGTTCTTCCAGTCAGCTTATCATTAGGAGCGTGCAAAGAACAAGTATTAATGTCAGTTTAAATGTTCTTGGTGGTGAGAATGTAGATATTTTTATTCTATTATAATCATAAAGCTCTGAAAATATAAAAAATTATAGAGTGAGCTATCAAATCCAGAACTATTGAAATAATAGCAAAAAAGCTAAAATTCAGGTGAGACAGTATTCATACTTAACAGATGTTTCAATTCACTACTGATGGTCACAGAAGGGAGTCTGCTTGTAAAAGATGGAGGCTGTCAGCTTAATTTGTATAGCTGTGAGGAATAAAGGCTAACTCATGCCAGTTTTGTTCTGATGACCTTAAAAAGAGATGGTCCAATATTCTGTTACCATTTCCCTGAACCACCTAAATGCACTTAAATTTTTTCTAACATTGTTTTTAATGATGATATATACGAATGAAGTCAATGCAATAACAAAGGTAAAAAAAATAAAAATTAAAACCTATTCTGCATCTGACAGGGTGAGCTGAGTAACTCATTGTCTTCAGTACAAGCCTACTGTTTGGCTTTTGTGCAGCAGGAGGCAGTATGTAATTCAAAAGCTTTACTTTCAAGACTTACTGAAATTTGATTTCAGAAGTTGTGAAAGCACCATAAAACCACATCAATAAATCTACACATATATGCTAAACCCAACCATCTATCAATTTTCATGGAATCAGCCTTTCCTCTCTCCTGCAGAGAGGTAAATCTGTGTATTAAATTTTGTCTATGTCCATTTCCAAAGACAAAGAAATAGAATAATTATTTATGAAGGGATAAGTCTCTTTATAAAATATTCTATTTCAATATTTTAAAGCTTTCCCCAAGACTGAATCCAATTTTTCCCGATCCTTTCACTATGGTGTAGTTTTTGCTGTCTTTTCCTGTGTTTTCCTGCTGCCTGCGTGTCTTGGAAAGAAGAGGGAGGTTGCCGATGTGACCCATACTCTCTGCCCCTGGTGCTACACTGCAGCGAAAGGAGAGTTGTCCTTCTGTGATACCCTTGGGAGGCATTCAGTAAATGAGGGAGCTGCTTAGGAGTTGATGAAATAACACTTGAGCAGCTGAGACTTTGAAATAGTAGCTTAAGTTCAGATATTCCTATCTATGTATCTCACCATCAAAAGAGGTAAGAGCACACCTTCTTAAAAATGGAAGCTGCAGTTTTTTTTTCAGTCAGCTAACAAAGGAAAGATTAGATTTTCCCAAATCTTAAAAAAATTGAATATAAAGCTACTTAATAATTTCAGGGTACTCTCAACACTCAGGTAAGAGAGCATTTTGAGCACAAACAAAACAAGCATGGTAATAATAGCTGGCGTAAAATGAGTTATTTTCTGTCTCTAGATTTGTAAACATTAATGGCTTAATACATATTCTATCTCCAGCCAGTTAAATTAATCCTCTCAGCAGAAGCAATATAAATTTACACTATATTTTCCAGATGATTTTGCTTACTTCTGATCCCCTTTAGTACATAATGTGCTGTAGCTCTAAGAAAATTAATGCTTACAAGTATAGATGTTTATATGAGTCAGCAAAGCTGGCATAAAGTTGATGACACCTTGTACGCCCAAAGGAGCTGACATTCACTGCTTAATGAAAAAAAATCCTGATCTTCAGGCCAATTATATTGCTATAGATTAATGTGCCAATGAGTCTATTTGAAAACATTATCTTGTGCTTGCATAGCAATTTATGTAACTCAGATTGCAAGAAAGAACAAATGAACATAACCCATTAAAGGCACAAGTCAAGAATAACCCAACTGAATTCAAAATGCTGCTGTTTCAGCTAGAATTAGCTGATCTGTTTTAGTCTATGTGAGCTCTCTTAGACAGCAGTTTCCTCATGCTGAACTTGGTCTCCATTGGAATAAGATGCTGGTTGTAGGTTCCGCAATGAATCTGTAAGAGTGCTCTCATTGTCCCCACCATTTTACTTCTTTATCTTGAAAATTTCCTGTTATATAGCAAGAACAGTCTGTGACTTCATACCATGCCTATGTATTGCACCTCTCTCTGCATTATTGTGCTTTGCTTTTACCCAAGAAACAGCAGATCCCAAAGTAGAAATTAAGGACTATAATGAACAAAGAGAAAAAAAATCTCCTCATTGCAGAGTGTTGTTAAATGTGTTTCTTCCATGGTTGTCAGTGGGAATTCAGCATTTTACCCTTGGTGCAGATATTGAGACATGAAAGTTTCAAATTAAAGGTATTTATCAAATTAAGGCATTATTTTTGCAATGAGTGTAATTAAGGAATAGCTCTGGAAACTGCTGTGTTCTGAGTAACTGGCTCAGCCTTGTAAAGGAAAAAGATGAATCTTCTAAATGCTTCTAAGGTAAAAGCAGCAATAATCAGCAAGTATGATGGCAGGAATGAGAAACTAACCGCAGACTCAGGGGTAGGGAGATGGATGATATCTAAACAATGCCACAGACAGCTGTGTATTGGGGTGCCCAATTTTTTGTACAATGGTAGTGACAAAGACTTTTTTTTTTGATTCAGTAGAATTTTTCAGGGTAAAGATCATGCTTAGTAATGTCATGTTTTTAGTAAAACAAGCAAAGATATCCCATCAAGTTAAAAAATGCATGTATGATTTGCTTTTAGCAGATGTATTTCATCTAGAATAGTCTAGATAAAGTGCTTTGATATGTCAGGAAAATTACATTTTATTAATTCCCATGTAGATTATTTCTTTTTGGCTTGTCTCAGAATTCAAATGGTCCTCTAATGGTTTACTGAAACTCTCACAGAGCCTCTTAGTCACTTCTTGGGGAGAGACTAGCTCAGACTTCATGTTGGATCAGATGCTGTAAGAAGAAGGTGAAGATCAGTGCTGTGCTCCTGCATAGAAGATGTCTTGCCAGGCAGAATTTTGGAGACTTAAAATTCCCTTGAAACAGTGGAACTGTGAACTGTCTCATTACTAAAAGTTTACGTTTGGCCCAATGATATAAGGAAGTTCAGTTTGGCCTGACTGAAAACTACTCAACATTTCAGATGAAAAAATTCTGATTTTAGATGCAAAATTAATCCTCAAGTAGTAGGCCCTGAGGGGTTTTTTTAGTTTTTTTTTTTTGTTTGTTTGTTTTTTTACAAGTGCTGTTCTACTGTCATCTACTCAAAATGCAGCATTTATTGCAAGTGCAAGAGAGTTCTTGAGCAAAGGCATAATCTTAGCTGGACTTGATTTTTGCTCTAGCCATGACAGCCTATGGACAAAAGCCGGAGCCGGAAGTAGATGGAGGTAATTCAGTTTACTGCTAGCTTGTATAGCTGGTAAATTTAAAAAGCTTTGGGCACATGAATGCTTCCTCATCTTAAAAGGAAAGTAGGGAGGGGATGCGTGAGTAAGTGACATTTATGGCATAAAAGAAGGTGTTGGCAATAATGATGTTGGTGATGGACTATTTTAAAAGACAGAAGCAGTTAATACTCAAACCTTGTCAGGGTGCTGACAGTAGTCTGGTCGCCCCTCCGGCAGCTGCTGTGCATGGGTAGCAGAAGAATGATTTTGTGCTCACTTTTTCTGTAAAGGCCAGTGAACTTCTGAATTCTCAGCCTCTTTCTGTACTGCTAAATAGAAGAGGAATGGGGAGTTATTTCAAACACTGCTCTACTGATCATTCAGACTATTTATGCCCTCTGCATGCTACAGTAAATGTTTCGTTCTGTGTCAGCTGGCACGTTCTGAGATGTTTTCTGGGTATGGCTCAGAGGACAGGACACTATGCCCAACAGCAGTATCAGATTTGGCTCCCAGCATGTACACCTCCGGCACTCTTTCAGCAGACTTTGTCTTCCCAAACTGCTCACATGTCTTCGTGGCACACTGCCAAGCATGCTGCATAGTTTCATGCTGCAAAGCACCTTTTTGATGGGCTGTAACACAGGCTTTATTTCAGACACTTTGGAATGAGAACGCTCCCCTACCCCCATCTTAGGTGCATCTTAGGGCCATAAGGGTGCTAAACAGGTCTGTGGCCCTGTTTCATTTAGCGGTACACTGTGTGGTTTCAGTGTCAACTCAGATGTGTCCATAGAAGAATGACAGGAGTAACAAACATGCTGTAGATTCATGCCTTTTGTGCTGCACGATAGCTTCTCTATGTAGGAAAACCATTTATATAGCAGCAATCAAAGTTGTGGCTATAAATGACACCGAAACCTTCCCAACATACTTGACTTTGGTAAGAAATACATTTGCCTGAGTGAATAATTTTTAGCCTGTGAGCTCTTTAGGAACTGTTTGCTTAACTGTTCTTTCTCAGTGTTTTGTGCTCCCTGCTGAAGTCATCTTTTGGTTGCCTTCTCCTTGCTTGAATGACAGGAGATATGAAATAGTTACTTCTACAATCAAGTTTTGAAGAATAATCTTCTAGGAAATAATGAATTCATTTTTTCCTTGTTATTATCTGAAAATATGACTACAGGTAACTTTATCTTGCATATTTCAACTGTGAAAATATTTATAAGTCAGGTCTTTACCATTTAACAAGTTTAATAAGAGTTCTATTTATGTCAGGTAGCCTTCACATCGCACATTGGATATGCAGTGAAATACAAGCTTGTAAGTCTGAGAGGTCACAATAAACATCTTACTCTCATCAACAAAAATCAATTTACTTAGCTTTAGTTTAAACCTGCCCTAAAATTCAAACAGTATTTATCTCCTTCAGGGGCCAGAGAAACTAGCTTTTTCTAGACAGATGCACAGCTTTGAAAGACATACAATACACTCCTAGTCTGTCAAAGGTACAGAGAATTTTAAGCAGTTTGGCATTATCATAACTGTATTAAGCTATGTTTGGTTTTATCATGTCATGTTCTTTGACATTCTGCTTGGCGTGTGTGTGCTGCCTGTCAATCAGAAAGTCAGCATGTCATGAGGGAACTTCACTGCAGAAATGGTGCTACTCAGAGAATTCAGATGAGCTTAAGGAAAAGGAGCAAGGAATGCTTGACAGCTGTGAGGAGAATTTAGGTGAATCTCAGTCTCATTAAGTGTATGGTTAAAAACATGCATAGGGTTGGGATGGTAGAGGGAAAGTCTCTGACATAATTCCAAGACTCCTTGTACTGGAAGTGCTTTTTAAAACTTTATGGTTTTCCACTGGTGAGAAGAGTAGTGAAATGAGTGAGCAGCAAAGCATAACAATTTATTTTTAAAGTTAAATAGGTAGTTACTAAATTATTTAAAGGATGCGTGTATATCTATAGAACTTAAACTGAACATGGGGAAAACCAAAACAGGATGAATTCAGCTAAACTTCCTTTTGTGGACAACTTACGGCAAATTTGTCCTATGCTGTGACTTGGCTGTGGACCTGCTGCCCCTGCCTTGTTTGATGCTACTATCACTGTAAGTCAAGTGGTGGCAGAAGATGTTCCTGGGGCCTGGAACCTGACCAGCAACAGAATCGGCTTGTCACAGTGGTCCCTTCACCAGCCACCTTTCAGCCTGTGCTGGGGCCTTGCTCAGGTGTTAGGAAAAGGGAAGGACGATCCTAACAGGCAAACTAGGTAAGGCCATCCTGTTTGGGAGGAGAAAGGAATTCAGTAGTATGGACATGGGCTGGTCCATGGCATTTAGTTTTGCTGTCATAGAATGGTACTGCCATGTTTAATTTACTTTTCTGTAGATATCAAGTTTTTCTATATTACTGGTAAACTGCTGCTCTGACTCCTTTAATTTCTCCTCCACAGCTTTGGGGGTCAAAGTGTGACTCTTGTATACGTTCAGAGGAATGAAGAAGAGAAACACAAGATATAGGACCTATTTGATAATTATGTAGAGTGCAAGTGATGGTAGTTTCTGCTGCGCACCTACTCTCCAAATCTGGAAGATTAGGAGCAGCTAAAATGGACTGAGGATTGTAGTGGATCTTTGGCTTGGTCTTTCCTCTAACTTCACAGTCATCACGGCGATATGGGCATTGCTCTGCCCTGTTGAAAATGGTTACTGTAAGTTACTTCTCCAGGGCTTTGACAAGGAGAGAGCTGGAAATTAGAATGTGACTATAAAAGCCGAACAGAAGCATTTGCAAGGTTAATGCTAGAGGCAAGTAAAAAACCTGACGTGCTTTATGTGGTCATGGAAAAATTACACTTTATCTCCAAGACAATGCTAAAGCTGGGTGGTAAATACTTTGATGGATCCTTCTCTGTGGAAAAACAAAGCTCTGGCAAATTAAAAAACTCTGTGGAAACAGCAAAATACTCACCAGATTTTTGGTTTCGGAGAATTTGAACAAACCAAGATATTCATGCAGTATTGTAACATTGAATATTCACTATTTTTGCCATTAACTTTTTGATTTTTTTACATGATTTTTATTGCAACTTCTTTCTATGTTATATTATTGTCTACTTAAATAAAGTATTTTTAAAAAGTCGGTTTGAAATCTGTAAATCCTCCAAAACACATAACTTCAATCTTCAGCATGACTTTATTAAATTCCAGAAAAATAAGACTGAAAGAAAGATTTGTCATAGATGCTGCAAGTTCTTTCATTTCCCTCATCTTACAAAGATCAGGAACTGTGAAGCTTAGGAGGTGAAAAAGCCTGTTCCTTCTTTCCTCTTAGGACCCAAGACATACTGCAAAGACTATGCCAGTTCTAGTTGACTTTCAGATGCAGATAGACAGGTTTGAACTCCCAGCTTGGAGCAGGCTCAGCTTTTTTCTTGTAAAGACAAGTTGGGTGATATACCTGGGAACTTTCAGAAAAAGGAAGAGATTTTATTGGTAGTGAGAGATAACTGGCTACAGAAGAGTTATTTCAGAAAACTGAAAGCAGAACTGAGCTCAAGAGTTATTCATTTTAATCAGACTAGTGTTGCTTTAACAAAGCATACTGAGTCTTTGCTGATTTTGTAATATTTAATTAAATTTGGAAGGTTAGGTAGAAAAGGTATGTTTTCCAATTAACCTTTACCTCATTAAAATTTCTTTGTAAGTTGCAAGCAGTTCTTTAGAACACATACTGTTAAGCACTATCTGGCCATATTATTTCCTGTTATACTTGCTACTTATCTAAACCTGAACCAGGATATCTTTATTTTAAATTCCTACCCTGGGAACATGTATTGCTCTACATAGATCACCACTGATTTACATCATACTGTCTATCTAACACCTGCAGAATGTAATCTGATTGAACGTGATTTTTGCATGATGTAAAGCAGGATTTTTCTTTATATCTAAACAGAAGTTGCAGCAGGGATTAATATGACTCATAAAGAGCTAGCAATTCAGAAAAGAAAGCTTTTGAAGAACACAGCCAGAAAGCTAAAATATTGGCACTGCTTTTCTTCCACCTGGGAGATATCTGGCCCGGAACTCTGTTTACCTCTGAGTTCTCTGGTATGGTGTGCATGGTGTTTTCTTGAACATCTATGTTATGCTGAAGTTCCTAAAATTGAAGAGAGAATAGGAGTGTGCTGTAATGTAGTTTGAAACTTTTATGATTTGTGAAGGTTTTGCCAGTAAGAAGTTGATTTTTTTTAAAGCTACTGGCAGAAGTAATCATGAGAGAGGCAAATGTCATTCAAATGGAATGTAAGAGTTCAGTGTCACCAGCATCTTTATGAACTGTTGTTTTTGCAACTGTGGCAAACCTGCCTATAATTATGTGTGCTCTGATAACAAAGAGATAAAAACTCAGACCAAGATACTGAAAAGCTGTTAACGAAGGACAGAGGCTTATTGAATATAGACCTGGAGGTGGTGCAAAATATGGAATGCAAGATACTGCTTTAGACCAATCTCATAAGATCAGTGGGGCTGGTCTTCCTAAAATGATCATAAATTGCCTTCTAAAATAGTTTTGTTCATTCAAAACTTGTTTTGTTTCAGACCAAAATCTTTTGCAGACAAATTTGGAAGCTTACTACCTTCTTCTTATTTAGACCCAAATTTATACTATACTACAATATTATTCTGAGGATTATGCTGGAGCAAGGAGTAGCCATTCAGAAATATTTGACTTGGCAGAAAGCTAACACAGGAAAAGGAATTAATTGGTTTTGCACAAGGACATGGTAACCATTTTTATTCTAAGACAGATATCTTAGCAATCTTCATCCTTCATTTCCTAAAGTCATCTTCCTGGATTGAGAAGGATAAAATTAACTTGTTTAAATTTACTCATACTGCAAGCAGGTATAACTCCTATTAATGCTGATGAGAAATGTACTGAACTTACTGAGGCTGAAGTTACTTAATTCTCCAAAGCAGCTTATATTTCTTTTTCATGGCTGTGATCATTCCCTTCCTCTACCATAATTATATTCCATGCTATATAGGTCTCAGCATTTTATCCTGGAGTTACGCCCCAGAATAATTTCTTCAGGGATTTTTGTGATCACACCAGAAAATTTCCATTGCTTTGGCACATGAGAAAGAAAGAAAAAATATTTTTTAATGAAAAATTTTAACAATTCTATATTCTCTCTTCCTTGTTAGCATTATTTATCTATGTTAAAAAATTGAAAAATAAAATTCCATCTTCATAATTGACTCAGCTGAATGTCATACCTAATTTTAACATTTTGGGATTTTTGGATATCCTTTCTCAGACAGGAGTTTAGCAATAAAATGTTTTTAACAAAACAGTACTAAAAACACAGCCAATTGCAAAAGATAAACCACACTTTTATGTTCACTTGAGCCCAAGGTACTTAAAGTCAACCTACTACTGAGTTTCTTGTAATGCAATAAAGATTTTAGTATTACACATGCCTGATTTTCTTCTTACCGTTTTTACGTCTAAGAAACTTTACAATTTTAATGTGTTTAAACTTATCCAAAAGCCCATAACAACATTTCTTTATTTTATGCCCCTTGTGACACATAGGCAGTCTTCAGGCATTTTTTCAGGACCTGAGAATTTATGGAAAATAATACTGCGCCCCAGCCCTTGTGAGAGACACAGAGCTCAGGTCGCAGAGGGCCAGCCGTGGTCCTTGGCACTGGCTGACCTGTCAGCACCAGCTCATTGAATTGCACTGTGAATTGCATGGTGAGAAAAGAAAAAAATAATCCTTGCATTTCTTAAGTTGGTTTTCCTTTAGGCTGCAGCTTGAAGAGCAGCTTCACATGTAGGTGGAATATTTGGCCTTGAGTTTATTTCCTTGTGTAACTGCACTGCAGACTCGGTGCCTGCGCACAGCTGCCCGTTCCTCTGAAAGCCTTTAGGCTTAAAAAATGTCTTCAACACAGCAATCCAAAGTAACCCAGAAACCTGGCAGCACCCATTAGCTCAAAAAGCCCTGCTGTGAGCCTAAAACTGTAAAGGGGGAAACCAGACATCACATTTTTGGCACAAGAGGTGTCTGGGAGATTCTCAGCTTTCCTGATAGCTGCACTGGCAGCAAAGTAGTGCAGCCTCCTCTAGTACCCCAACTGCTCTCTGTATAGAAAACATCACAGGAAAAAAATATTTCATGCCAGGGAGGGTGAGTGTTTAGCCAGCTTGCTTTTCTTCCTTGCTGTTCAGTCTGCAACATTAGTAACCTCCATGACTGCCACCACGTTTTAAAGTATCTGGCATTTTTACCAAGAAATGCACCTCAGGTTATTCTGTGTAATGGAAGAAAACAAGCTCCTGTTAAAGAACCCAGGAAAACACAAAAAAAGGCATCAAAACTTTCTATATGTTTAGCCTTTTGAGCTGGGAAACAAGGATAGACGCCAGTTACAATTGGCATTCTAACAAATGCAATAGGTTAGAAACCCAGTGGGCAAATAAACTGAGGCTCAATATGCAATTTTAAGACTCAGGGGTTTTTAAGCCAAGCCGTGATTTTTTTAGAACTGACTTGTCACCTCTGAAAGATCATTGTTGGCAGGTAGTCAAATAACAGGACCATCACAACAGTATGCAAAATAAGGGCTTAGTGAAGTCTTCTTTTGGGCACTGAGGATATTTTCTTGATGACTCCCTCAGCCTGACTCAGCAACCTGGATGTTGCTGAAGGATCCAGCAGGACATGAAAAGTCTATAGACAGCCTTGGTTCCTAATAAGCTTTTGTAAAATAAAACTGGGTAAAGTTTGAGTAACAAAGCGATGACTCAGGCCCATATTTAGATTGTTAGGACCGACCGCAACGCTCCAGACAACCTGAGTAATGTGAGTCCCTTCAGTAGATCTCAGCATGTGTGTCACTGTGCTGACAGTGGACTGACTGCCTAATGCATCCCAAATGAAAAGGCAGCTCACCTGTCAGCAGAACACATGCACTGACAATAAGCAAGATACTTTATAGCTAGGGGGGGACCTACCTGTTTCAGAGAAGGTTGCTCTTCTGAAGATGGGGATACTGGACTATCCACAAGTATTGTTGCTACTTTCACTAGCTAGTCATCAGGTCAACAAAAAAAGTTGTGTTTTCTGCCTCATAAATCCTCTTTGCTTGTTTGTTTCCTTTCTACAGAAATCCAGCAAGGACTTTTTGTTTTGCTTTTCTTTAAATGCTGATACATTTCAACCGTTCGGGGCCCTGATCCTGCCTCAAGTCACTGCAATGATATAAATGTAGGTGTTTTTAGCAGTATTTCTATTCACTGGAGACTAAAACATATCTGCAAATATGCATAATGTATTGTTTTAAATCAGAATTATGCTAGAGGACTTCGATGTTGTCTAAATCTTCCAGAAAGAAAAGAATTCTATATTTTCTTACATTTAGTAATCTGATAGGATTCCTTGAGTTAAATGGGTCTGGGATGATTTCTTAAGTAAACATAGACTTTAGTTTGGGATTGAAATTAGATTTTTAGAAACTAGAATATTAGGACTATGGTATTGACACTGACAATTAAGGTAAGTTACATCCTTTGCACAGAAATTTAATGAAAAAAATTGCTATGATGTATTTCAAAATTACAGTATGATCACTTCTTTTTATTCTTTGTAACCATTACATGGCATATTTTTACAGAGGTGCTACCTAATTATGTTGTAATTAAAGCGATTCATCAAATAGAACTGAAAACAAAACTGGTAATCAGTGAGTCTCTTCCATTCACAGAATGTGTAAAAAAAGGTGTATCTTGTAATTAGTTTAGAGTTGTTTACTTTAGAACAAGTAAATCAAAATTATAATAATTTTTCTTCTTATCATCTGCTAGAATAGTTTACCATATATTTGCAGTGCGTAACAATGCCTTTTATAGGTGCGACAACAGGCCACTCCCAGGAATTATCAGCACAGCTACAATAATAATAACTATCCAGAGGATAAAAAATGTAACCTCTTACTAAAGGTAATTAATAAGACAAGATTTTAAGTTCTGAGGCAATATCAGAAGTTTATTTCTGTTTGTAAGGATTATGTATAACTGAAACATCAACTATTTATTGTTTGCGTTGATTGAGCTTACTTTCCTGTGCAGAGGTGAGTGAATACTTCTGGAAAACCAAATGCTGCAGTACACAGTATATTGATTAAAAATGCACCTCCTTGGGAATATTTACAGGCTTCAGTTGTCTTTCTGCTAGAAAGGTTTGACCATGCTTCTAATTGCACTGGCTATAATCGCTTGACTTTTAGGTAACTGAGAAAAGTGGGTTCATTTCTCCCCTGAGGTGCTCCATTGCAAAAATCTGAATAGACAACTTCCGTGAGCTGCGTACAACAAGCTTTGGTTTTGGCCCATTGCTCTGCTCATGAAGTACAGAAGAAAGAGGGGCAGTCTGTCACTGCTGTTTTTTTTTGGGGACGTCCTGTGTGCACTCACATACACATGCATGCACACACAGCTGGTGGGCTATGGGTCTGCTCACACCTCCTCTGGGACCAGTAAAAGGCACACGCTGTGATATTTGATCACATACCACAGCTTTAGCATGGAGCCTGCTGGCATGTCCTGGCAGCAGTATAACCCTGGGGATCAGAGCACTTGTGGAAATAGATGCCACGTTTCTCCCTGCTACATCCTGGACCAACGACAGATTGAACACCAGAGAGTGGCAGCTGGACCCTGGCCCCCGGCCCCCTCCTGTCCTCATGCCTGACACGGAGTGCAGCGGAGCCTTTTCAGAGAAAAGGAAAACTTAACTGAGATCTCTTTTTGTTTTGACTGCTGGAAGTATATTTAGCCTAATCATGCTTAAAGCAGGTAATGATGAGCCATCCTATTTATTTATGGAAATTACTTTCTGCTAGAAAATAAATCTGTTTTCCTTCTGAGTACAGACCCAAGCCCATCCTACTTCTATCACTCACTGTACTCCCCTATATTTATCCACCCACACAATCTATTTGAAGCTACAACCATTTGTAGGACTCGTCTTATCCTCCCAGACTTTGCAAAGACTGCCTGGAGAAACAGATCAGCTTAAGTAAGCTTTGTTTAGGGGCTCCTTTTTTTCCTATTCATTTGTTTAAAGAACATTTGGCTGAAATATAACTTTTGCTCTTTTACAGCTGTTTTTGCTTTTTTAGTAGCAACAAATCTTTCATTGTGTGACAAGCTATTTCCAGGACAACCCATTATGATATGACAGAAAATTACAGCTTAAGTGAGGAGGAAAGAGAAGGAGCAGATGATATCTCATAACCCCACAAACAAATCCTGTTGTCATGAAAAGTATGCCTATTAATAGCTACAAAGATGAAGGAAAACAGGTACGATTTACAATTTTAAAAGGTTGTTACTAAGCTGAAGATTTTCCTAAGCACTTTGAGCTCCTTTTTGATAGTGATAAGCCACTATCAGTTCTGAAAAATGCCTAGCAATAGGCACTGAAGAAAGAGATACAGCATAGGCAGACAGGAAACACTCTTGAAGC
Organism: Phalacrocorax carbo; assembly: GCF_963921805.1. Taxonomy (NCBI): domain Eukaryota; kingdom Metazoa; phylum Chordata; class Aves; order Suliformes; family Phalacrocoracidae; genus Phalacrocorax; species Phalacrocorax carbo. The sequence goes on along the minus strand of NC_087514.1, from coordinate 31,729,678 downwards.
TTAATCACATGCAAATTGGAGATTAATAGATTACAGCTGACTTCAGTGCATGTGAGTAATACGGTGTAAAGCCTTCATGTATCTTCAATTTTAATTCCACATTAATCTTTTGGTGTGAATCATTCTTAAAAAGAAGACCTCAGAATTGGGAAGATAGACCAAAGAAGCCTCAGCTTCTCTGCTATTGAAATCAATAAAACCATTTTCAAAGTTGGGGGTTTTGTTACATAAATGCCTTTCCCTTAGAAGAGGTTAGAAAGTATTCCCAAAAATTACTTGCCCAGTAAGGTCTAGAAGAGATTGAGGGTTCTTTAGTGATGCCTTGTGCGTCCCTATCCAGATATCTATTTAGGGACAGAAGTCAAAGTAACATGTATTTACAAGGCGTCAGCTTCCTTTATTTTGTTATTAAGATACATGGAAGACAGTTGCTGATTGTTAGTTAAAGTGTGAGCTGAAGGTGTGTGCAGCACCACATGAAACCTCCTTTATAATATTATCTCTGCCATGGATTCACAAGAATACAGACCTTAAGCCAGACAAGACCATGATGATAGATGATCTGTTGTACAATTTGGAAAAAATTCCTTCACTTCTTTGTGCCCCCGCTGCCCATCTGTGACATGATGGTAATCACAGGGTAAGTTCAACCTGACATTTTTCAAGGAAACATTTTTCATATCCCCAAATATGGTAGGACAGATTTATTTCTTTTTTAATTGCCATGCATGTTGAATAATTAATGGGAGGTAGGTACTTACTTGCGAGACTAAGAGGTTAGTTCTTGGGGCCTGATCCAAGTTCAACCTACTTTGAACATTTGAATACAGTGACTTAGGTGAGGGCAATATTGTTATGGAGACAAGCAAACTGTGTAGACAGCCTTGACCTCGATACATACTTTTTGTGCATTTCGGCCATGCTACTTTAACATCCTTTTTGCCTCTGTTATTTCCATTTATAAAAAGAGTACAATTATTGTTTCTTTATTGCATTAAGATGAAAACCATTGTTATGTAGTAGTAGAGCATATAGGCTAGATACTTAGCTCAGGAAAATAAGGGATGTGCCATTGCTGATTTATGCTAGCTGACCATCTGTTTCCTGAAGTAGAAAATATTTATCCATAGAATGCTTTCTGCATTGCTGGTGAAGGTATTAATGGATTTTTCTACTCCAACTTTGACCTACTCTTCAACCATGATATATAATTAATACTCTTAAGTCCATTTTTAAAAGTTTTTAAAAATTACTTTTTGATAGTTTTAGAAATTCAGGTTTTCTGAATTCAGAAACAGACATTTGTCTTAAATAATAAAAAAGGATGAATTCAGGTCAACTGATCATCATTCAGTGGTCAAAGAGAAAGACTCATTTATACAATTCACACATGATTATCAGTAAATTGTTTTTATATTATATGACTAGAAATATATCTGTTGTGTGATCACAGATAAAAGAATTGTAATTATTCTGTCTTTTATACAAAGATGAATGCAATAAAGAGATTTTGTACATGTTCTTTCATAGCAAGAATAGCTAATAAATTACCAACCGCAGGAGTCTGTCAGCTGGATACAGGATGCAGCATTCATTTCTGTAAATAGTTCACCGGTATGACAACTGCTAGTCTGACATCAAGAGAACTGAACAGTATTTTCCTCAAAAAACTTTATTCCCTTGAATAAAATCCTGGGCAGAATGTTATGTGGGAGCTGTGTCAGTAGGGAAGGAAGATAGCCCCTAAAATGGACTACTCACAGGCATTATTTACAACCAGAAGCTACTATAGGAGAAAATTTCTATTGAAAGCTAAAATGGTACTGTGGTTATTACAATAGCCTTTTCCTTCAGTGTATAAAAAGATAGCTTAAAAGGCATCTTTTAAAATACTCTTCCTTGACAAAGAAATGAATGTGTAGAGTTAAATAGACCTGCATTTTCCTCCATGTTGTAGACAGAAATGGTAAATACATGCAATTATCTTCATATTGCCAGAAGAGGTTCAGCATATGTGAGGAGCTACAGAGTTGAAAAACGACATAGCACTTACATGCATTCAGGAATGACAGGAACCTTAAGAAGGAGACTGATAGGACCCAGACTTCAGCTGATGTAACCTGACAGAGCTCCATTGAAATGAATGGAGCTATTATGATTCACGTCAGCAGAGGAGCTGGTCAATAAATGCATTGCTTTGGGACTTGAGCTTTTCTAAGATTACGGTAATTGTTAAGTGCTGTCGATATTTTATTTTTTCTTCTGGACTACATATATATTTATATCTTCTATGTCCCACTTGGCATCTTATAATACAAGAAAATTAGAAAATAGTCTTAAAGCTTTCTAATCTGTCAGTCCTTGAGTCCTTTTCAGGAAAAGCTCTCAGCACTCAGACTTCAGTGAGCTTTCAGCCTCATTACAAACTCACACTCTGTGTGGAAACGAGCAATTTGCTGTGCATGCAAATGTGTGCTGAAGCTGGTCGCTCCTTCTAGTGGGCTCGACTGGATTCACAATGTTGTGGTTTAACCCCAGCCAGCAACTGAGCCCCACACAGCTGCTCACTCACACCTGCCGGTGAGATGGGGGAGACAATTGGAAACATAAAAATTAGAAAACTCATGGGTTGAGATAAGAACAGTTTAATAGTTGAAATAAAATATAATAATAATAACAATAACAAGAGTAATAACAACAGTAGTAGTAGTAGTAATAATAATAATAATAATTGTTATTATTATACAAAGCCAGCGATGTATGATGCAATTGCGCACCACCCACTGACCAATGCCCAGCCAGCACCTGAGCAGTGGCCCACTGGCCAGCTTTCCCCCAGTTTATATACTGAATATGACATCATATGCTATGGAATATCCCTGTGGCCAGTTTGGGTCAGCGGTTGTGGCTGTGCCCCTTCCCAGCTTCTTGTGCAGCTCCAGCCTTCTCAGTTGGTAGAGCATGAGAAGCTGAAAAGTCCTTGATTTAGTGTAAGCACTACTTAGCAACAACTAAAATGTCAGTGTTTTACCAACATTATTCTCATACCAAATCCAAAACACAGCCCTGTACGAGCTACTAGGAAGAAAATTAACTATCCCAGCCCAAACCAGGACAACAATTTCACTTTCGTGACCCAGAAGTAAAATAGTGCTTTGAAGTCTGCCTAATGCCCTACTGCACGCTGACCTGGTCAGAGTGCTTTTAGCAACCTACCCTACAATAACAGCATTGATTCTCCAAGAAGGTGTCTAACTGTATGTAATTTTTAAGTATTCCTGTGCCTCAGTTGGAAGTATCTGAATTTCTTTTGATCTTGCCTCTTCTCTTTTCAGCAAAAAGCCTGCAAAAATGTATCTAGGGCCAAAAGGTTTCACACAGAGCCTTATCAATGACAGCTATCAATGACAGGTCATAATGGCCCTGTATGCCAGTACCCCAAAGTTGTCTCAGTCAACCATATTCCAAAAAATGTTGACCAGTGTAAAGCTGTGTGGGGACAGATTTAAAATTAAAATTTTACACGTGTTCCTTACATACTATACATACTTCTAAATTTCATAGAGTTGCAAAGAATCAATGTTGTTGAAATCCTGAGTAACTCGGGTTTTGAACACATCATCATGGACAATGAGTACTTCTGATTAGGCTTTTGTGCCTCTGGATGTCACTGTTGTTTTGGAATAATATAAACAATGTTATATGACAAAACAACAAATTAAAATGGTATAATCATACCATAACTGTCTTATGTTTGTTAAAAAGAACAAGGCTGAATGCATTGGTAATCTAAGAGGTACCATTCTTCCAGTGTAAGCGATGAACAGCTGAATATATAAAATAATGCTTACTTCAGTTTAATATTAGGTAAAAAGTTAAAAAACTCTATACAGTTCTTCCAAGATGAAAATCAGCTTCTCTGGTGTCCCCAGATGTGTTCCTTTGGAAAGGCTTAAAATGGACTATGAACCTTCATCACCCTGATGTGGCCTATTAGATTGTGTCAAGGATAAATATTGGTTTATTTGAGTTAGATGCAATGGTGAAATGTGTCAGGAGGAGGTGGGTAAGTGACAAGGACCATGCACTAGCATTGCTGCTCACAGCTGCTCAGGAAAGGAGTGGAGCTTGCTTTTCCCAAGTAAATCTGTCATGCATTTGTAACAAATTTGGGAGCAAAAAGAAGGAAGGGAAAAATCATACCTTTATTCTTTTACAGACTCTTGGACAGCAAACAGTTCTACCTTCTGGCAATATATATATATAAAATTAATGGAGATTTAGTGATTAGAGAGGGTATTTTCAGAATCATAAACTGCTGCCATTGCCTCATTATTTACAATAAAATGGGATGTCTGTCTGCACTATGTGCAGAAAGTACTCCCTGGAACAAGAAAGATTGGTTAGAAACTTGTAGGGCTAGCAGGGTGTGGCGGAGAAATAAATAAGAAAGTGTGGTTTTCTAAATGTGTCTGGTCTTTAGTTTTTGTTGATAATTCAATGGATTAGAGTAGATGCCTTTGGTTGTAAGTATCAAATGCTAAATAAAGATAGAAATAGACAATTTCCATGAAAACATGGAACATGTCTGATTTTTTAGAATCATTTAATTTCATTTGATCTCAGTCTGAATGGGAAATTTTGCCTGAAGAATTTCTAGGACTTAGTGGTCACAAAACACACTGGCATCCTGTGTTTTTGAAGTCAATAGCCATTGACTTCAGTTTGGATAGGATTTCTTCTTTACAAATAGATCTCATAGGATCCCACTCTCAGTTGGAGTCCCACTGACTTCCATGAGTAATGGATTAATGTAGCCAAGCTACTTTAGAAGTAAATGAATGTGTTTGGGTATGTCCAAAGTACTCTTTGCTGTTATTCCTCAGCTAGACCAAAACAAATGTATTAAATCATTCATATACTGTAAATCAGATTCTGTTCTTAGACTGTATGTTTCTCTCCCAGTGTCAGGATGCTAATGCCACATCATGCTGTGTGGGTGGGTTTTCATCCTTTTCTCTATTTTAAGCCTGCAAAAAAAATATCTTGCACATTTCTTTTATGGTTTCAAACTGCTACCATTACAAGCCTGATTAATAAGGTTTTATGAGCTAATTAAGATGCCTTTATCTGTATGAGCTTTTATCTTTATATGCCTGGTTGCTACAGTATTCTGTAACATTACAGGAAGCTATTTATTTTCATATTAGCAATGTCATCACGACCTTTTTACCACACGGGTATTCAAGATTCTGGCCTGCCAGGTACATAGAGGGTAGCTCAAACTGTTCAGTGCTAGTTGTAAATTACAGGCTGATAAGAGGGTGTGAGTGTCTCAATTCCTTGATGTGTATGCAGCAGTTTATTCTCCCAAACATAACTGATGATGGAATTCTCAAACACTGGAAAGACAAATTAAACAGGCAATTTCTAAAGCAGTAATAGCATTAGGAGCATTAATGGATGTGGTTACTGGGGATCGAGTGCCTGTGTGCCTGGGCCAGTCCCTGATGGTGCCTGTAGCTAGACATCCAGCCACCTGGACATCTCCAGTCCTTCCAGTTACTCTGAGAAAGATCCTCTGCAGGGTGTGAGGCCCCAGCAGAATATGGGTTAAGCTTAGCTTTTGGTAATGAACTAACCTATAATGGGAACCTCTTCCTTCAAAAAATTTAAAATCTCAGCAGTAACAAAAAGAGAGGGGTTAAAGAAGAGCCACTGAAGAACAATAGCTCTGTTTTGTCATAACCGTGACTTCAGCATTTGTTTGCATTCAAATGTATTCAAAGACACTTATGGGGGAATTATTTAGAAGTATTTATTTTCTAATATTGAAACCATCTGGCTTCTTAGATCTGTCTTTCCTTTGAAATGACTGGACCTTGTCAATAGCAAGATGCCACCACAAATACTTAGACTTTAAGAAAATGTGTTTTTTTAATGGAACAATAATCTCTGGTAAAGAAACTTAAAGGAAGTGCAGTGATTTTGGAAGGCTACTGGAAAAACTGGGAAAATGGAACTACAGTCTCCTAAGTTTCAGTCCAAAGTCTTATTTTCTCACAAAGATATTTTCCATTTCAACATTTTTCGTCCCCTCTCAGTTCAATAGTTCAGCCTTGCATGGCTGATTTTTTTCATGACTTTTTGCTTCGTCCACACAAATCTAGAAGACTCTACTGCTTTCCAGGCTGCAGTTCAGACAGTGATTCCCTGGAAAATTTTTAGCTTGCATTGGTAACTCAGATAATTTAAAACACAGCAATAATATTGATCGGAAATAATAAATATGACAATTATACTACTCATATAAGAAAAACATTTTTTTACTCTACTGTAGTTTCAAAGTTATGGATAAATAACTTTAAAAAAATCATTAGGTTTTTTTCACAGCAGTTTTGATTTGGATTCTTCAGAAGTGGATAGAGTCTGATTTCTTTTAGAGTTAGAACTGATCAGACTTCCTTCCATTAATGTTAAAATATCAAGTTCTGGACTATTACACAAAGGGATTAAAAAGTGTAGTGTGTCTAGGGGAAAACATTCACAAAAGGATGGAAATGAATTTATGTGGTATTTGTGTGACTATCATACATGCTTTCAAAGGATTTCTATTGTAATTCAAGATTAGTTGAGCATAAGTTAATGGACTCTTAAAGTATTACCCAAAGCTTATTATGATAGACTATAGGAGCCTCTTTTAAAAATGTTTTTTAATAATACAAACTACAAGGTCCCTGAAGACATTATATTTCTAGGCTTAGTATTTCTTCATCAAATATTAAAATAGGTCAAGCAATTTTGTTTCAGTTCCTTTTCTGCTAATTCTACTGCTGTAGTGTGCATACCAAGTAAAGTGTATTATGCAGATTTACCAACTGTTAAGTTCCCTACTTTGTTTCATTATGTTGTTTATGTTGTAATCTATACTGAAAGTAGAAGAACTACAATTACATGCTGAGGAAACCTGATATTTACTAATTTCATAAAGTTAAGGTCAGTGGGAGAATAAATTAATTAATCAGAATTCAATCTTGCAGGTAGGCTGTAATGAAAAGACTGACATGAGAACAGATGACTCAACAAGGTTCATACCTGCATGATTAAACTACTAATAGTTTATAGTATGAATAACAGTATAACTCTGTGGATCAAACTGTGTGTTTCCTAGGGAATATTTGTACCTGTGAATTAGAATTTGGCTCTGTTAAGGGCCTCAAAATTTCGTTCTTAGGGCCTAGTAGTCAAAGACAATCCCCAAAATTCAAATCTTCTTGCATGACTTTCCAGATGAAAAATTTTCCACACCCCTTGTTTTGTTTCTGAGCAGGAAGAAGTATATAGTATGTTTAAAGCTTAGTCCCGTCAATCTGGCATTAAGTTCTGTACAAATTTTCACAAACAGTAGGCAGGAATCAGACAGAACAGAGCCATGCAATCACAGTGAACTATCAGTTATAAACTTACTTTTGGCAAAGTATAAAGGAATGTGACCCTTCAGACCTCTTTTATTTAAAAGCTGAAAGTACAAATTAGTGCACAGAAATGACATGTTTAAAGTAGACATTTAGAAGAGAATTAAAATGTTTTCATGTTTCAAAAATGAAGATGCACATATTTTTTACACAATAGCTGGCATGGGAAACAGATTCTTAGGGCATAAATTGCAGTGAAGACATGATTGTGCATGAATTTATAAGTTTATAGTTCATCAATAGCATTACATGAGTTTTCATACCCTTTGTTTATATAGTAGGAAAATGCTACTGTCACTGATTTCATCAAAAGCAATATCTGGCAGCTGAACAACTGTTGCTGGGCAATACATAAGGTTAAAGAAGTATTTGGCATGTTTGGTTTTGATTTTAAGCAATCTAATATTCAGCAACTCAACAACTTAGGAGGCTGACTTTTTTGGCTTGAAAAATGTTTCAGGGCTTGTATAGAGCAATGCCCTTGATCTAGGAGCAGGATCCATGAAAGAGTATGTCAGGTATAGTTTGGAGTCTGCAGACTAGAATTATCCATGAGTCTTTGATTTGATTTTGATGCCAGAGACAATCTTTGCTCTGATATCCATGCCAAGGATTGTCAAGTCCTTTTCAAGTAAAAGTAAAATTGTGTGTTTCAGCATGCCCCTTTTGACAATACTGGTGCATCATTATCTTGGTTTACCTTCCCTCTGTGTATGTGACTCTGTTTCTAGCAATTTAAAATACTTATCATTACGATTTCAAAGACGCCTTATTGTTAATGATATATTCCAAGATGAGCTGCTAGCTATTCTGATTGAATTTCTCAGGGTATCACTTTGAACAAACTTAGGTTTATTGGTTTTAGTAGCTTGCTGAGGAATAAACTTCATGATTATCCTCTTGTCATTCAAATCAGTCTCAGATTTATTTCCACTCCAGGCACTGCAAAATATGAGACAAAATAGGACTCATTTTTTGAATGGTAACTGTGAGCAGCAATATAAAACAGTCATTCCTTAGGAAAGGACTTGATCCAACATCCCTCCAAGCTACTGCAATATGTCTTTTGACTTGCAGAATTTTGGATCACAGTGTAAATGTGCAGACTCAAGGAGCTTTTTACTATGTACCTTGTTACCTCTTGGTTGCAAATTGTGGCCAAGATTACATATCAAGAGCTTTTGTGAAAGGATTATAATTTCTTATATATGTGAAGTATTTTGGAAATTTCTGATGGCTCTAAAATAATTAATGATTGTAAGATAGAAAAGTGAATAACCCCAATGCTAATAACTGTAACTTCATTTTTAATGAAATTTTAAATATTAGAAATTTACAAAACTACTTATGCAAATGAGATTGCCCCATCTCACTGGCTATAATAATCCTGCTAAGACATACACATTTATCAGGTTTAAATAAATGTGCTTAATTCTTCAAAGGCTTTGTCTAATTGCTTCTAGATTTGCCATCAGCTGTACTTGTCTTTGTGATTGTATCTGTGCTTGGTACATTTTCATGTTGTAATTGTATGGTAATTGTTTGTGATTTTATCTATGAGGTTTTTATGCAGTAGTTTTGAATGGCAATTGTCTGACTGTACCTTTGCCGGAAATTTTAGTCCTACTTTTTCCCAGAATGTACTTGCTAACAAGCAATTCACGTAGACTGGACTGAAAATGATATAACTAAAATGGGAGGGCATTTCCACAAAGATAACACATTGTGAATTATAAAAGTGAGTACTTCAGTTTTTTATGTAATGGTCAATATAATCTGCACATAAAAAGTGCTTCAACATGAGGTTTACATTGTGATTAAACTCAAAGAAAGGATGCTGTGAATATGATGGCATTTTATATCACATTTATTCTCCATTAATTAGTTCTGTATCACTGTGTCATGTTTCACTGTATTAATAGCCTCATAACTGGCATGTGCAAGGCTGAGCCCTCTTGCCAAGACTCAGCATATGCAGGTAGGCTAGAAGAAGCAAGACTTGCAAGACTTTCCAGAGTATTATCTTTTCCTTCTCCTTATTAGACAGGTTCTGCATATGCATATTTTGCAGCCTCACTGCTGAATAAAAAAGTCAAGTATCTACATAGTGAAGTGGAGATTAATAGAACAGTTAGGACTCCAGATCAGACTGATCAGACTGGCCCAAATCACACCTTACCCTCCTGAGCTCCTTCTGGTACCAGCAGTTTCCCTATATATGTAAAGACGGACATCAATTTTGTCTATAACAAAGAAAAATTTTGTTGCAGATTTGCTTTTGTTAGCAAAAATAGTACAGCCTAAGTATAGCCTTTAGGTTTTTCTGGTGCGGATTTGGTACATCTCCTAGAAAATGGGGATGATCAATTTGTGAGTAAACCACTGAAAACCCGTAGTCCACAGAGACATAAATGGCTCCTGTATACTCCAACACTCCAAGGCGAGCTGCCTGTCTTAGTCCGTCTTCCAATCCATTTAATTGCTTACATTGCCTGGACATAACATCTGCAGAGGCTATAGTAAATAAAAAGTTTTCATTTGGGGGCTGATGAAAAGAAAAAGACTGTAAGCAATACTCAGAAAATGGATTTTTAATGTATTGGGTTTTTTGGAAGTCAAACTAGAAATTTATCTCCATAAAAATCAATTCTTGAACCAAAAATAACTTTCTGGAAACATGAAAAAACTTTTAAAATCCTACAAGGGTCCTAAAATTAATTTAGGTTAAGCTCATGCTTTGCTTGAAATGACTTTATCATATTCAGTCTTTTTTATATTTTCAGATTTTTAACTATTTTACATGAACATTTTTCTTTAGCTTAAGTACATTAAGTAATAATTAATTCTAGTTCCAAATGAAGAATTGCAGTCTGTCAGCACCATAAAACACTGCTAGGTAAGTTTCTGAAACACACTATTTTCTTTCAGAGATGACGGAATGGTAATGTTTTGATGCTTTTGATCTCTCTGCCACTTTTAAATTCCCAAACATTGTCTATACTTGTTTTACAGTAAAAATAGTTTTGGTCTTCCTGAAACTCTATTTTGTGGAGCACAGACTGTGAACTGAAAAAAAAATTTTGGTGAGATCTATCCAAGATCTTTTCTTTCACTGGTTATCTGTAATTTATTGTATTCAATCAACATCATAATTTTTCCTGTAAGGTATTAAGACCATGTAGAGCACAGCGATAACAGCCATAAATCATGAAGACAGTTCTCAAATGAAGAGTGCTTACCTTAATCATCCAGTACTGACCAGAGAAAATGTCACTATCTGATGGGAGAAATGGTGCATCTTATTCCCTCAGTCATTAACATGTATAAGAAAAAGGAAGTTTTCTCATTGTGAAATTGCTGGACCGTTTTCTTGAATTTTTGGATAACTTTTTGTTGTTGGACAATTGTAAAATAAATCACGGGTAAACTAACCTTAACTTTTCTAAGTTCACAGATACTAAGCTCAGAAAATATCTCTGCAATAACCCAGACTGCGCCTCCACATAACACCCTGTTCTCTGCGCTATGACTTCAGCATGTTTTTGAGAAAGATTTGCAATTTTTATTTCATGACTTCAAATGACAAGAAATCTACCACAGCTCTCAGTAAATTATTTCAATTAACTGAGGTTATTTGCCCTCAGCTAAAAATAAGCACTTTATTTCTTTGAATTTGCCTAGCCTCAGTCTCCATTTGTTCGTATTATTGCTTCATCTGTTAGATTAAAGGTCCCTGTGTAGTATTATACCTCTTTTTCCTGTGCAGTCCTTAACCTATTTTATTAAATACTATTTATTATAAAATATAAATTCCACAATAACCAGATCCTGTTGCTTGCCACCTGCAACTCTTAAGAAGACAGCCTGTGAAAACAATAGATTCAGATTTTGCTTTTCATATAATCTTACCACTAATTCTTAATGAAAATTTCTTGTTTCCCTGCATTGTTCCATAAATATAGCAACTGGTATATAATCTATAATCAGAGTATTACAAATTTTAATTGAGTTGCTTCCCTTCTCCCATTTAAATAAGTATTATTTAGTAGCTTATATCCCTCAGAGTAAGGGGAACATTTTCTGCCAGGTGTTCCTTCAAGTTAGCAATGTATTTTTCAAAAATAAACACTTGAAAAAAGTTGGTATTTCAGCCATGATGTTAAAAGACATAACAGCTGTTTTTTAAGATCAACTATAAAAGTTACTTTTTAATTCTCTTCCTACACATTGTAGAGATAGCTAAATGGACGCTCAGGTCTGCAACTTGGGAAGAGCTCCTGTGTCCCACTGACCCTAAAAGAAGTCTTTGTAGATTTTCAGGTTGACATCAATGAACATCAGATGGCCTGTGGCCTTTCAGAAAAAGATGATTCCTAGGCTTCTTTGACAAAACTCTTATTTGTACAAACCATTATTATTATTATCATTATTATTATTATTATTATTATTATTTATTATACCTTCCCTGTACTCAGCTTTAGTTCCAAATATTTCAGTCATAAGCCTCAGGTAGTAAAAATGTGAAACAATATTGGATTGTGACAAAAGATTTGTTATTTCTTTGAAGAAATAGTTTTTTGTAGCAGTTCAGCAATAGGTCTTGTAGTCTGAAGCGGTTATCTGCTAGTGCAATTAGTGAGCATGCACTTACTAATGTCAGAAGACAGAAGTACTCATAAATGCTGTATATCTATTTATCAATCACTTTGTAAGCTCATCTTTGTAAAACAAGCAAGCAAGATTATGTGGTAAAGTTAGTTGAAACTTAGAGCTAGCAGCTTAAACATTAATAATAACCAGAGTAGACAAAGTTAGTACCTTTAAACATTAATAGCTAGAACAGACAAAGCCTGTGGATCATGGCATATCACAGAATCACAGAATGACAGAATGGTGGGGGTTGGAAGGAACCTCTGGAGATCATCTCATCCAACCCCCCTGCTTGACCAGGCACACCCAAGGCAGGGGGCACAGGAACGCATCCAGGCGGGTTTTGAATGTCTCCAGGGAAGGAGACTCCACAGCCTCCCTGGGCAGCCTGTGCCACTGCTCTGTCACCCTCACAGGAAATAAGTTTTTCCTCATATTGAGGTGGAACTTCCTGTGTTCCAGCTTGTGCCCATTGCCCCTTGGCCTGTCACTGGGCTCTACTGAAAAGAGCCTAGTCCCATCGTCCTGACACCCACATATGAGCTGTAACAACCATATTACAACGTGCTGAATAACTAACTACAGAATTGGCCTAAACCAGCCTAAGAGGATGTGATATTATTTAAGAAGATGGCCACTTAGCAACAAAACAGCAAACAAATAAAACCAAAAATAAAAAAGCAAGAAGACCCCAGGCCTTAATATTACTGTTGGTCCAAACTATCGCAGCAGGGGTGGGGAACTTGGATTGTAAGGGTATAATTGCCCAGGGATTTCTTTGTTCGAGGTCCGTCTTCAGAGTCACCCAGCTTGAACTGTAGCACTATTAATAGAAAATACTTTCATAAAGGAATCTATTTTTTGTCTTACGCAGAAACTTAGAGTCAAACCCTGTTATGGTGGCATGTGTAATTTCCATAACATACAACCACTAGACACTCCATGAAATCAGAATTAATTTTGAAAAATTATTTTGTTTGCTTGTCTTTGCTTACATGCATTTTCTGCTGTACTGTTAGTGTTTTGCTAACTTATATTTCACCAGTAAATGATGGATGTTTACACCTACTTACTACTTGTTTTCCATAGTTGTATTTTTAATGGAAGGAAACCAGCAACCTTCATATTTACAGAGAACATTCTTCTTTAAATATCTAATTTTCTTTTTATATTTGAGCATTGCCTTTCAATTCTATTAAAACTTCAGAACACAGTGACATAGAGAAGACTTAGGTGCTGGATCTGTTCTTAACATAAATATTTAATGTTGGAGGCATTTAGTTTGATTTGACTGTACTCAATTAAGTAGGCATCACCGGAGTAAGAAATTAATGATCATGAAATAAGATTCAGATAATCACTAGTACCTTGTTTGTAGCCATTATGTGATATATCAATACTATGTGATAAAGAGCTTTAATGATTTATAACTTTTCACTTCAATTTCTTCTGCCAAAGCAAAACTGTTTGAGAAAGACTGGTAACTCTATTATGCCTCAGTAGCTTTGGGGGTTTTCACATTCTTTCTGCTCATTCTGCTGTGCAGTTTCTCATGGGCAATCTAACTAATGATATAATCTTTTACAAGGTAATCAGGTTCCTTGACATTTGTTTTCAAGGCAGAAGCACAGCTTAAAAGCAGAGCCAGGGCCAGCCGCAGTGGGTGGGCAGGCGTTTTCCTGGGTACCATCCAACGGCAGGGACTTTGGTGTGGGGTGGACACCAGCCACCCCCCTGATACTGTTAACTGCTCCCAGGAGAGCCTTGCTATAAGCCTGTTCCATCTAGGTGAATTTGGTAGTGAGGATTCTGAATTATTTGTGTTGTCAGAGCATCTAGAGGCTCTCAATATAGCTCTGGAGCCCCTAGGAGTTTTCAAGACCATATATAAGTATGGTTTGGCTGCACAGAATGTCATAAATGCTAGGCTCCTTCCATAAATTCTGGTGTATGAACTTTAATTTCACACAAGCACTCACATATGGGAGACAAAAACGAATTTATTGTCAGCAGTGCTAATTTTAGAATTAGCTTTTTTTGTTTGCATATTTAGGAACAGGTCTGCCTCATTTTCATGACAGGTGGAACTAGAAAAATAAGTATATTTTGAAAAGCTCTCTCAAACCAACACTCCAAAATAAGTTTCAAGATTATGGATTTTATTTGTTTCTCTCAATAAATATATTTTATTTATTTTTTCTTTTATTAACTTTGAGAAATTATGGACTGTCTTTTCTGTTTCACCATTCAAGGTCAGTGGTAGGGAATTCTCAAATTATTTTTTTTGATAGATTACAATATTTAGATATTTGATTTTTGATGGTTTTCTTACATGTCTTGATTTCAGATATGTGAAGTTGAATAAAGCTACTACCCTCAGCACTTTTTCTTAATTGGCTGATGCACCTTTGTTCATATAATGTGATGAAAGATTCTCCTTCCCTTAGAGACTATTCATTCAGTTCTGACACTGCTTGTATTTATTGAAAAAAATGATTGGCTAATAATTTTTCAAAGCTAGTGTTTCTTCTGTTTCTCCACTTTTTTTCCCAAAACTGTCTAACAATATATAACAAAGGTGGAGGGAATCAAATATCAAAATATGCCACCAGCCCAAGTCTGATTTATTCATTCAGTGGCCAGAATTCAGCAATAAACCAGCAAAAAAGGATTTCACTGCAGGCCATTTATGTTAGCAAATGCTGTACGAGCGCACCGTAAATAGGTGAGCAGGCAAGAGCAGATACGCTATTTAAATGGATTAGGTGGGCCAGTTAGCTATTATTAGGAGTCGTTGCAATTCATTTAATTGAATCTGTTCTTTTGGCAGTGATCCCAATATGGAGATATTTAATTGCCCAGAATGCC